>NC_137129.1:32662553-33262553 GCF_949319135.1 Squalius cephalus | reverse complement strand
GACGACTGCCGTCTTCTTCATGGCAGCGTATGTGTCGACGAAGGCTTGGGAGGTGGCTAAAAGACTTGCCGCACTCTCCACAATGAAAGAGAGGTTCTTGCTCAGGCTGTGTGATATTGGGAGTCATTGATTGCTGGTTTTCAGGCTTGGGGTTTTGAGAGATATTTGATACCAGCACAGAAGCAGAGTTTGAAGATGGGGCAGAGGAAGAAGAGGAGGAGACAGTTGAAGAAGAGGAGGATGGTGTTGACGAGGAGAGGATGGAGGAGGGGTCACCACCAAGACCCCTCATTCCAACCCCTCCACCTCCTCCCACAAGACCAGAGGACCCATCATGACCATGTGCCCCAGAGCTGCCATGACAGTTAGCACTGCTTGTACTGCTGCTACTGTTACCTTCTGCCTTCCTCTGGGGCAGGTAGCCAGCCATGGCTTTCTTTCTCCTGCTGCCACTACCTCCACTTCCTCCAGCCCCAGATCCACTATCTCCTTTGCCATCATCTTTTGGTATGGAGAGATGGAGTGGGAGTGGCAAAGGCAGGCCTGTTTCTTGTTGCATTAGGGAAGCCAGTTGATTAGACGAAAGAACAGGAATACCTTGGAAATCAAAACCACCAAGTGGTGATGGTTGGGGGGCAGGGTGTAGAGGGTGGTGTGGATGGGCATGGCTGTGAGGGTGGGACAACGCATGAGGTGGCAGCTGCTGCTGCTGTTGTTGGGGCTGGGGAGTTGGATGGCCATGGGTGTGGGAAGGATGAAGGGCTGGAGGAGGAGCAAGACCTGTATTCGAATCTGAAAGACCAAGATGATTATGGGGACCCTGCTGAACTAGAAACTGTTCCAAACTGGCATTTGTGGGCACTCCAGAAAACAGGTATTGGTTTGCAGCGAGCATGCAACTGAACTGCTGGTGTAAACTTCTTGCATCAGACTGGGCTCCGACTAATCCAGCCACTGAGCTGCTACTGCTGGGGGGATTATTAGAAGTGGTGGTTGAACTCGAAGGGGAGGGGGACGACGAGGATGGTCCAGGAGATGGCTGAGGAACAGAGAGACCAGGGTGCAAGGGTGGTGGTGGTGGCGCAGATGTTACAACTCCTCCAGTACTTCCTCCAGCAAAATCGAAACGCCCCATTCCTGAGTGAAGCTGCTCCTGGGCTAGTGCAGCCTCAGCAGGGTGAAATGTGCGTAGAAATTGTGGATAGCCAGAGGCAGAACTGCCACTCCCACTGCTGCTGCTCATCTTGCTTGATTTACGTGTGCTTTGTGACGATGAGGACTGAGTTTGTTGTGGAAGAGGTGGAGGGGGCGCACTCATTTTGGCAAATAAGGATGAAGAATCTGCAAATGCATTACTTCTAGATCCTTGAAGGGAACCAAGTCCAAGCCCAGACAGGAGGCCACCAGATGCCTCACTTTGTTGTTGCTGCTGCTGTTGAAGCTGCTGCTGGTGCTGAAGTTGGACTTGTTGTTGGTGCTGCAGTTGTCTTTCCAGCCCCAGTCCTTTGAACTGGTGAGCCTGGTGTCCACTAAGCATTTCTAAAATGTCCATAGGGTACTTTCCAAACTGAAACATCTCCCTCTAACTGTTGAGGGGCGTTTTTAGGATTTTTAATCCCTGTTCACCTGGTACTGCGGCAAAGTGGACAACGTAATCTTACCTAAAAGATGTGCAGAAAAAAAAAATCTGGCACTAGGGCCACTAATAATCAATATAAAGCTTTAAAGTAATCTGCTAGCAGCTCCAGTTTTTAGAAAGCAATGTCTGTGTGGGAGTAATTTGTCTGATGTTGTGACTGTCCATCCCAAACAAACAGTTTTGACTATAATAATGGGCCACTACATGTGAGAAAAGTCTGGAAGTCTTGGATTAAATAATAATCTATAAATAAGAAAAAAGTTGGTTTACAATATCATGCAATAAACACAGGTCTGCGTTGGTCTTCCAAAATGACTATATCTATAGTTAAAACAGTAAAAACATGTCTAATACTACCATATGAAATATGTTTTTACAAAATGTGTTTATCACTAAAAAGCAAATCCTTTAGTGTTGAAAGCCATTTAAAACTGAAGCGATGAGGGAATGTCTGCGTGCCTTGCTATTTATGTATTCCTTTGACAAGTTCTGAATAAAATGGTTCCACTTTGTGACTTCTCAGAAATGTCCTCATTTAAAGAGAAAATTGTGGTGAGCAACTTTTTCAATCGTTCAAGTCTGAAGTTAAAAGGTGAAAGGTTAGATAGTCCACAGAGTCTATTCAACCTTTGTCTTTAACACCTCAGCTGGAAGACCACAAACACAGCACAGTGGTATGACCAAGTTCTTCTCCTCTCTTCTGTGGGCACCCTGTCAGTCCTTAAAAAAAGATAGAGAGAGAGAGAGAGAGAGAGAGAGAGATCAAAAATAGTAAGAAGGCTTTCAATCAAAGGAACTATATTTCAAAACAAAAGATGGTACAATCAAGACATGAGAAGCAATGACTCACAAAGCGAAGGCACAGCATAACTTTTAACCAATCCACAAAACAAATATTTTTACTTTGGTACTTCTGTACAGTAATATTTAACTTATTCCACTGACATTGGTATCAACTTCTGAAGCTGGGATATTGTGATAAAACTACTTAAAAAACATTGACAGATTACTTAACCAACCATAAACATCTGACTTCTAAGGACTATGCTAATTTCTTAAATCATTTAAAAAAAAAATAGGCCTATGAGGCAATTAATTACATCTAGGCCTGAGAAAAAAAAGAGGGTCATGTTGCCAAATAGCTTTATGACATTTATACATTAAAACAATTCATGTATAGCACACACACCATAACTGACGAACCAAGTAAAAAAAAAAAAAGGGTTCTTCATAATATAAACTGTCTACAATTCATTCACACATTCCAATCCAGACAGGTTCACTTGAGTGTCAATTTTAAATCCTTATATCAAAGTAAACAAAGCACAAATTTCACACTTTTGCAAGCTAATAAATAAATAGGGTTATGTCAGGTAACTTTAGACACTTTTAACATTGAAATGGCTGTCAAATAAATTGCCCAATTTACCTGATTTTATTTGAATAAATAAACAAATGATCAAATAGGGTAATTTCAGGTAAACTAGAAGACCTTTCGTCATCGAGATCACTTCCAAAAAGTAGGGATGCGTGATATATTTGCCAGAGTATCAGTATCGGCCGATATATGTTCATTTTATGATGGAGTCGACCCGATTATAAAATTTGGCTGATATATTAAAGCTGATAAATAATGGATTATTTCCTTCAGCTGAGACAATTCAGATGTTCTCTGTTCGCCATGATGATTCTGATTTGCTTGAATTATGATTGGAATCACTTGAAAAGGAAAATACAGTTAAGAGCAACATGTGCAGCTTAAGTCTGTCACATAGGCTAGGCTACATAAAATTATAACGAAAAAACACTACTGTAAAAAAACGTTGTGAACTCTTTGTACTAGGGTTGTGTCGATGGACGATGACCGACATCACGATGGAGAGCCACCATTATGATGCCACGCCCCCAAAAGTCCCGTTCTTTTTTTCCTAAACCCAACCGTCCCGTTCTTCTTTTCCTAAACCCAACCGTCCCGTTGTTGTCCCGCGTGTCATGGAAATGTAAGCCCACCCACAACCTTTTCCTTAACTTAAGGGGCCGTGTTCATTTCATGGAATTCTACCGTGGGCCCATCACGGAATTTTTGGCGATTCTTGCAAAGCTGTTCTTTGCAGCTTCTCTGCTGCAGCCCGACTGGCAGAAAGAATAGTTTTTCCCCTTACGTGCAACCTATTGGAAAGCCCGGATGAGTAATTAGTTGGGTTAGTAAAATAACAATATAGTTTTTAAGTAGAAAAAAAAATGTATGTAAAGAGATATAGTAAAATATCGTATCGTAAAATAATGTCTTATGTCGTAATGTAGCCTAGTAGTAATAATAAATTATTATTCAAACTTTATTTAAGGAATAATACATTTTTCTTCCATGTTTTCATTTTAACAGTAAGCCTCTGTTGTGCAGCACTTTGTTTGCCAAAAAAATGTATAGGTTTAATTTTCATTTGATAATATTTCATAGGGCCCTATTATGTAAAAAAACAAAACAAAAAAAAAAACGGATAAATTAAGTTGTTTTTATGAATTCAGTTGATTAGACATGCTTGTTTATTAAAATGTTATTAAACCATTACATCCATAAAAATTAAAATGGAAAAAACAGAGTTTGGTAAAAAATAAAATGGAATTTGATATAAAATAAAATGTAGGCTATTTCATAGGGTGCTAAATATATATATATATATATATATTGCTTTGGGTTAATAATTTAACCATTAAAATTGAGTCCAGAAAAATTTAAACGGGGAAAAAGTAAAAAATGGGAGTCATTGATTGCTGGTTTTCAGTAAAAAAAAAAAAGATTTCATAGGGCCCTATAAACAACTTTCCTAATCAAGCCTAGATTGCATCAACCTTATCTTTTGTGATAAATAATATCATTAGGTAAAACTTCATATATAGATTAGTTGCGGTTATTATTTATTGGTAAATTAACCTAAGGATTAATGAACTATTAAAAAAAATGGATCAATTAACATGAGGGAAAAATTATCGTTAGATTATTGGATTAATCGGAAAAATAATCGATAGAAAAAAAGGTAATAATCGTTAGTTCCAGCCCTATAGTAATACTGACCATAATGCTTGACGTCTAAGGGCTAAGCCATTTTACAGGATATCAGGTCCTTTTAGGCCTGCGATGAACTGTGCATCATGTTGTCAAATATGCAAGCTTGATGACAAAAGCAAAAAGCAACTTTATATTATTGTTTATTTAACTATTATTCATTACTTAACCGAATTAAGAACAGACTGTTCACATTCACACACTCCAATCATTTGAATATCTATCAAAATCAAGTACTTATAGGTTATGTCAAAACTGAGCTGAAACTATTTGACCACTGGTTGTTTTACTCAATGTACTCAAATATCACCCAAATTCACACTTGTACAGCAAGTTTTTAATAAACAAACAAATTAATTGCTGACAAAAGTGACCAAATTTGGCTACATTCACATTGAATGTAGTTTTTTTTTTTTTTTTAACAGCTAGACAAATAAATACGGTAACACTTTACAATAAGGTCTAATTTGTTAACATTAGTTATTGTATTAACTAACAATGAGCAGAACATTTGTTATAGTATTTATTAATCTTTGTTAATGTTAACAAATACAGCTTTTGATTTTAATGATGTATTAGTAAATGTTGAAATTAACAATGTTGTTCATGAATTAACGTGAACTATGAATTAATTCTTAGTACTAGACTAGTTAACTAATGAAACCTTATTGTAAAGCGTTACCGTAAATATTACAGTATAACCACACCAGTCAAAACATCCATCCACACAATCCGATACAAACTGGGCCTCTACAATCAAATTCTGATATCTGTACAAATTAAATCCTTAAATCTGTCAAAATCAAGTCCTCATACCTGTCAAAAGTAAATAAGATGCAACTAAAACACGGATGTAAACAAAAAGCGCCAGATAACACTAAAAACACGTGAACGCATGGGGAGAAAACAATACTCGGATACACTGAGGGTGAAACATGAAAACCTGAGCTCAGCAAAGAAAATCAAATGAGGACACCATGTCAACATCACTAACAAAATCTGCATGCAGTTACAATTAAACTCCAGTGCAGAATTGAAATCAAACTTACCGAAGCCTCTGCAGGTTGAAAGAAAAGCGCTGATCCGGGATGGTTGTGTTGAATGTGAAGGGGATGAGGGAGAGGGGGAGAGTCGAATTCCCCTTTTCAATCACATCCCTCTATGGCAGACCAAAAAGTTTCAAAATAAAAATTAGAGCAAAATCAGACTTGTTAAATTTACAAACAATTTGGCATTATCATGCACGAAATTAGCATAAATATACGTCTGCTACTCGTTGCGTAGGGGCCAACTACATGACAGAAAAACAGAAACATAAACAAGAAAGTGACTGTGAGTGCAGACAACCCGTCATATGAATTCAGGCTATAAGCCCACTTCACTCTGCTAGCCTCTTAGCTAGCTAAATAAAGACGTCGTACCCTTTTACATCGCAACAGAATGCATTCAAAAGCATTGTTATCACACCTGCTCGTGAACGGAGAAAGTCCTCTTGAAGAGCAAAGCGTGAAAATAATAATGCTAAAAAGGGCGCCGAAAGCGTAGATGTGCACAAAGGCGGTATCCGATTTCAGGTTAGCAGGTCATTTTTCCCCATCCCGTGGAAAAACACTCTCGCAGGCCTCTCCATCGCTTTCGATCCGTTAAACAAACCCCAATTTCCGCTGGCTGCGCTCGCTAACGTTCAACCTCACGCGATATCATTCTCAGCGTAGAATTTCGACCGAAACTGCTCTTCCCGTCCGTTTTCCGCTTCAATTTTTGCGGATTATGGTCGGCCAAATATTTTCCGCCCCGTGTCAATTTTTAGTGCCCCCGTCTTCCTTCGGGTACTTCTGTTCGCCTCACAGTGGTCGTTTCCGGGCAGTGATATAAGTTCCGGGTGGTGTTACATGTTAAACCGTCCGACATTGTCCTGCTTAGTACCAGACATTCTCTGTTAGTACATAGAACCAGCATGTAATGAAGTGGGGTCAAAGAAAGGTTTTTTTTTTTCATTCACGGGTTTATTCTATCATGCATTTGGGGTAGGATGACAGTGTAATGGCGTGTGAGTTTAACAAAACACACCGCATTGTGTACTTTTCGGCATTCGTAGTCTCGTAGTGTTATTAACGGTTAAGGAAAACAGCGCCAAAAAAACAACAACAAATGGCGCGTCCTAAATATGTTACTTCTGTGACGTAGTAACACATTGTCAAAGCACACACTTCACGAGCTGCCGCGCGAGACTTAAAAACATCACATTTCATCTCTCTTTCTCGCGCTGCGCACTGACTGATACAAAATAGCCAGTCAGAACAGCTGTTCCACACATATGCGAGCCAAAGTAATTAGAACAATTATTTCACCTTGTGAGAGAACGAGAGAGAGCGCGCGCAGTATTTTAGACTGCACATATATTTTGGAAAGGATTGCAGTGCACAGCAACACTCTGAAGCCATTTTACCAACATGCCGCCGCCGCCGTCTCCCCCCCGCCACCCTACCAGAACATAAGGTCCTCGCCCACCCTGCCCCTCAAAATGGCGAATGCCGGTGATGGCTCGTCCGTCTCCCTTAGGAACCATTTAAGAACCTGAAACGTCCCATTTTAGATTACTAAACATTAATTGAAAATATGTTTCGCAGAGAACAGTTATAATTTACAGTACAGCAATATAAAACTACAGCAGTAACAAACTAATATAGGCTTAAGGCTTAAACTAATTTTTAGACCAAATATAAAGAAAAAGAAAAAAAATAATGAATGCAGGAGAATGGTAAATTGAGATTTATGGGAATGTAAATGTGGGGAAACAACTTCTTAGATTACATCAGCGATTACATTATTATAAATTATAATTAATTCTCTTTCTTTTTCATTGTTAATCTAAAGCATTCTACACTAGTCAAAAGTAGCTAAGCGAGTTTTGCCGATGTAAACAATTAGTCTAATACAAGATCACGCATGGCTAAAAATACTCAGCACATTATATATTGAGATTTAGGCTAAAACATATCTCAGAAACATATACATGTAAAAACCAACAAACAGATTTCATGATTCATGAGAAAAAGAACACGTGTCAGTCTCCAGAAAACAGCTTCTTTCTTAATGGCAAGAATTTTATTTACAAAATAATAATTAAAGTTTTTGCTGTAGATATTTTATGCATGGCATTGTGGCATTTTCCCCCATAAAATTTACAACAAGGTTTATGTATTTCATGGCAAGAAACATATCTAAAAGAAGAAGAAAATTAAATAAATAATACTGAAAAAAAAAAAAAAAAAAAAAAAGGTTGTTTATTCTGTTTTTCATAACTTTGGTGAATGCAGCAATGGAATTTTTTTTTTTTAATGATTTGTTTATTTTTTGCATTCAAAGAGACACTCACTTAAAAAATAAAATTATATTTTGGGTTTTCTGAAATGCACATTCTCTGATTTCACACAAAGCAAAAGTCAGATAAAATGCAAGATAAAGCATTCCAAAATAGACACTGAAATACACACAAGCACACAAATACAGACACACAAACTGGACACATACACGCCTTGACATCAGAAGTCAGCAATATGACATCATCAACACTGGCTTTGACATCTTCATGCGTTTTGTCTTTTCACTATGATTGCATCTGCTTTTTTGTTGAGTTACAAAGGTTAGAATCCACTATAAACTCAAATATAAACAGAAAACAGGAATAAAAGCAATTTCTAAAATCACAGAAAAAAATAAATAAAACAAAACAATGATAATAATCAATAATATGAATAATATCGATGACTATATATATTTATATATATATGCACGTAAATTGGCATGTGTACATATTTGAACATTCGGGATTCACTAATTTTTTTTTTCCTTTTCGACATATTTAACTTCAGTTTTATTAACAAGTTAATAAAAGCTTAAACATTGCAGAGTGATCTAAAATACTATATTATGGCCCAATAATCTTGCTCAGCCAGGTCGTTCTCACACATTCCACCACAACAGTGTCCATTTGATGTGGAGACAGCTGAAAAACACAGAAATCGCTAACAAAAAAGACATTTTTCTTGAATATAATATAGATAAACAAGACAGCTTTTACTCCTAAATCCTAACTCATCGGTTAGTTAGATAATAATGCATCTCAGTGTGACACAGAGTGTTGAAGTAGCTTTGCAGATTTTGTTCTATTTTTCTGTTTTGTACACTCATTGGCATGTAGCCTCTATGTTCCGCACAGCCGTGCCACCGGGAAAAGATAAAAAGCCGCAAGAGCACGGAAGCACAGACACACATGAAGAAGTTTCAGAATAGCCCTTGGATTAAATTGTCCATTGTATAAGTAAACCCTTTCCCCTGTCCCCCTCAATACAACAGCTTGAGTTGCAAATTAAGTGTGAAGACTATGCTGTCTTATTTGACATACTGCATGCCCATGATTAAATCTCAGCTCTTAACGCTTAATAACAGAACAACCGCAACAACTCCGGAACGTTTGATGCCGTCATACGAAGCTATTCTCCGACTGGTCAAACATGCAAGAAAGAGGCATGACTTCTATCAGTTTTGAATGGCTGACTTCGGTCACCAAATGTCTGTCTACTCAAATATTTCTAATTCAGATAGTATGACCTGATTTACCCATCAATCTGACAGCCTTTTGATTATATTATAAAACAGCCAAAATGTTATCCACAATGCAAAAAAGTATTCATGTCAACTTTGATTCACAGTCTTGAGTATAAGATGCTAAAAATCTCTGATCAACGATATAACACCCGTTTCCCAATGAAAATGTTTTCCTCCATTGTATTCCATATGAATAAGCTCTAATATGGCTGATGGCATTTGGACTCGTATTAACAGTGCAGACTTAAGAGTCAGGTCACGAAACGAGTGACATTTTTCAAGTTCCAAGTTCTTCTCTCTGGTGAATTTTCTGCGCTTGATGGCAAGTCACAATCCATTCCCAAGTCAAGAGAACGGTCAAATCATAGTTTCCGTGAGGTAATTCAGGACACTATTGGACATTTGTCAGTTTCATCCAGTATTTCTCATTGTTCTCTTATTTTACTGATGAAGGTGACACACACCTACACCTCTTTGAGAATGACACTTTGGCAAACTCTGAGGCAAGGTCAACTGCTGTCATTGGATTCAGAAAAAAGTAACCCCTAAACCAATTGGCTTTTACATTAGTTGGAATGCACTAACTAGAGAAAACATGGCCTATTCTAATAATGAACCTTTTCACTTTTGTGTCTCCTCAGATCACGTCTGAATGGTGCCATCGTGACACTATATGCTACACACATGTCAGAGGAAACCTGAGTCCCTCTTCACTTTTCTGTTTGTTGAGAATTTGACAATTTAGGGATCTACAGAATCACTTAGGGCATAGTCTCATATTCCTCTTTCTTTCAGTAGTGATACACTGTATTCTCTTCAAATGGGCCTCATTCCTGACCACCTTCCTCTTTTTCATTCTTCATTTCGGTCTTCTGCCTTTTTTTCTTCCCTTCCTTCGGCTTGCGCAATCACACCTCATTTATCCATCTCCTTACCATCTTCCGTCTTTCTTTTTGCACTCACACGGTTACTTCGTTCTTGCTCCCCGTCCTCAGCGCCTGACCTCCACCCCCGCCCCCTCCCCCACCTCCTCCGGGGAGGAAGTGCAGCTGTTCGATGGTGTTCTGGCGTTTGTTGGCGAAGGCCATCCGGCGAGCGTTGTGCGCCATCGCTCCAGGCCCTCCTCCGGAGCCGTGGACGTCCCCCCATCCCAAAGTCCCAGCCCCGTGACCCGACGAAATTCCAGCGACCGTGTGGTCTTGCTCGCGGCCGGAGGTAGGGTGCGAATTCATTTTGATCATGTGATGGCGGTCGAGTGACGGCGTCACGCACACGTTCTGCTGGGATTGCGCTTTCTGGTGGTAGGAGAGACGGGACGAGGTGGACACCATCCCGCTATAATCGGCCATCATTCGCTCTTCCAGGCGGTCTGGCGACACCAGGAGGCGTTCGTGAGACTTGCGCAAAGTCTGGGTGTTGGAGCTCTTGCTGGTGGTCATGGGTTTGTAATACTGATGCTGCTGGTTCTTGGAGAGGCGTGAGAGAGTGTTCCCCTCCCCCAGTGCCAGAAGCTGGTCTTGGGACATCACCCGGCGAGGCGGTTTACTCATCGTGTCAAAGGTGGGGTTGTACTGTGTCTGGGGTAAAGGGTAGGGGTTGGGGGTGGAAGTGGAACTGGGCACATGGATGCGTGTGCGGGACATGTTTAGCGGTAGGGTTCCCCGGGCACCCAATGTGAAGTCACCGCCCCAGGGCAGGTGGTGCTGGGAGGAGTGGAAGCTGGGTTGGGCATTGTTTGGCCTTCGCTTGGAGGTGTAATATCCGGAATATTCATCCAGGTTTTTTTCTGTAGTTAGGAAAATGTCAAATTAATATCATTCATAAATTTGACCATTTACACCTGGTATTAACATGCGTTTTAGTGATCAGATCGCACTTGACCACATTAAAACAATGCACTGGGACAGATGTTGACCACATTTAATGAAGGTGTAACATTCAAATGTGTTTTTGTTACTCGTCTTCAGCTATGGAATGCTAAAAAAAAAAAAAAAAAATCACTTAAAAATACTGTGTTGCAGATTTGTAACAGATTGATAACACTTCACAATAATGTTCAGTTTTTTAACATTAAATCATGCATTAGGTATGATAAACTAACAATGAACGGCATTAATTCATGGTGGTTAATATTAATTTCTTCATGTACTGAAACATTTTTTTATATTTGAATAGTTTATTAATATTTTAATTTTGATGTAAATATTTTTATATTTTAAAAACAATGAACAGTGAACAATTAAAGGAGAACTCGGGTCAATTTTAACATTGAGCTCATTTTTTTGTAAATTTGGAGTGCTGTCAGTACAGAGAACAACGACAAAAATCGGTGTTGCCTACAACGTGTTATCCTCTTTTTAAAATTTGCACCCTGTTGACTTAAATGGGGCAAGTTTTAAACCTGCTTTTAGCCTCTTAACATCCTTGATGTGTCATTACAAGTGCACAGCCATGTGAGTAAGTTTATTTAGAGTGAACACGGTGAATCTGACTGCAGTAGATGTGAAAGATATGAATAAAAATGCTAATAATTCAGCCAGCGCACATACCTGTATTTATTTCCTGTTTTCGGTCGAAGTCCACAGTAGTCGATTGTCGAGTTCACGTGCGTGATCATAGGTAACTAACTAACTGCGCGAACTCAACAATCGACTACTGTGGACTTTGACCGAAAACAGGAAATAAATACAGGTATGTGCGCTGGCTGAATTATTATCATTTTGATTATGATAAGCAAGGATGTTAAGATGCTAAAAGCAGGTTTAAATATTGCCCCATTTAAGTCAACAGGGTGCAAATTTTAAAAAGAGGATAACACGGTGTAGGCAACACCGATTTTTGTCGTTGTTCTCTGTACTGACAGCACTCCAAATTTACAAAGAAATGAGCTCAATGTTAAAATTGACCGGAGTTCTCCTTTAACATTTTTAAATTGATTGAATGCTTAATCTTTAGTCAATATCTGATTATTTTTTAGATTATTTCAACAAACTACAGAGTTCATTAAAAAGGAAATGCAAGAAATGATGAACAGCATTCAATTGAATTATCCATGAATGCTTATTAAATGTATTTAATTCAATTTAATGAATATAATTTCAGCTTAACATAACCTCTCTTGTAATACGTCAATGGTGATTTGCATTTTGTGCTGGTAAGTGAGATCGCACCGCCCGATCACACTGGAGTTGCATTGAAGGTTTAAAATATCCAGAAATGAAATGTATGTTAATGTTAGGTAAAATAGGGGCCAATCTCAACCCTTTTTTAAAAGCCATTTTTAACTGTAAGTCAACTTTCTGATGTAGTAATTTCCAAATTCTTTCAATTATAGGTTTCAGGCAGTGATTTAATATGACTGAATATGATCAAAAGAAATATTTGAAATAAAATAATATGAATTGAACATACAATAAAATTATATGTGCAAAAAATATCCAATGCCACAGAGCATCCTTCCTTAAAAAAGCAACAGTTGACCCCTTGCTACACTCTCTCACAGAGACCCTCTGAGTAGTAGCAGCGTTGAAATTACACACTCTTTTTCTGACACACACTCACCTAGTCTCTTGAGGGAGCTGTAGCGGTTAAGCTCTGGTTTCATGGCGGTCTCGTATGATGGAGGTAGCTGGGCAAGGTTGTGGAAGGAGTGAGAGAAGGAGGGGTGAAAGCCAGAATTATTGTGCTTGCTGGACATCAGTGTTCCTGTGGAGGCCAACTGGGTGTTGTTCATGCGTTGAACTCGCTCTAAGAGTGGAGAACAAAGGAGAATAAGACAAATAGCAACAACCGATGTGTTCAAAGCATATCTATATCTAGAATATGGGTCTAATTAAATGTGGGTGACTGGAACACTGAAGCTTTGCCCTGATTCTCTAAATGACAAGGGAAGATGTCTAAGAATGACTTACAATGCAATTGGAGCATTTGTGTGCCTAGACGACTGTTCATCGCTTCACTTTCCCTCTAAATTTAATATATCCTCATGTAATGATGCTATCCTTATTCATGTAGTAATTTGTTCCACAGACACTTTTTACTTAAAGTAATTTGCCGTACACATACTACAGAGAACGTCCCCCTAGAGCAACCTTGGTTTAAGCACTGCAGATTAAATGTAGTCAAGGACACAGTGGTCACATGGGAACTCAGCAATTCTCTAGTTCATAGATCATCCTTGCTGAGATTTAAACTTAAGTACCTTGGAGTTGGAGTCCGGTTCTTTAATCACTAACCCTAATTCATCATGGCATATGCAATATGTGCTATTTTGACCCATGAAGTTAAAAGTTAAAATGCTTTTTAATATTATTGCTTGCTATCTATCTATGCAGAATAACAAAAAAAAAAATTACATTATACAAAATGTGTTGATGAACAAAATTCCTTATTTGGTTTTACATCATCCCCCCCCCCCCCACCAACCCTTGAGGTCACAAACACTCAAAAAATAACAACAACAATAGTTATAATAGGAAAAAACATCTGAAAATGCCAATACCATAGACAATATATCCATCTATCTGGGTTGTGAGCCATGAATTCAAAGAAATTAATTTGACTTTTTTAAGATAGATAGATAGATAGATAGATAGATAGATAGATAGATAGATAGATAGATAGATAGATAGATAGATAGATAGATAGATAGATAGATAGATAGATAGATAGATAGATAGATAGATATTTTTTGCACTGTGAGAACCTGGACACAAGTTGCAATCCACAGCATCAGGACTTTTTTCACCCAATCTTTTGGTTCCATATCATATTCATATACTGTAGATATACTGCAATAAATATGAATATAATATTATGCATAAACATGAAGAAAAGACACTTTTTCTTCATGATATTTGGCATTCTGCTACTATGCATGCCAACACAGTTACTGAAGCTTTGCTGACTGGTGCAAACAGTGCTGGGTGCAGGACAAACAACAAGAAAATAGCTCAGGGTAGCGACAGAGTGGGAGGGCACGAGCAAACACACTCGAACCAACTAGACCAGGCCAAAGCAAAGGCAGTGACAAATACACACAGACAAATCTGAAGCTTTCTTACTGGTGCTCTCACACAAGCGAAACATTTGCACACTCTGCCTAAGCTCCTTGGCTTACCGATTGTAGATGTGTGTTTAGGGCTGGACCCAGTCTGGCCAAAACTGTGTTTCCCAGCTGCAAGAGAGCAGAGTGAACACCGACCCACTCCCAGTTCATAAAATACATTTGAGGCCTTTATGCACATTTAATATCTCAACTTAGAAACATGGTTATTGGTTGACCTGTCCCGAATGTCTATCAGCACAGCAAGTGAAAAACACAATGCGATGTGTAACGCTCCTGTTATAATGATTGAAACAGTCTAAAGCAGTTTTGTCATGCTGTACCACATCGCTTACGTGCAGTGTAGTCGTACTTGCACTTAGTCAATAATGGTGAAAACAATTATTTGCAAATATTATAACAACTGATTGGTGCCACTAAAATACTCTCACCACTGATTGGAAAGACCACCTTTGGCACATTCAAACTGCATGTGTTCCATTTAGCAAATGTAGCCAAACATTGAAACCTTGAGAGTGAAAAAAGGCAATTCAACACAAAATGGACCGAATCCTAGAAAGAGCATCATTTATGAAATCATGGCCAGCCAACACAGGCACAGACAATGAGGGCTGCATCCCCATAATATTAATTTAATATCTTTTCTTTTTTTTTTTAAATGACAGACTGGTAAAATTTTACTTTTGGTTTCCACAGTTTTAAATATTTGGTTACATCATTGAGATTAAATATGGTGGGTTTTTTTTCTTGCATAGGAATTTTAAAATTTGAAGATTTGAAATTTGAATTTTATGAATGCCTTTATATATACACTACCATTCAAAAGTTTGGGGTCAGTAAGATTTTTTTTTTTTTACTGTTTATTTAACAAGGATGCATTAAGTTAATCAAAAGTGACAGTAAAGTTAATGTTAAAAAATATGTACAGTATATTTCAAATAAGTGCTGTTCTTTTAAAGTTTCTATTATATATATATATATATATATATATATATATATATATATGAAGAGCTCTTTTCCAAAACGGGATAAACGCCATTTTTAAAAAAAATGAGTTTGTCATGTCATTTTGCTGTGTACTGGACCTATTCACTGCTCCATCAACGTTTCATGACAAATCGCTATATTTACTTGTTTAAAATGTACTGCAAGATGCAGTTTCTTTCCAAAACGAGATAAGCGCCAAACCTATTTTTAGCCTAAACGGGATATATCCTCTCAACCAATCAGAATTCGGTGAGCGTTCTACGCAATCCAAATAGGCGGCGATCTGAACAGAGGTTTGTTACTTTGTTTATGTTCATTCATTCCTCAAAATGAGTGCTTTAAACTGTAGTAACACTTTAGATGGCCTTGATGAGCCAGTGAGACCTACACCTGGGGGTAGAAAACGCAGACTGGACAAAGAAAATCACAAAAAACAACAAAAAAAGAAGGTTCGTCACTCGGGTGGCGCGTTAATACCAACAGTGGGATGTCAACACAAAGCTGCCGCCAAAGGTTTCTGTCAGGCCGAGAGGCTGTCGCCGGACGATCTGATGGTAAATTTCAACTATTTTTATGAAAAACAAAACAAGGTTGACCAGGACCAGGCCATACTTCATCTCCTGGACATCACGCAAGTGACAAGGAAGCGTCCGAAAGTCCAGGACATTAACAAACAAAAAGACCGGAACGTATCTGTTAAGTACAGTCTTTTGTGCAACAGACATCCGGAGAATGTGCCCGTTTGCAAGGCGACCTTCATAAAAGTGTTTGGTGAGTACAACTTTCGTTTCAGAATTGACTAGTATAATACTGTTTTGTAGGTTTCCCCCTCGCGATAAAGATATTTTCCTGTAAAGAAGCCTGCTAACGTGACATTAAAAGTACTGAATAGTTCTAATAGCCTAATAGCCTAAATGTGTTACTAAATGATTTGAATGTATTTTTAACATTGTTGTATTTAAGGACTGGTATTTGTATGTGTGTTATTTTTAAATTATTTGTTTTATGTGGTGGACAATATTAGAACATATCACTGGGAATATGTATTTTATTTTTACTATTTATTTTATTTTACTATTTATTTTATTTGGCTTTTATTTATTTCATGCATTTGCACTTATTTAATTTATATTCATTTATACTATGAGTACCTGATTATATGTTGCATGTTCTCTTGTTTGTTTTTTAAAAGACAAACCATCTTTTTTTTTTTCAAAAATTGATGGATTTATAGCGTTTTGAAAAATAAATAAATAAACTTTGAATTTATCATCAACAATATTGTTGTTTGATTTAATAATCATTGTTCAACGTGTTCAGACTGAGCCAAAAAAACATTTTAATTAGGATAAATTGAATATTCACAAAATGTGTGGGTCTAGGTAAAAAATGTAATTTTCCTGAAAACTACTGAAATGGATTTATCCCGTTTTGGAAAAGAGCTCCTCATATATATATATATATATATATATATACACACACACATACACAGTTGTAATCGAAATTATTGGCAAAATGTACAGATTTTCAGCTGTTTACAATGAACAAATTAAACAAAAGTAATTGAAATAGCTCAACACAATAAATGTTTTTATGTAGTTTGGCCAAACTTAACTGAAAATGCAACTTTAATGCAAATGCAAATTTAACAGAAAATGCAACTTTTAATGACTTCTGTAGTTTCAAAATTGTTCAACCACTTCACGGCAAGCATCTTAAGGTGGGCATACACTGTGCGATGTCTGTGCGATTTCAGCGCGATGTAAAGCCAAAGCTCGCGTTTTATGTGCTCACACTATACGGTCCGATCATCGAGCTGCGACTTGACTGCTCACACTAAACGTGTGAAATATGTGCGATAAACCCCCGTGCCGGGTTGCGCCAATCGACCATGATATCGTGTATCCAGAGATATTGTCAAAACAAGCATCAGCTATCAATATCAAGAGTATTTAGTATTTCCAATGTATGTATTCAATTATTATTAGTATTATTTTATTATTATTAAATGTATAGGCTAATATAATTAATTTGCCACGCAATAATTTTATAGCGCATCCCCGCATAACCGACATGCTGCGAAGATTAGATAGAAGAGCTTACTACTCCTCATTGAAAATTGTCTACATTTTTTTAGATCGATTACAATGAATTATAGGCCTATAATTAAAATGATTAACAGTCTATGTCCGAACACTGCAATAATCAGTCATCAATGAAAATTAAAAACAGCTTTATTTCAAAAGTAGCTTGTTTAACGTGAACATTTAACGTGGGAAGATGTGGGTAGTATGGTTTATCCATTTTGCAACACGAACTGGAGGTAAGCAACAGTAATTTGTAGCTAGCTTGATATCTACAGAACTTAAAGATCTCCCTCTTTTTCGTTTTCTTTCTTGCTGCATTAAAGATGAAAAGGTTAAACTTCTGTTTTCGCGCAGGCGCAGTGAGGGAAAAAACACTGAGTTTAGGGCAATCGAACTAATCGAACGTTGTAGCTCTGCTTCAACTGTGTGATATAGTCACGAGGAGCGACCAAAATTTCTGACATGCCAGAAATTCATCCGACCATCCGGTTAATCGCCTCTCGTTTCCAACTGTACACTTCACGAACACTGCACGACAAACGACGCACGACATAGGCCATACCCAAAAAAGAGTTGCACAAGTCAGAATTCGGCTCAAAATCGGACGAAAATAGCACAGTGTATGCCCGCCTTTAGAAGGTGCAAAGCAGCCCCAGAGCATCACTGAGCCACCACCAAAAGTTCCTGTTTCATTTCTTCGCTACACAGAACAGAATCCCAAAACTTCTGTGGCTTATTTATATGATTTTGAGCACTTTTCTTGTGCTTTTAGGTCTTGGAGTCCTGGCATGGAAACTGCATGCATTTAGTAGCCTAAGGGGCCTTAAGTTGAAACCTCAGTGCCTGTTACCACCAAGTCTCGCTGCAGATCTTTTGCAGTGACTCGAGGGTTTTTCTGAATTTGCCTTCTCAGAAATCTGGTTGCAGCCGTTGATTTGTGCTGTTGTGAGGGATTCTATTTAGGGAGTTGAATAATTTTGAGACTGTGGAAGTCATTAAAAGTTGCATTTTTAGTTGGATATGGGGAAACCACTTGAAACATTTGTTGTGTTGAGATATTTCAATTACTTTTGTTTGATTTGTTCATTGGAAACAGCTGAAAGTCTGTACATTTTGGCAATTAAGCGGATTTGCAATGGGGGTTGAATAATTTCGGTGTGTGTGTGTGTATATACGTGTATACATACACACACACACCTCACCACTTGATTTTCAACTGGTTTAAAGAGTGCTGTGCAGTGCATTCAGTTAATTATATATATAATTAATTAACTGAATGCACTGCACGGCACTCTTTAAACCAGTTGAAAATCAAGTATCACAACTAATACCATACTTTAACAGACATTTTATTCATTGGCCCCTGATTACTCCTCACTTTCTAAAAGTGGCCCCCGAGCTGCATACTTTAAGTATCTGTGTTAAGGATGTTGGTCAATTCTTTACTTCCTTTACTGCTGCTCTCTTTGCATGTGGTTATTACAAAGCATCTTTTGTCTATGAAGCAGGATTAATGTGACTCATTTCTGACACATCCTCTGTTCTACATTACCTCATACACTCAGGCTTTTCAATCTGTCGACTAAATCATGCCTCCAGACTTCATTTCTGTGCTGTTGATTAATTCAAGTGCCTATTTCTCTAGATCAACTCATTCATTCCCCTGCAAGTTTATACACGTTGCATACATGCATTGTTTCCTTTGCTTAATATTTTGCTGTTATTCGATCTATAACTCTTATATGTGGGTGAGATAGACTCACTCCGGTTATCTTTGCTCTGGAGGACAGGAGTGTAGAAGTTTTTCAATGGCCGCCCCAGCGTGCCCTCACTGGAGGTGGCGGTTGTTAGGACCGTGCTGTTGTTCCTCTCTCCTTGCTGGACCGGACTAGACTGGTGACGCAGAATGTCCACCAGCGCTCTGAACAGAAAGAGATAAATAGTACAAATGAAAGATGAGTGTATGACGAAATCAAAAAGCAAAAGCTGAAAGAGTCTGACATCAAAATCACAACGGATCTCTTCATCTGGCAGTCACTGGTGCAGACTCAGATGTGTACAGCATTGTCTCCTTCCACTTTGTGAGTGCAGTCATAATGGGCCTTTCACTCACCTAGGCATGTTGATGTCTCTATTCCTCGGTCGTCGAGACAGTTTATGGAAGGCCACTTTAATCCCAATGGCCACAGCCATGGTAAAAGAGATGACTCCCCCAATGACGTAAGCCGTGCTGTTGCTCTGTTGCTGCAGCGGGTCAAAATCTGGGTCGTGTCGGACCGGGGGATGAGTGACGGGTCCCGGTGTGACGGCCCAGTCAGGTGAGATGTAATTATTGCAGGAGGCTTGGTCTAGACGGCTGCGCTGGTGCTCACAGCAGAAGCGATAATGGCAGGTGCCACAGCAGTATATGTAGGTGCCCCTGGTGCAGTTGAAAGTGTTGTCGAACTGTCCCATCACGTCGTAGTAGCCCTGACACCAGTCCACGTCCACCAGTCGCCGAGGAGGAGGCGCCACCTGTGCGGCTCCCAGCGGGGGCTTCAGGGCGTCGGCTGTTACATTGCGGGGTAGCATAATCTGCGGCAGGGGTCTCGGAGGGATCTCGGCTGCCTCTGGCTCTGCCGCCATGGCAGCAGCCTCCTTGTCCCGCATGTCAGGCTGAGGGACCTTGCGGCCACGTCCTCGCAACAGAAGCAACACCGGCCCCCCATTCACAGAGGAGCGTTCCGAGGTAATAGTCACTGTGGAGACCACAGGGCAGAACAGAAAGAAAAGCAAGATGGCAGCGGGTGGCATCTTGATACAGGGGACTGTTTTTTTTTTTTTTATCAAAGATGAAAAAAAGTGAAGCCTTCGTACAAAAGACTACTGAGGCCTACAAAAAGCTGACGTCTATCAAAATTTGCAAGTCAATGTGGCAATATATAAGACATGTAGACAAGTTAATCTCTATTTCACATGTGCATACACTAGTATGCAAATTATTTCATATGCAAAATACACATCCAAGTGCGGGAGTTCAGATTGAAGAAAAAAGCATGAGACTCGCAGTTAGGGTGTAAACATATTTCTGAGGAAATTATTAACAAGAATGAGGTAAATCTATGTACAAGTTTTATGCTTAATGGGTGAGAGTTGGAATGCTTGAAAATGTTGATCTGACACAAAATCAAATATATGGAATCTTCTCTATGAAAAAATTAAAAAGAACAAAAAAAACAACAGCTTTAGAAATATGACAATGACAATAAAGTATTTGACTTTTTTTGCAAGCAATTTAGTTCTGTAAACAAAATGTATATTTTAACAATGTAAACTTTTTAAAGTGTCAAAGTCATGGGAACATCCTCTTAAAGGTGGTTTTGTTTAAGTCTGTGTAACTGAACTGATCTATGGCACAAACAACTCATTCAAGACTCAATCTGAGTTCACCTTATGGGCAACATGTAAACATTTCTGTTTGAGTGTAAACTATATCTCACCAAATGCTCTCTATTCTGGTTGGCACTTCAATTCTCGACTCACTAACCAACCATTGTAGAAAGAAACAGTTAATACTACTCAGCTATTCTGTGTGATTTGTAAACAACTGTCATTGCCAGCTTCAAGAACTGATGTTGTCTTGTAAACAAATCTCAGTTGGTTGGTCGCTTTAGGCTTTAATCATCAATGAGAATATCTTGCAAGACTAACAAGAATACCTTTCAAGGTCATTGAGGTTCTGTTGTGCGGTCCAAATTGTCAAGCTAACAGTGTCAGTTCTCAAGAAAAATACTAAGTACTTCATCTTTTCGAGTTTCAGAAGGAAGTTATTGAGGCTAGAGATAAAAGGTAGGACGAAGCGATGAAAGAGCAACTTTCAAGAGTTCAAGAGAAATGGGGAAGAGCTGATCTTTTCTCTAAAGGTGGCACCACGGAACAAAGGCTCATTACGAAGGCTTTGGAAGAGTGTAGGTCGGTTAGGGCACTCGCGAAGTGTAACAAGCAGCAGGTATATATTAGTTCCTGGCTTGACGCCACAAGTCAGGCCAAAAAGGAAGAAGTGTTCAGGAAAGGAAGAAAGGAAATGGAAGGATGGACTGAGTCTAGGTAAAGGTTGAGGGTCTATGTGTGTTGGACCCTCTTGCGTGAGTGTCTCTGCTCTGGATTTAGCTCAACCCAACAGAATAAAACAAACGGGGGCTTGGGCCCAGTTCTGGCAGGACAGCATGGTTGAGCCCACTGAACAGGCATGAACAAGTCGGGATTCATCCGTCAATGTGGAACACGTGTGGACCGTCAAGCAAACGCACCAAAAGACCTATCCTAAGTGTTAAAGAGCGTCTTTTCAAGTAGTGGGACAACTTTAAACGTCGTCCCACTGTCAACACAGTAAACGCGTCAATGGCTCGCTGGTGAATATGGCAGATTACGGAACGTCAAACCTTGACCACCGTCGAACATATAGACCTCTAAAAATATTCCTGAATATACCCATGCATCTGCTGTTCTAGAATGGTCAAGCCGAATCCTCTCAACGCTGGCAGGGATCTTGACGTTAGTATGGCTATGAGACGTATGGCTTCAGTATCTAAACCCTTCAGAGACTCCTGAGGGTTCTGCTCTAAATGTGCGGAGTCCGTAGAGGTGGGAGGAGCAAACGAGATGGATGAGTAAAGAGATCTGATGGATAAGCAGAGTAAAACGGGCCTTAGTGAGAGGAACGGACGACTAATCAACAGAATTAGCAGCAGCTCACTTTGGAAAGTTTAATGAGGCTTGTGCCAGCCATCCATAAGCCCGTCCATCCATCGATCAATCGATCAGGAGCCGAACTCTCTCAAGCTAATGCATGCATAACGGCCACTCTTACATAAAGCATGTTTAACCAATAATGCACTGTTCTCCCTATTTTGGGGAGCAAAAGCTGCTTGTTGTGTGCAACTCAAATTAAATGATGTAAATATAAACGATACACCCTGGGAACTATTACATGCTAGTCAGTAGTGAAAAAAGATGAAAATTAAGAATTAAAGTTGGTGTAAATTGTGGTTAAATGGATGAACAAAAATGCAAAAGTACTGGTGAAATAATTTCTTGCTTCTGGTTGGCACGGTTAGTGTTTGGCACTGGTTTTGGTAGCAAAAAGTCAAGGAAAAAATCTTCAATCTGTGCAAATCAACATCCTTTCAAAAAGCCCCTGGCTCACAAAAACAGTGATGGTTCGTCTGCTTTAGAAAAGATGATGACTTCCTATTCCTGGCTGGGACTCCAGTCGTTTTCATCCAGGCTGATGGCTCTTCGTCTTGGCTTCTGTTTTCCTTGGTTAGTCTTGGATTTTCACTGAAAGACAAAAGAAAGTGAATAAATCAAATCCCTGGATCAGTAGAAACTCATATAGTCAGCCTAACGGTACACAGCTTCATGATTTATTTATTTAACATGTATGTGTGCATTAAAAGTACCATTTCGGCAACGAGAACAATGCTGAGCCAAATGAAGATAAAGATGTGTTCTGGCTTGTTTATTGAACCAATCAGATAAGAGTTCAATCAAGAGCCAGCGAGAAGCTCATTTTATTGGCTATAAGAAGAAGGTGGACCCGTCCTCCTCCTCGCACTTGCAAAACCGTTTTATACAGTCTATGTGCAAAACTCAATGAGTGCCAAAACTGTAACAGCAAGCTAAAAGACAGACGGAACTATATAAATCGGGTTATTTCGGGAACTTTTTTGCCCCATGTAACACCCATGGCCCATGGCAACAGTTTATTTTTTTACACAAAGGTTGGTTTTACACAATCAATCTGTTTTGCAGTTCTTGACTCTGTTGTTTTCAATTGCAAATTGCTGTTTACAGGCTTGCAATGCTTTTGGTCGTATTTTGGCGGGGGTGAGGGGGTCGTGCCAAAAGTGTAAGTGCGGAAAAAAGTCAGATGAATACAGATCATGTTTAATTTGCGTTAGCATGAAGCTGCAGTTTCACAATACATGAATTACACTTACAAATAACAGCAAAAAAGGTGATTTATACCTTTACAAATCTTACCCTGCACATCCAACTCTTTATGGCATCATTTTACCTTCATAAACTTCTTATTACTGAGTGCAACGCTGACCTACATCTCCCACTATATGTCTCTCTTTTGAGATATATGATATATGATTTTATTTTTATGCTTTGTGTCTATTCAATTCTAAAAGAAATAAATCAAATTACATTAAATTAAATTAAGTAACTTTTTTATTTAAAAAATGTTATTCACTGAATATTCCAACATTGAATATTACCATATGTTTTTCTAATACATCAACAATTTCCTTCAATTTCCCATTAAAAATAGCTGTATTGTTTATATAATATTACTCACACCAACATGTAAGATTTCGGCTTTTATACTGACACCGACATATAACATTTACACATTCAACCAGACAATGACTGCAATCAGTAAACTAGTTAAAATTCTTAACAATAATATGAAGAACTGTGCATTCAGTTTCAGTTGTTTCCCTACAACCAAAATCATCCACAATCCTGTGGCTGTGAATCACATCAGCCTCCACAATCAACAAGGTGCAAAGTGTATGCAATATGCACACCATATTTTTTGCATATAGTAGTGCGACCTCAGCTTTCTCACATACTGAGTCACATCTACGGCAGTGAATAACATGCACATGTTAGCATAGCTGATGCAAAACAGTGAATCTTAAAACCTCAATGGCAGGGTGTAAATAAGCAAATAACAGCCACTTAAAAAAGGCTTGTGGGAACATACTGAAGGCTTAATACGCTCAGAGAGATGCAGCTTTGGACGACGCGAGAGAGGAAGCGGGGGGTGACACAGCCACAGATGTGTGCGGAGTGGGGGGTTGGCAGGGCAGAGAGAGACCCTATTGAGAGGAGAAGAGAAGACAGGAAGGATGCAGGGATGGGGGAGGAAGGATCTTAAGGAGCAAGGACCCTTATGGAAGAAGGAATGAGGTAACACACAAGGCTACGCACCTTTAAACAGCCCCTCACAAGTGCATCTTATGCTGTTTTACAGTGCGCTTTATGCTCACCAAGTTGCATCTTTTCCGGAGTTGCCATCGGCAACGCCTTGTGTGGCTAATGATGTGAAGCGGAGAGACAGGGTCCTGGAAACACGGGCTCGTGAAAGCGGAGCCTCACAGATGTGTGATACAACATCTGCACGTACTCCTCTAACACACATGCACACTAACTCTCCAAAGACGGCCTGAGCATGCCACACTACACGCCTCTCG
Source organism: Squalius cephalus (assembly GCF_949319135.1). Classification (NCBI taxonomy): domain Eukaryota; kingdom Metazoa; phylum Chordata; class Actinopteri; order Cypriniformes; family Leuciscidae; genus Squalius; species Squalius cephalus. The sequence goes on along the minus strand of NC_137129.1, from coordinate 33,237,853 downwards.
TCCTTCCTTCTCTCTCATACACTCTTTATTTTTCTCGATCTTTTTGACAGTGCGTGGGTCGAAAGTGTTCTCTTAGAATAGCTCTGCTGCAGTGAGTGAGATAGAGAGGGATGTGACATAGAGATGGGCAGATGGATCACCTCTCTTAGTTCACTCGTTTCATCCTCCCTTTGCGGTAAATAGGCCTACATACTTCTTCCTATAAGCGAGCGCAATACACATCTCCATTCATCTGCCTCTTCCTCTCCATTCCCCACCCCTTCATCCTCCTCCTGATCATCATCATCAACCCTGTTTCTCTGACTCAGGAGGATGGGAGGCATCCGTCCCATCCACAAGCAGGTGCAGATGACAGATGCCAGGCCAATATGCAGCCCATTACCATTTTATGAGCGAGCACACAGCGAAATGGGAATGGAGAGATGAAGGGCAGAAAGAGGACAGTAGGCCTTAGAAGATAAAAATCAAAGTAGCTTTCAGGATTTTAAAGTCTGTTAGTTAGCAACAAGTCGTAGTACAAAAAAAAAAAAAAGAAAAAAAAAAAAGCTTTGTGCTGTCATTTACAGATGAAGAGAAATGAACAAAGACACTTAAGTGTAATTTGTTAAGTGAAACACTGAAGGATTTGCTTAATTATGTGCATTTTGCGACACTTGAATGCGTGTGTTGACAATGCGCCATAGTTACAAGTGACAAGCCGTTAACAAAAAAACATGCTTGTTTTCCTATCACAATGAGGACTTTCCATTGACTTCTATTGTTTTATACTGAGGTAATTACATTTTTAAACCCCTTTCCCTAAACTTAACCCTTTAAGACACATTTTTTGCATTTTTATATATTCATTCAAACATTTAGTTCACAATATAGGCAAATTCTGACCCAAACACGCAAACAAGACTATAGCAATCTATACACACAGCAGCATCATGGCAGATCTCAGGGAGGAAATTAACATTCCAGTGGCGGACGACACACGCTGTGCGACACCAATCCCCATGACATGTATCCATCCCTGATCTTACATTCCTTAAGAATATTCAAAATGTAGCTCACAACAGATGTGTTCATAAACAGAAATCAACCAAAAAAAAAAAAAGGCTTTAATGAGCGCGCGACCTATGTGTATGCGATCCTCGCGCACGTTGCAGCAGTAACAGCATCAGATGGGAACAAAATGAAGGCACGTCTTACCTGCGTGTGTTGCAACAGCTGCCCGCTTCGAATCTGTGGAAAATGATGCGGAGACTGAAAGAAATGCGATACAATAACCGTTCAAAGTTATTGTTGCCCCTCTCTTGGCTGACAGCAAATTGAATAAGATGATGCAGCACGCGCAGTATTCACAGAGATGGGGTCTTGCGTTTCTTAACAGCTCTTGGTTCGTAGAAAAAGACGCAGTTTTGTGGCATTGGCGATGGGAGAGTGTCTTATTTAAAGGCGAATAAAACCTCCACTCGTCCAGGGTGTTCTACAAAAAAAATTATCAGTTTCAAAATATAGTTTGCATTGAATCACAAGTCATAAAAACGTCAAAGGAATAAGTGGACGTCTCCAAATATCAGCAAAAATATCGACCATGCGTAATTTACAGTCCAACGAGAAAAGAAAACGCAGAATACTCCGTGCATCCAGGTAAAAATGGGTTATTTTCATATAAAACGCTATTGACTATGCACAGTCTAATCCGAATGTTGCCAAATACACATAAAACGGCTGATTAATTAGACGCGCCCGGCAATATCCGTTTCCCTACTATTTAAATGACCGTGTTATTCCGCTTTCAACAAATTCAATGGGCTCCAGATCTACCTCCGCGCCACTGAAACGCAATTGCTCCCACAAAGGTCCGCTTCGCTCAGTTTACATCGATTGGAGCGAGATGCTTGCACGTGGTTTCATTTGCTAAATGTTGGAAATGATCTGCCAATCGTTGGCACGCGTTATTGGCTGAGAATGTCTTTTCTGCGCGTGCTGGGTTTTTAGGGAAAATCAACTGACGCTCGTTCGCAGACTTGCACGCGCTCATGAGATTCTAGCGCGCGAGAATTGATGAACATTCTTAAAACGGGCTGGATTTTATTAACTTATTTCTTTCCGAGAAACGAAGAACAGAATGACAAACTATAGAGTTTAGTTCTTCCATTTGGGCGACAGAAATGTATAAAAAAAAAAAGGATTGTGCCATTGGTTTCCGTGGTAACCGAGGCATCCCATAACAATGATTCTTGATTGATTTCTCTTTTTCTATAAGGTGAATCCCAAGAAATCAAGAGCATGCCCGGGTCCATTTTGAGTCCAAAATCAAAAGAAATTATAGTTTGTTTTTATTCATGGCCCATTTATATTGGTATTATGATGACAATATTTTCATGTTGGCTATATGGATTTTATTAACTTATTTCTTTCCGAGAAATGAAGAACAGAATGACAAACTATAGAGTTTAGTTCTTCCATTTGGGCGACAGAAATGTATAAAAAAAAAAGGATTGTGCCATTGGTTTCCGTGGTAACCGAGGCATCCCATAACAATGATTCTTGATTGATTTCTCTTTTTCTATAAGGTGAATCCCAAGAAATCAAGAACATGCCCGGGTCCATTTTGAGTCCAAAATCAAAAGAAATTATAGTTTGTTTTTATTCATGCCCATTTATATTGGTATTATGACGACAATATTTTCATGTTGGCTATTTACATTTTTCCTGTTCTGTAATGCTAACAATCGCTTCCAACGAAAAAACTAAAATTCTAGTATGTCATAAATCATTGAATTAAGACATTTTAATAATACTATAATACTAATAATACAATGGAAATTTTACTATAATTTAAACTAATTGAGAAATGGTAAAAAAAAATTCTCTATTACATTAATGAACATCTATTGGGAAGAATGGGGATAAAAAAAAAACATGATAATCAGGGGTAAGTGTCTCATGAAAATAATTACATTATATCACAAACTGTATATTTTATTTAGGGCTGAAATAGGACTAATTATTATTAAAAAGAAGACGATGCATAATAATAATAATTATATAATAAAACATTCTACAATAAGAATATTATTCAATAAACTATCAAATTTTTCTTTGGACAAAAATAAAGAATAAAAATGCATAAGCTGAATATTAGTACTTTAAGTATTCCTGTCACACCACACATGACTAAAGACTGCAAAACAGCAAAAGGTGATTAAAATAGTGAAGATTTTCACTTTCTCTTAATATATATTTGATTTCTATATGTATGTTACTGAAGAATTTTTACTCCTGAGTGATTGAGTTACTTGAATGTTGATTGTGAATGAATCAGAATGAGTTCCTTTTTGTCACTTGGCCTAAAGTGAATGCGTTACCTCTCACACTTGTGTAACAGTAGCAGAGTCGCCATGTTGTATACATGTGAGGTCTTGGAATGCTGGCATTGGTTATCACACATTGCGGAAAAGGCACGATGGTTTCAGGAGGCATTCTGGAGGAGACAGCATTGCTCTTAAGTATCATACCGCAGTCTGAAGGCAGCACACTTTAGGACATTGGGGTATGAGCATTGCGATCTGCAGTGACGTGAGAGTGAATGTTTGTATTTGGGGCATGACAATGACTCCCTGTGTTGCTGGAGGCAATGGTTGGGTCAGTCTTGTCACTGTGGGAGCTTCATGGTAGTGAACCTGCCAGAAGTGCTCGTAGCTTCGCACACACATACGCGCTCTCACACACAGCCAGATGACTCAAACGGTCCTGCAGCCGCTGGCCCAAACCAAATGAGTCACAGAGCCGCACACAAAAATAATCACACAAAAACACGGAATCACACGCTCACACATGCGTGAAGAGAGGAAAAATGTGAAAAACAGGTTCAGGTGTGGGACAAGTTCAAGGATGGCGTTTTGTTAAGAGTGGTTAAACACCAGAGCATAAAGAGTTTGGAGGTTCGGTCAATATGATGTCAATGCATTGGGATATGTCTTTTACACAATGAATGTACAAAAGCGAAGGACTTCTAAGGCACTCTTAAAAATGTACAAATTGCTTTATATAACAAACAAGTCACACTTCAGTTTAGGGTCCAATTCTCACTATTAACTAGTTGCTTATTAAATCACGTATTGATGCTTTATATTCACATATTCATCCCTTAATCCTACCCAACCTAAACTTAACAACTACCTTACTAACTATTAATAAGCAGTAACTAGGGCCCTGTTTACACTTGGTATTAAGATTAAGCGTTTTGGTCGATCATTAGCAGACGAGGAAGACACATTCCCATTTACACGACTTCAAACCAAACTTAGGTCTTCAGCCGATAAATTTAAATCCCACCTGGCTATCGTGCTTCCCAAAATGTTTACACATTAGGTGGAGAGTGGGGTTCAAACACATTTGGCCACGAGCGCATACGAAAGCAATCCGGTCGAATGTGTTTTCGACTACCTCCGGAAGCGGTTGAAAGTGGACAAGCTCAAAACGCATTAGACTCCGTTTACATCATCCACTTGTGATCAGATCGACCAAAGCGTATCTTAATACCAGGCGTGAACTAAGAGTTTATTGAGGCAAAAGTTGTAGTTAATAGTGAGAATTGGACCCTAAACTGAAGTTCTACCCAAAATACCAAGCTTTTATCTCAAAGACAGACAGGAAACATTTTAAATAAAGCATTTAACAAAACATTAGTTCGGTCTTAAATAAAACATATTTACTGTTCAAAATGAAAATGAGGAGTGCATTGGACTGGATTATGTTCACTTCATAGTTCATACATCCATGAAAAATCACTTTGGATATAAAGCTAGCAAATATAGCTCAGAAAAGTGAAGTTAGCTCTGAGCAACATGTGTTTGCAGATTTAAGATTGTTTGTAATGCAGAGACATTCATTTAATCTCCACATATTTTGGGGCACTACTGTACATCCTAAAGAGTATTACTTCAATCTGCACACTGTTGTTCAAAAGTTTGCAGTAAGGTTTTTTTTATGTTTTTGAAAGATGTCTCTTATGCTCACCAGGGCTGTATTTATTTGATCAAAAATACAGTAAAAATGGTTACACTATTTTGCAGTACGTGGACTTACCTAAGAAAGTACTAGTAAACTATTAACTATAAGCAGCACATCATATGTACATGGGGAACAGGGCTGTAAAATAAAGTGCTACCATAAAAACAGTAATACTGTGAAATATTTTCACTATTTAAAAGTTGTGCTACTTAATATTTTTGTGGAAACTGATCATTTGTTTCAGGATTCTTTGATGAAAAGAAAGTTCAAAAGAACAACATGACAATTTTAATCAATTCAATGCACCTTTGTTTAATAAAAGAATCAATTTCCTTAAAGGGGACATATCATGCTAAATCCACTTTTTTAGCCCTTAAATGCATTTTGTTGTATATTAGGAGTGTTTAGAAGTACAGAAAAGTTGAAATTATTCTCTTCAGGTGCTTCGTTGATATCTTTATATTCTGTTTTGGTCATATTTTTCAACCTGTTCCGATTTTTCTTTTCTCTATGACGTTTTGTGAACTATTACGTCACAGTTTTTGCAGCGGAACTGCCAAATAAGGACATTGACTTCCAGCCCAACACTTCGAGCAATCCGCCATTTGTATTTCTCGCTTGCAATTTTGTAGTCCAAGCTAAAGGATGCAGAAGTTACGAGAGGGTAAGTTAAAATGTTCGGTTGTTGGATGTAGTAACCCACACGCTTCATTACACCATCTAATGTAGATGAACTGTCGCACTTGTGACAGGACGCATGTTTAACTGAAAGAACGAGCAGAGAGAGAGAGACCCGGTCGCGCGCACGCACTCTCTCTCTCTTCGGAGCCAGGCGAAAGTGTAAACAAGACACCGTCTCCAAACTAGACGTTGTCTTGCTCTCTCTCCCTCGCACATATTAATCAAAATAAATCGACACGGTGGTAAAAGGTCGGAAGACCAAAGTTTCATGTGTAAATACAGTAACACACCATTGCGATACATCCATATGAAGACGTTGTTCTGCAGGTTCGTCGTCTTCATTTTCATCTCGCTCCGGCTCCGACTCTGGCTCGAACATGTAAGGCTGGCTGGACAAGTCTTCCGTTGTTGACATTTTGTTAATAACGTGTGAATAAAAAGTTTCTGTGCCGCTAGATAATCGTATCTCTGCTATCAAACTACAAAAATGGCCGAACGGGGTGGAGTTGAACCGAGTGTCACTTCTAAAACCTGGAGAGGGGGCGGGGTATGAAGTGTCTCAATTGTATTTAAAGAGACCGCACCAAAACGAGTTGCTCTCACACATCAGAAAAGGGGTAGAAAAGGGGCCTGTGGAGCTATAATAATGAGGAATTCAGACCCAAGCATTGCAGTTCCGCTTTATATAGACTACAAATGTATGATTTATATGTAAAAAGGAATGATTTAAAAGCATGATATGTCTCCTTTAAAAAAAAAACCTTACTGGCCCCAAACTTTTGAATGGTAGTCTGGTAGAGTATGCATTCAGTAATACAGAGCATTGACTACAAGCTTTTTGTTAATTAAGACAGATGAACAGAAATGATTTCTTTAATCATTAAACCAACAACTTGCCATTCTTTATGAGCCAAAGACCAGTGCACATACCGAAAGCCAGTCTAGAATGGCGTACGAGTGGAGTGGCAGAGATTTTCCCATCTGCGCTTTAAAGTGTCTCAGCTTCAGCTCCATTTCCTTACTAGCAAGAAACCGTGAGCGATCACGAACCAAGAGAAAACACAGATGCTCTGACTTTCAAAAACCTGTCCCTCACTTGGCTTCCACCCTGAAAAAAAAAAAGACAAGCAGAGAAATAAAAACAGTGAACAGAGTCCTAGTGCTGCTGGGACTGTATAACACCGCTCAGCTAATCAAATCTAAAGACTGGAAATAACTATTAAAATGGGTCTAAATTAAAACGAGAATCAATTCTTCACAAGGCAGTCAATATATTATGTTACTGGAAGCAGACTCATGAGAACAATGTAATTTCAAAACAGATGCTCGGCGATGATGAAAACCCAGATGCCCTCTTTTTGTAAAGTAATTATTTTATTTATATTTTACAGTCTTTACTTTCATTGCAATGTTTAATTTTCTCAATTTTTTTTTCTCCAGTTCACTTAGCAAGTGTAATATTCCATGCTGTTTAAATGTTGTTGTTTTTTTTTTTGTTGGGGGGGAGGGGGGTCAACAGAAGGAGAACAAATGTTCTGTACAACACTTTTCCAGTTAGGAAAAAATATATATATATAATCATAATTCACATTTCTGCTCTCTTCCACACGCTCATCGAGAAAGATAAACGTTACGATTAAAACAAGGTTGTGTGCGTACGCATTTTATAAGGTTGGGTATTTAATGCCCGATTCTTGCTGAATTGTAAAGAAATTTAAAAATGACTGACCACAATCCTCTCTACAGCATGTTTTTTCTCATTAAATGAATTCAGTGGTTGCTAATTTATACAGCACAAACAAATAAGGGGAACAAAATGTCATTGCGAAATGAAACGGTGACGTTTGAGTGAAAACTGTAAGACATGCAAGTCTACTGAAACTCTTTCAAAAATTCACAGCGAATTTCAACCGGAGAAGTACATTTACCCTAGTAAATGAACATATTCATTATTCCCTTTCTGAGTCCAAAAAAGCCCTCTATAAAATAACTTTATTTTTTTTTTGATGAGAGTCACAAACCTGATCTGAGTGGCGTGTACTTGGCCTCCTGTTTGTTGTCTACAAACAAAAATAGTGTGCTCGAGCTGGCAAGAGACTCATTCAGACTCATTATTTGGTGCCAGAGTGATAGAACGATTATGAATATCAATATTAGAGTTTGGGACACACACTTGCAAGCTTATTAATAGCTGTGGTTTAATCAGAGCTTACAAGACAGGGGTGTAACTACCCCAAAATCAAGCTTCCTAAGAGAAAACAGCAGTTGTTATGGCTTGGGTGGACAGATATATGCAAGATTGAAATGGTTGTGCATAAGAATTTAATTGCTGATGTTTACTTTAAACTAATCATTTGCTGAACAACACAGCTGTAGCTCAGAGGACTAGTTTGGATTTAGGTTATCAATATAGCAGAACTTCAGTGTTTTACGCAATTAGCCATGGCTAAATAATTCCTCCACAATGATTTGAGTTTATTGTCATCTTGCTGATAGAGTGAATGTTCTTTCAACTTCTTCTCTGGCGCAAAAATGCTCCATAAAGTTCTCAGAACGGGGTGATTTACCAGCGGTAAGTCTGATTGAATGAGAGGGCGGAGTCACAAAGAACTCGGCTGGTGGGCGGGAGGATTGTAAAGAGTGGGAGGGGCTTCAGATGCATTATGCACCAGCGAGACATAAAACAGCCTCGCATGTGCATCTGGGTCTCCTCCCCAGTGAATGAAAGAGAGTGTACATGTGTGTGTTGATTCAATTCGGAATGTCGACAGTAGTCCTCCGTTCTAGTTGACCATCCGTCACTGAAGGTCCCGGTCTTCAAGGTACCTGTACTCAAATGTAAATCCTTCCTTTTTCCTCTGGCCCCATTTCTCGTAGTCAAAGTAGATATATGTTCCCTGTAGAAAGATGGAAATAACGAACCATTCAGTTACAAATTACAATTTTTTGGGTTATATTCACACAGTGCTGGGTATTAAGATTCCAATATGAAGTACTTGTAATTATATTACGTTTTAAAATTCTTTAAAAGATTTAGATAATATCGATTACATTACTATTACAATTTTCATTATGTAATTTGAAATTAGTAACTGACTATAATTTATAAGTAATCTACCCAGCACTGTATTCACATATACACTGCCGTTTAAAAGGTTGGGGTCAGTAAGATGGAATAAAAAATAAAAATATAAAGTCTATTATGCTTGACAAAACAGTTGTGAGCTGAATATTTTTGTGGAAGCCACTGTAATACACTTTTTCAAAATACTTTGATTAATAGACCGAATGCAATGATTGGACGAGCATTATTTGGTCCTGAGACTCCCACAGAAGATATATAACCAGTCAAAAGTTCGGAAATGTTACTATTTTTAATGTTTTTGAAAGAAGTCTTATGCTAATCAAGCCAGCATTTATTTGATCAAAAATACAGAAAAAATAGAAATATTATTACAGTTTAAAATAATATTTTTCTATTTTAATATACTTTAATTAACACTGTTAATAAACCAGAAATACAACAATTTAAGATTTACACACCTCAAGTTGGTACATAAAATGAACTTTAGTCAACATATTGGTGAGACGAATTCCTGTATAAGTTAGCGGTTCTTGGCCAAAATATGATAAAAATGGGACCAGGGGTCCCAGAATCAGAATACAGCAATAGTGTGACTCACTTGCTCAAACTCATCAGTGATGGTCTTGGGCTCCTCGTGCCTCTGGAACCACATCATGTACTTTGTATGGAACCGCCATGACTGTTTTTTCAAGGCCTTGGCTGCTAGATACTGCGCTTTTGTACCCTAGGGAGTGGTAAGGAACAATCTGTCATTTACCAGAAATACGCCAATAAAAAGGGCCTGTAATCTGACCGTAATGCTGAAATCCCACTCAGAGATCAATAGTACCTCTATCTTTCAATCAAATGCAAGTCATATGTGCTTACTAAAAGACAAAACAACCTGTTTGCAGTTACTGGGGCTTCACTGAGGGTGTTAACTATAAATGTGCAGACACACACACAAACACACACACCTCTAAGTAGTAAAAGATGAAGAAGAGGGTCTCTGTAGACAGTCTCTGGTAGAACTCCACAGTGTCAGAGTGGGTAGGTGGCATCTGGTGGTGAAAAGGCAGCGTCGGGCAGGGGTTCCTCATCAGGTACTGCCTGTGTGTCCAATAAAAGAGTAAATGATTAAGTGAGTATTCAATCGAAACAAGTTTGCAAGTCAAAGAACCCTGATCAACTCAAAAGGGATAGGATGAGATTTTTGTGTGGATTTAATACGGAGAACCTAAGAATTCAAAATTAAGTGATTCAAAAAATAGGTACCTGAAAAAATAAATATAAGTAATTGTTTCTACTTTTTAAAAGAAACACATGTATGCAAAATAAGACTTAATACAAATGGAAATAACAACACAAGTAAGTGTATCAATAGGAACATATTGGTAAATCAATCAAATAATGTGTCAAATTAAATAAACCTCTTTTTAAATAATTAAACCATCGAATGAATCAATGTGGCTGATCAGGATGCTCAAACAAATGATCTCATGAAACTTGTTACTATTTAAAGTGACATGTAGAAATACAAATTATATTTTATTTTTTATTAAATCCATTGTTAGTTATATGAAAGCAGATTTCATGAGATGTCTTGTGCAATAATGAGCGCTATGGCTGTTTAAAGGGCCAAATATTTTTCATTCGGCAATGTCCCAAAATATCATTAAATTGCATCAGATATTTTAGAATTGAATACAAGAAAAAGAAATGACAAACTGATGCAAAACATGGTCACATAGGAGTACAAGGTTCCAGGAATTCCCTAGATTTTGAGGCATGTGTGTAGTCAGCTGTCAGAATCAGTGAATACTAAAAAATCGTATTTGTGTGTGTGTTTGTTGGTGTGCGCTCACCTGATCCTCTCAGAGTCGGACGGGTGAGGCATGTGCGTCCAGGCGGACTCCTGCATGGCTTGCTGGTAGAGTTGCTCTTTGGAGAGGGGGACGGGACCCAGTGGACACACGCCCAAAGAAGGGGCGATGCTCACCTCCGAAAGAACAGATTGAGAAGCTGAAAGACAGTGAGAGAAAGAATGTTACCAACAACAGAGAACGGGGCAAGATAACCTTATAGTGTTGAGTACTTGTTGATACTTACCACTAGAGATATGTAGCGCAGACAGCTCTCCTTCTAACCCTGAGCCCTGGGCGACCCTCTCTACCATCGACTTTTGAGAACTCAGAGGCTCCTGAGGCTGAAGAGAGTGAATGCAGAGGGGAAAACGCATTGGTCAAAACAGTCAATAAAAGTGGACTTTAGTGATCTAGCATGTGCTCAAAACAATTAGGGATGATTAACAATTCCACTGAAAACCATATATGAAATTATACGTCCACATGAATGGCTCGACCCAGGGTTTCCCAACAGAACATTGCTCAGAACATCACACTCCCTCCACCGGCTTTTCGCCATCTCACTGTGCATCCTAGTGCCATCACTTCCTTAGGTGAATGGTGCACACACGACCGTCCATGTGATGAAAACGAAACAGTTTGGACGCTCACGTGCCCATTGTAGGCGCTTTCAACGATGGAAAACGGTTATCATAGGCACTCTGAGTGGTCTGTAAGTGTGTTGTGACACATTCCTCTCATAACCATCATTAAAATTTAGTGTAGACAGTAGACCTTCTGTTGGCTCGGACCAGACGGCATAGCCTCCGATGCTGTCACCGGTTTTTAGTTTGTTCCTCCTCGGCCCACTGTTTGTAAATTCTCACCACTGCTGACCGGGAGCGACCCACAAGCCTTGCCGTTTCAGAGATACTCTGACCCAGTCACCTTGCCATAACAATCTGTCACTCAAATATTTATTCCTGCTAGGGGTGTCCATGGTTAACCGATTAACCGTTAAAAATTGCGTAACCGAGTGAAACATTTTGCTCGGTTAAGTGGCGTCAATGGCGTGCATTGAATTTAGTTGTAATACATTTTTGCACCACCAGAGACCGCTAGACCAGTTTTCTAATATGAAGCGGGCAAAGAAAGCGCGCGTCCGAGAGTGAAGGCTGTGCGCGAGCCAGAAACAAACATAGTATCCGCGCCACTGATCGCAGCACAATAATATCTGTCTGCAGAGCCGCAGAGCCACAGCTTTACCCCAGCAGTTTTACCCCGCGCATGCGCAGTGTCATCACAACAGTTTTACCCGCTGAGTCCGTTTACCGTTACATTAACCCATACAATTTGTATTATGCATTTCCTAAACATGTACTTGCTAATCAAACACTTTATATGAACAAACTACTAATCTATAAAACACAATCGGTCTTCCGACCTTTTACTATTGTGTTGATATGCGCGAGGGAGAGAGCAATGCAGCGGCGCTCGTGTTGTTTGAAGGCGGTGAGAGTGCGCGCGCGCGCGGCCGGGGCTCTCTCACTGTTTGTTCTTATATGCGCCCTGTCCACTGATCTAAATAATTAGTTGTTACGACGACTTATTTGTTCCCTCATTTTAATAAATCGTGGACACGTTGAACTAATTCCCTCCCTCATTTTGATTTAACGAATTACAACGTGGCCAAAAACAGTTTGATACTATTAATTAGTGAATGCTAAAGACCTATTTTTTGTGAATTGGTGAATATTCAGGTGAATTATTTCGTGGCCACGAATTAATAATAATTATTAAACTGTTTTTCTTACCTGTGAAGATAGCTCTTCAGTGAAGGCCGACTATTCTCGTACAGCTTTTTATTCCTTTTTTTTTTTTTTTGTGTGAATTGGTGAATATTCAGGTGAATTGTTTCGTGGCCACGAATTAATTATACCTCAGCACGTTTTACAAGACCCTTCTCGATCGCAGCGGCAACGAGCACTTTGATCACTTGATTTAAAAAACAAAACATTTCAGCTCTAGATCGCCTAAAAAAAAAAACGAACGAAATGAATGCTCTGCTAGTTAACTGGAGATGTTTTGTTTATTTGTATTGGTATTCGTGCCGCGAGATGTTTCAAAAGTGGTGGGGACAATATCGACCTTAGAAAATAGTGGTGGGGACATGTCCCACCCGCAAATTACGCCTATCTCGGGGTTGCGGTGCGCACACTATGGTTAACCGAGTATTAACCGCTAAGGGCCTCGGTTAACGGTTAATGAAAAACTTGAAAACGTGCAGCCCTAATTCCTGCCCATTTCTCCTGCATCCAACAAGTTAATTACAAGAACTAAGTGTTTGCTTACCATCTAATCTACACAGACTTTAAAGGGATGGTTCAGAGTAATTTCAACCTAGGGCCCTTTGCACCATGACCTCGAGCCAAACACCCCCCCAGAAGCTTTTTTCCCTTGGTCCAACATTATTAAAGTTAGAGCTTATTTAGAGATATCAGCCGAATGGCTTAATGCAGGCGCTAATGGATCCAAGGTTGTATCTCGTAAATTACCCCACTAATAATGCTCGGAATGGTACCAAACTTCTAATGGCACTATTGTTCAATCGTTTGGGGTTGGTATGAAGTTTCTTATGCTAACCAAGGCTGAATTTTGAACAAAACAACTGTGAAATATTATTACAATTTAAAATAACCCTCTTTATATTTTATTTATATCTTTATTTTGATATATTGTAAAATGTAATTTATTTCTGTGATGGCAGAGCTGAATTTAAAGCATCATTAATCCAGTTTTCACTGTCACATGATCATTCAGAAATCGTTCTAATATGCTGATCTGGTGCTCAAGAAACATTTCTTATTATTATCAATGTTGTTGTGCTGCTTAATATTTTTGGGAAACAGTGATACATTTTTTTTAGGAGCCTTTGAATAGAAAGTTTAAAAGAACAGCATTTATTTGAGTAGAAATCTTGTGTAGCATTATAAATGTCTTTACTATCATTTTAGATCAATTTAATGCATCCTTGCAGAATAAAAGTATGTTTCCTTCAAAAAAAACTTCTAAACGGTAGCATACGTGTCTTCACATCTAACAACCCAGGCTCTCAACACCTTTTATTTTATCTAAACTTCTTGCTGCACTCAGGTGATGAGCAATAATTAAAAGAGTAATTTCTCTGCCTGTTTCCTCATCTAATCTTTGCAAAGCACTATCGGGCAACAGCAATGTAGACTTTGCCTTCAGGCCCACACATCAAACACACATTGTTGCTGAGTATGAGCAAATGTTGTGACTGACCTTGATGGTGTCGGCAGCCTGTGTGTATGAGAGAGGGCCATTCAGCAGGCTGCCACCGCTTGGTTTACTCTCGCTGTACGATGGTGAGGGCGAGCTGGGCGGCAGTGTCATCGACCCCAGAAGGCTGGACCCACTGTCCTTACTGTTTTGAGAGGAGGGAGAAGAGCGTATAGAAAATTGTTTGAATTATGAATAACATAGATATGTAATTCAGAAGGGTTTTTTTTCCCGGAAAGTAGTGATATTAGTTTTAATGCAGGTTTTCCATCTAAAAAGTGGCGTTTGCCCTTGCACAGAACTCTTTTATTTAATATAGCGCTTTATACAGATTGTTTCAAAGCAGCTTTACATTAATAAACAGGAAATTAACAGTGTTAATATTGTAAAATTCATCAATTATGAAACAAATTCAATTTCAGCGGTAAAGCAGCTCTACAAAAGACATTATTCAGCTCAAATCTGTTCAAATTTTGTTCTCATCCGATAGTGCAGTTAAATCTTTAATATGACTGAATATTACTTGTCTTTGTTGTCTGTTAATCGAATATCAACCTCACAAAAAAGGTGTCACAATGCTAGGGTGTTGTAGGTGGTTGCCAGGGCATAGCTTCTTAACAGGGAAGTGGTTTCTAAAGTGTTGTAAGTGTGCCAGTACTCACGGCTGATTTGTTGAGGAATTTAAGGATGAGGATTGGCTGGTCTGTGATTGGCTGGCACTGTTGAGGGCAGAGTCTGACGTGCTATCTGATACCACAGCACTATAACCTGGAAGATGTGGGGATATTCAAGTACAAATGTGAACAAAATTTGTATTTATTATAAATATTTTAGTTTCTTCTTATAATGCAATACTGTTTCAGAACATATGTATTACTTTTTTCTAATCAGACAGTTATCCTGCACTCACTTGTACCACCATTTTGTTTCGGCCCACTGGGGGGCCGCGGTAGCGCGGCACTTCCTGCTGCATTTCCTGTCCCAGATGACCCTACACTGCCACCGATAACTCCAACGTTGCCACCGATAACTCCCACGTTGCCACCTATAACTCCCACGTTGCCACCGATAACTCCCACGTTGCCACCGATAACTCCCACGTTGCTCCCTGAGATCAGTGTGCCTCCCACAGGGCTGGGAGCTAGCAGAGGTAAAGGCTCCACAGCAGACTGTGAGGACCCAAGACCCAAAACACCAGGCCCTGAGCCCAAGAGGCTTGTGGAGCCTAGACTTCCGTTAGTCCCCACTGAGGTTACGACTCCACTGGAGTTTGTACTGCTAATATTCGTTCCAATCGATGCTGACAGCCCGCTGCCTATGCAACCTGCGGCGGCCGCTTGCGCGTAAGGCGCTGGGGTGGATACGCTCAAATACCCACTCAAGGACGCCGGCATCCCTGAAAGGACTAGAACGGACATCTGGTTTGCGCTACTCGTCACCGGCATGCCCTTCCCGAGACCCAGACTGGAGGAAAGACCCGTGCTCAACGGAGGCTGGCTCTGTGAGCTGGGAGTCAGGGGACCCGGTGTGCAGGTGTTGGGTGGTGACGTGGACCTGGATGTTGGAAGTAGGATACTGTTGTTGGAGGATGCAGAGTTGGTGCTGGAGTGGGAGGAGACTGAGGTTTTGGGCTGGTGCTGCTGTTGTTGTTGGGATTGCTGTGTTTGTTGCTGTGTTGCTGAACTATAGCTGCCAGAGTTCTGGAGGGGGCCGCCCATGTTGCCTAAAAGGCTGCTGCCCCCTAATGCCAAGCTTCCGCTGATGGCGACAGTCGCCAATGAGATCAAGGAGCTTGAAGAGGCTCCCGAGGATGAGGATGACAGTGAGGAAGAGGAGGACAGAGATGAAGATGGATTTCCGTTCTTGATAGGTGACTGCAACACAATGACAGGATTTTCAGTGTCAGGCCAAAACTGGAAAGGACCATAAGACTTTTAGAACAGTGATTTTACATATCTTTTCTCACCTGACTAATATCACTGTCTGTCGAGCGACCTCTTTTCTTATCATCTTCCGAATTCTTATCAGCACAAATGAAGAGAACATGACATGGAACAAAAACAAACCAAAACAAATGACTGAACTGCTTTTTACAACATTCCTATCTATCCACATCCATGGCATTCACAGAGAAAACAATTTTTAGTGTTTTAGAAGTTAAGAAAAATATCTGTCCATGAACAAATCAGGGTCCTGTATATCGAATGTGCAATTTATTTATTTTTTTGGGAAATATGATGAGATTCAAATACATTTTCATGATAACTTGCATAAACTTCAATAGGATAAATTTGTCTGCTGGTAAGCAGGTTTGAGAAGTCATATGTTGCTCTGACTAGGGATGCACCAATATTAAAATTCAGGCTGATACTGATAACTCGATAATTATTTTCATGTTACAACCAATAACCGATAAATAAATAAAACAATAAAAATAATTAGAAATACAATTAATACATGTATCTTGTTATAATTAATAATTTAGTTCCAAAATTAATTATTTTTATTTGAATTCTTTTTTAAAATTAAGTTAAATGATACAAGTGAAATTCATTCTTTAATTTCCTAAAAATGACATTTAACAGTCTTTAAAATAATTTTTTTGGTGCTTTTAAAGATTTACTGACGTATAACTGATAAATAAAACACACTTGAATTTTATTATTTATTATTTTTAAATTTTATTATTATAATTAATAATTCATTCATTTTTATTTTATTTTAAAATGAATACATTTTAAATGCTACAAGTGAATTTAGGCATCACAACATTATGATGTTCATTATGAAAAATTCATAAAGATTTGCTAAAAATTACATTTAACAGTGTTATACATTTTTTGTGTGAATTTTAGATGTCAACAAAGGTATCTATGTAAAGGTAAATCTAAATGTAAAAATTTTGCATGCACAATTAAATATCCAATATCAATAACATCATAGAATCCTCTATTATTGGCCAATAACCAGAATGGAACTGATGTATTGTGCATCCCAAGCTCTGATTAAACTTTAGGTCTGATGCTCACCGTAGTGCAAGTAGCCGGAGAGGGAGGTATGGGAGAAGATGACGTTGTGGAGGTTGGTGTGGAACTGGAGTGCTGGAAGATCTCGTCCTCTGCGTTACCAGCTGGAGATGTGGTACCAAGTGGCTGGGCTACAGGAAGGAAAAATGAAGAAAGAAAAAAAAAGTGTTACAATTAAGAATAAACAAAAACACAACAGAATTCTGACATGTGCACCAAACACTTACGAAGTTCCTCTAAATCAAGGTCATCATAGATGAACTCATTCTCCTCAAAGTCTGGATCCTGAGAGGAATCAAGGTAGTACTCAACGTCATCTTTAATCTTGCGGATGGAATCCACATCTATCGAGTCATTGTCCAGCATTCGAAGGATGGTTTCCAGCATGAGTATGTGATACCGATGCCTCTCGATCAATCGTTTCAGTTCCTCGATCCGATCCTGCTTCTGAGGTCACAGCATCACAGCATGGAAAAAATATAGAATTCTGATGTGAATGAGCAGTCACTTTAACAGAACGAGTGAAACTGCTGGAAATGTCTTGTATATGGTCACTAACAAAATGGTATTACCATTAGCACCATTTTTATTTTATTTTTGGATATGCATCATGGTAATCCCATAATATTCTGTTAAGTACCCTGGAGACATAGTAAATACTATGGTACATGAATATGAAAATCATTAGGTACTAGAGTATTACCATTTGATACAGTCAAGATGTGTTTGCATTATTAATGTTTTCATTAAAAATAAATAAATAATTGAAATTTGAGCGGTGAAGTACACAGTAAATATCTTTGGCATCAATAATCACTAATTAATTTGTCATTTAGCTAACACTTTTATCCAAAGTGAATTACAGAAAGGCCTATCACCCAATAAGTGTCATCATTCATGGTTCACCCATTGCTGGGTTTGAATCAACAATCTCTTTGTTTCCAGCCCAGAAATGTTATTATTAGGCTAAACAATCCCAGATCAAACAGTTGCATTGTAAAAGACGAAAAGGATGAGAATAAAAAAAGCAGGAGGAAATTTAACTGACCTCTTTGTCTCCTTTCTTTTTCTTGGTTAGGACAGAAAGCGATTCAACCTCGCTCTCAAACTGGTCCACTTGCATGTTCAACGTGTCTATCGTGTTCTAGGGAAACCAAGGTACAAAGCAGAAGTAGATGACATTAGCAAATGATGCAAACAGAGCAACAGTTGAGATGTGCATGTTTTTTGCAGAATAGTGAGTTGAAAAGCTCTCTGTAACTTCATGCAATTGTTTGCCAAAATACGCTCACGACAGTGAGATGGACGCAGCTTTCAGAACCAGGCGTTACAGCGGCTTTCCAAAGACTATGCACACAAAAAGAATGATGGGAAATGACTTAAGGTCACATTTAACGCTGTTTGATGAATTTTCTTGGGTGAAATCAAGTAAGTTCAATAACAATCCACACAATCAGGGATTTCACGCAAGAGTGAAAGATTTACCCACACAGATTGCTTGCAGACTGCTTGGTTTGACTTTAGTATGAGCTGTGCTTCATACATAGCTACAATATTGACAATGGACATTTCGTGAAATCTCGCTAATGTAAACGCACTTTAACTGAGGTCACAGTTCAGAACTTTAACATACTGCTGAACTCATGTCTTATTAAACTAAAAATGGATGGAAAAGATCCAGATTGTAGTAGAACTTAATAATAGATACTAGGGATGCACGATATATTGGCCACCATATCGATATCGGCCGATATATGTTCATTTTTGATGTTATCATTATCTGCCCGATAATAAAAAATTTGGCCAATATATAAATTCTAATAAATAATGAATTATTTCCTTCAGCTGAGACAATTCAGATGCGCACTATTCGCCATGATGGTTTTGAATTGCTTGAAATATGATTGGAATCACTTCAAAAAAGGACAATACAGTTAAGCGCAATGTGCAAGTCTGTCATAGCCTGGTTAAAACCAGACTATTCTCAGTAGTAACCGAGTTATGGTCTGGCAAAGCTTCATTAATAACTCATTTCCAAAGGGGCGTCACCAACGGACGTCGCTCAAATGCCTCTGGGCGCAATTGGATAGACCTAAAACCAATCAGAGCGATCGTCATCGTGTAAAGCCATATGCTGCGTCCCAATTCACCTAAGTTACACTACGCCATAAAAGTATGTACTCTTTTTGTGAAGAAAAGGTATTTACTTTTGAATGTGTAGCAAAAAAGTAGGCAAGCTTTGGGACATACTACTTCGTCATCTTTATCGGACGGATCTGTCGCGTGCATCCTGTCATGTAAACTGCCCTGTCAATCATCTTGTCACAGTTAAAATCCTCTATTAAATCACATTTAATTTCCTACCGTTTCGGAGAGAAATGTAGTAGCACGTTCATCGGCCAGTGGGTCTTTCATGGAGACTGTCCTCATGTGTTTGCAATTTGAATATAATAATGCATTTAAAAGTTGGTGCGCTTCACCAACGGACGTCGCTCAAATGCCTCTGGGATTGGATAGACCTAAAACCAATCAGAGCGATCGTCATCGTGTAAAGCCCGCCTCAACGTTTCTGATTGGTGCCTCGATTTGGACGGATTAGAAATTGGCTTGAATGAGCTCTTTGCCAGACTACTTGCAGAGCAAATCTAAATTTGCCGGAAGTTTGTCTGGGTTTTCCCAGGCTAAGTCTGTCATATATAGGCTACATAAAATTATATTGAGAACATTAAAATTGTGTGCTTGGGACATGGCTTTTAATGGTGAGCCTTTTGTTTTTGTAATCAGGCTCTCAAATTAAATAAATGTATAAATTAGGATTTAGATTTATCGGCAAATATATCGGTTATTGGCTTTCAAATATAAAGAATTATCGGTTAAACTTAATGGTATATCGGCCAACATTTCTTATCGGTGGATCACTAATAGATACAGTGGATTACTTGGAGTATAATTTAATAATAGTTACACTGGATTACTAGTTCATCAATCCATATCAAATACATCCACTTTACTGGCAACCAAGAATGCAATCACAATATTTGCCTTTGCATACATACAGTAGATGTATGTATCATACATACAGTACATCATATATACAGTAGATGTACCGCTACAAGAAGTGGGAGTCCAGCTGCTGTTTTTTCACTCCTCCCCTGACAGAAGCCGCCTACTATCATCTACATTAAAAACAAGGCATTTGGCATCTAAAATAATCCTAATGTTTTATCATATTGTGTCAAGACACAAATGCTTTTCAGAATGACAGGAATATGTGTCAAGTTAACATGAAATCAAAACAAATCCTAATTACTTTCTTGATGCACATTTCTTGTCTTATTGTGAATTATTTATTGGTGCATGTTAGTAAAAAAACAAACAAAAAAATCTAAAGAAATCTAGGTCAGTCCTACTTTTCCACATTACAGGAGTCAAATGGGTGCAAACAATTCGCAGTGACTTCACACTAGGGGTGTAAATCGGACAGTTCATCATGATGCGATATTAATTCAGGGCTATATCAATTGATTTGTCGATATTTGGATAATATGTGCAAAGTTTACAAAACCAGTTACATTTTTATTAACCAAAATATATAATATAAATGTTTAATTAAACTCTTTGGAAATTGCACACCCTCTCCAAATTGGGACATTTACAACAACAACAAAATTACACATTAGTTTTTATAAATAAAGAAAAAGAAAAAAAGGGGGTGGAGGGGTGGGGGGGTCACATAAAATCAGTCAAGCTTATGATGGCAGCAGTCAATGTCTTCCAGTCTTATGTGCCAAAATGTGCAAATCACTGAGGTACTTTAGTTAAATAAATAAGTAAAAAATAAATGAATATAAAAAATACAAAAATAAAGCTGTTTTCTTTGCCTGCCCATCTGTTTTCGCAAATACAAAACGTTTCCAAACCCACGATTTTTGTCCGACAGCAGGCACAAAGTTTTCTGCGTCTGCTGCAACGCTTTGTTGCTGCATCGCATTCGCAATCTGACACACAGGCAGACAGTATTGTGAGTAAACGAAAATGCATGCTTTCGCGGACGTTGCGTGAGGATGTGGAGAGTGTCAAAATAAAGGTACCTCATATTGATATTTTACGTGATGGCATTGATTAGACGTTTGATCGATGCATCGATCCATATCGATTTTGTTCACACCGCCGTTCTTACCGTTAGCCACTGCCCGATCTCTTCTTTCTCTTTCTGTGCAGGATCGACTTTCAGAGCAAGGCCGAGTCCCTCTTTAGAGTATGCTTTCGTTTTGGTTTCCCGTTCCACAATTTTAAACCGCTCCATTTGCTGTTAAAAACAAAAAATCATAAAATCACGGTCAAAACTACGTACAACATTTTGTTTTACCGTGTGCCAAAGCTGAGCACTTTTCTCCGTATTATGTTTCAGAATTTGGATTTATTGGTCTTATTTGGATTTAGTATCTATAAATAATTGATTATTTATTTATTTACAAAAAGGTCTCAAAGTTCAAATCGCAAAGGTTTCACCTTACTGACAACATTGCTAATGTACTTCATCCAATAAAATAAACTGATTTAAGTTGTTCAAACGTGTTAAATCTGGCATTATTTATTAGCATCAAGTCGTTTTGTTAGATTTAAACAGACTCACCGTCTCAATGAGTTTGCGATTCTCTACTAGCTGTCTTTTGTCTTTGATCTCATTGGAGGCGACCCATGTCTTAATCTGGTCACGAAGGCGCTGCAGAAGCAATGCAGACAGAAACAGAAAGAGCATGCATAAAGAAAGAATGAAAGAAAATTGAGCTGGACACCTGAAATCAAGCATGCCGACTCGTCCTGTGCCGCCAAGCACAGGACACGCGCATACATGACCCTCGGCATGGGTAGTGCTTGTCCTCATGGTTACCAATAAAGCCAAACACACCATGAGCAGTGAAACAAGCCAATTGTATTACAAATGAAATGAAAAGCAGTTCAATATTTCAATAATGCATTTGATTCACCTATGGCCAAAAAGTGCAGTTTGATATCAACAAAATGTTCTCACCTGTAATTTTTTAATCTCTTTTTTGAGGTCAGACTCATATTTTTCTTTTTGGTTTGCGTTGGCTGCATTGTGGAGCTGAAAGGGGGAAATAAATCACAAACATATAAATTATTTATAAGTTCATTTTAAAGGATTCTACTTGGTTTGAATCATAAGAAGGTGATTGTAAATTTCAATAATATGTTGAAAACTCTATGCATTGCATATTCTATACATTGGGCCTCACTCAAGAAGCATGAGCAGAACAAATGCAGGTGTACTTTCTTCAAAACTCTTTATATTCTGAAATTTCTTATATATCATTGATTATTACATTTGTTCATTGTGGGAGATTGAGTTTGCTCATTGTGGTTTAATATAAATGCTGAGCAAGGTTGAATTTTCAGCATCATTACTCCAGTCTTCAATGTCACATGATCCTTCAGAAATCATTCTAACATGCTGATTTAATGGTCAAGAAACATTTCTAATTATTGTCAATGTTGAAAACAGTTGTGATGCTTTTTGTTAGGATTCCGTGACGAACAGAAAGTTGTAAAGAACAGCTTTTATTTGAAATAGAAATATATTATGTAACATTATATAAATGTCTTTACTGCCACTTTTGGTCAATTTAGTGTGTTCTTGCTGAAAAAAAAAAAAAAAATCTTTTTTATTAACTTTTCAATGGTAGTGTATTTATACATTAATCAGCCCCATCTAAGTTCACTACCCAATTTGAATCTGTTGTAAAATATTATTCTTAAAACAGCAAAAATCACTGAGAATGCATCTAAAATATAATTAACATGATTTAATGAGCTGTACAAAAAGTGCTGTAGTCGTCTCTTACCTTTTTCCAAATGTCCTCAAACTGCTCTACCCCTTCTGCAACTTTTTTCAAACATCTGTCTATTTCGCCTGAAGAGAGAGGAGCAAACCTTCAGTACATGATGGGATGGGGTGAGACCAGGCCGCATTCTCAGAGACACACATGCAAACATGGGGTTGATACAGCACAAATATGCTAAATAATGTAAGCTATTCATGTAGCATTCTCTTCAAACTAAGCTGCATAAAGATATCTTCCAAGAAGACCATTAAACATATATTGCCCATTACCTTGAAGTTTTCTTTTATCAGCCATGACTTCCTGACTATGATGTTTTCTTCATGCCTTCATCTACTGAAAGAAATAGAAGAGAAAATGAGTACAGTAGCTCTTCATTCATGGTAAATCAACTAGCATAGCAGGGCTCCAGACTAACATTTGAGAGCAGTGATTGCGATTTTTAATCAACGGTAATTGAATCATAAAATTACTATTGTTATGCATTAATAAGTGCAGTTACTAATAATATAAGGCTACATGTTTATTTTTTGGAAATGCACATTTGACAGTAAAGCACTGAGTTCAGATGCAGATAACATTATCTCTTATTAAAAACTTTATTTACAAAAAAACTAAAAATTGTAAATCTTCTACTTTTATTAAATGCACCATTGTTATTTTATAGCATCATAAGTGATTAAAACTTCACTTGCTTGCTTTCTGTGTAATTCAATGGCAACTTTAAGAAAAGTTTGTTTTTATGACACTGTGACTTTTCCTACTTAATCAGTATAAAAAAAAAACGGCCACACTTTAACAAAAAATTAATTCTTGATGATTTGATATTTTATAACAGTGATTTCATAATGTCTAAAACTAAATCCACGGGGACAATCTTTGAAGGATGAACAAATAATGTTTATGGTCATCACATCAAAAATAACATTTAAACTTGATAATATTTCAAGCTTTGAAGTGCTGGAAAAAGAGTGAAGCAAGTACTTTAAGTACTTGAATTTCACTCTCAAAAGGTTGTACGAACCCTGAAATGAATAATGTAAAAACATTCGACTATATCTGCCACAATACCATGGTTACAGTTAGCGTTACTACTTGAAATCCATGGTGAATGTTGGTGATATGTAGAAAGAAAAGCCTTCTATAACTTGTTCATTCATGGCACAATGTTTCTCCTGGTTTCCACGTCAGCGCTGGTTTATCTATGTCTATCTATGGTTTATGACAAAGAATTCTGCCCCAAATTCAAACACTTTCTCACTGGATCTCCCAGTGCTGTGTAATAACGCTGTCGCTTAATAAACCTGTTTTGAGCTTGCGCTGCACTGTCTATTATTGGTCCGAGGCTCCGAGCTGATAAACGGTCCGCGATGCGCAGCTCAAACGAGTAGCGCAGTTTTGATCCGCTTTCGTTTCTCATATGCAATAGAAATGGCAGCTCTAATCAGTTGGACAACGTGGTGGTGGCACCAGTGCAACCTTTAACAAAATTTAGTTGCACCGGCAGGAAAACATTGGGTTGCAGTCTGGAGCCCTACATAATCCCTTTACGAATGACTGGATTTGTAAGAAACAAGACACATTATAATGTGCTTCAAAGCCAGATGTCCAAATAAAGAACACAAGCCTTTTAGACGGATGGCCTATTTTATAATTATGTTTTTTTCCCTGAACTATTAGTGTAATTACTGTAATGGCACAGTGACGAAAATTACAAACACACAAACCGACTCTTGAGATTGCTGTGGAAGGCTGGACAGGTTTGGCTTGAATATAAAAATGCAAAATTACTCTTTTTCCCTTTAGTAATTGGTGTATTTCACTTTCACAAGCTGCAGTGAGAACCATATTTAATTTAAATGTTAAGAAAATCAACCATAGTTTGTTTATGTTTGCCATTTGGGGCAGGGTTTTATGGCGTTTATAATGGTTTATAATGATAAACCTGCATGGAAAATAATTATTAGAATAGATTGGATTAGATACAACTGTATTGTCATTGTACAGAGTACTAGTACAAAGACAATGAAATGCAGTTAGCATCTTACCAGAAGTGCAAATAGCAATATGTGTATATTACATAAAATATTATTATGGTTCGATAGAAAAGTCCAGGATTTTAGGTAGATAATAATATAATAGCATGGCAGAAATAAATAATAGTTTTTGCAAATAATTGTACAGAAAACAGAGAGACAAATCCGACGTCATTGGATGGCATAAAATGGTGTCAATGTTTGGAAAGCGGCACAAAGACACAGTGTTTACACACTCTTTGGAAGTCAACCTATGAATTGCTTACAATTAGAGTTGTTTCTGCACATTAAACTGGAAAAGGAGAACGTATTTTAACGCTTTTACACGTTTTTAATAAACATTTTAATAAAAAATACCTCCAACGCAAAGGGCAATTGAACAGTTCTGCTTATCTACACGAGACAACTAAGCCCTTATATTGGAGAGTTTGCTATAATTTTACAGATATGTCTGTAAACATCTCTACAATAAAACAAAATCTGAACCGTTGAGTTTAGATCCAGTTGCATGGTAAAAAAGTAAAGAAATCATATGTTTATCAGTGTGTGTAGACAGGCATGTCTGGTCAAATATATACCAATGCACATTCAAAGCACACATTTGGGATGCACACAAGTATGCCGGTGGGAAATATAAAGATGTGTGATCTCAGTCTAAATTTAGAGAATGCATTAATCTATTCTTCGCACATCTCACATAGTAGAGACTTCCATGGATGCAGACATGTAATCCGTGTTTATTAGATTCAGAAAGCTCAAGGGTTTCGCTCAACACAAGCAGCATGTACTTAGAAAAAAAAGGTTCAAAGAGGCTTCTTGGATCCATTTAAAAAGAACTCTATGCCAAAAGGTTCTAAATAAGGAAAAATATCTTTAAAGACGGCATAATATTTTCATGGTAAACAGGTTATTTCACTTTTTCTAGTGATAAAATATGTTTATGAGCTGTTTAATTAATAAAATGACAAATTTAACAAAATTAATGAATTAAAACATAATCCATAAAATCATCGGAACCTTTTCTTCTAAAAGTGTACAATACTTACAATGCTTTTAAAATGAAAGATCAATAAAAAGCTGAGATTGCAAATAAGACCTGGTGCTTTAAATGACGGTTTTCGTCTATTTCTTCAGTAAATAATAAAGCTCCTGATGTAAAGGCACGTGACAGCAAGAAGCATACTTTGAAGCCTACATGTATAAATGATTAAATAGCTCCTTTCGGCCCTTTTAAAGGAATATCAGCGTTTACACAAATCTTTCTGGTACTGCACCGTCAAGGCTAGTATAGAATAAATGGATTCATAAAGAAATTTCCACATATATGGCTTTTGATTTCAATTCGGCATGAAACAAAAGCTGTGGTAGTCTTTCCTATTGTGACGAATATTTGAGTAAAACGGCTTCTTGAACAAGAAAAAAAATGTAGGGTGGGCTTGATTTTGTCCATTGGGAATTGGGAATTGTCATGTGAGTGACAGGTTGTCCCACTCTCACGCCAGTAAACACTTCATCAGAGAAGATATGTTGTCATAAGAGGGACGGGAAGTTAAGGGCACATTAATAATAAAAAATAATAATGATGTGCACAGAAAAATAATTTATAACAAATACTGCAATATCTCAGTAAAAAAAAACGTTGGTCCTGCTTTGGGTCATGGTCAGTAAAAACATCCGATTCACAAACTTGAAAGGTGTAGACAACAGTGACAGGAAAAATATGCCAAATTGAATGATGAAACAGCAGAAATCAAAATGAAGCATTCATTTTATCAGGCAGATTTCTAACTAAAGGGATCACTGTCCAAACACAGCTGAGCAAGATGCATTGCTTCATTTGCCACAATGAAGAAACACATTATTCCATCCATCCATGCACTTCAATAATGACTATATTATAATGACTATGACAATAGTGTGACTGAAGCAGAAACCTAATATTGTATAGAAACGTGACATTCATTCAGCAGCATTTCTTATCATATAAACAGAGAGAATGACAGCTGCATGTCAATCAAAATTCTCTGACACAGTCGCGCGCGTCCATTGAGTTCTCGCAACAATGTAGCGCGTGCAAACACAACAGCTGGCAATTCTCGAGCTGATCCTTCATCGGTTATGTTTACAGTTTAAAGTAAACCTAAAACCCCAGATCTCACAGTCCTGGTGATACCAGCTCATTTGGAGCAAGCTCGGTTTTAAACGGTACTAAATAATATTTCAGCGATATGAAACCAGAGACTGCCACTGTCTTTGCATGCATGTGGCTTCTTTTCTAGGCTCTTATCCAACTTCATTCGCATTCACTACTTTTTTTTACGTGACGAGACACTGATACGATAATATTAACACTTTAGATGAGTTAGAAAGCTCAATTCCAGCAAGCAGCTCGCGAGCCTGTAGTAAACGCGACCGGCTCGAGCTTTTTTTTTTTTTTTTTTTTTGGCTGGGATACAAATTGGAAAGGAAAAAAGCAGCATGTAATTGGAGTTACGCTCCCACGTTGTAGGGGATGTTTTACCTGATTTTCCTGAGTTTTACTTTCCCTCTTAATATCCCCTTCAGTTCCGCTACAATTCCACAACTTTTCACGCTATATTTTTATTTCCTATTATTTCTATTCGCCAAACAATCACTTCTCGCATCAAAGATGGCCGCCAGGAACACCTCCTCCGCTTGTGCGTGGAGACTTGTGGTCCCGCCCACTTAATCGCCATTGGGTGACCGCCATCAGATCTCATCTCTCATTGGGTAAGCGGAGCTGTCTATCTACTCGCAGTGCTTGACAGCTTCCGTGCATAGCGAGTGATGGTTGGTGTAAATGGAGAGGTTAAAGGTGTACCGGGATGTCTTTAAATTGTCCGACTTACTATTTTGTACAAAAGTAGGTTTCTGACAAAAGCAGTAGTTTCTTCATTCACAGCAAGTTTTAATCTAAGATGCTTCTCACCATCAATGCAGTTATCCTTGTCAAACAGCTTGCTTGGGAAACAGATGGGGTTTGGGATATGAAAGCTCATAAGACTGGAAAAACCTGCAAAATAATTTCTAAACATAAGCCTTCATCTTTTAGACCTTTGATTAAGCATTATACTCTTGTTATTACAAAGCATAAATCAAGACTGTGAAGATGGTTTGAAATGATTTTATGTTTTTATTTTAACATCTTTTTAAATTGTATTTTATTTAACAAGGTCCCTTTGAGACAATATCTTTTCTACGAGGGAAATAAAAAATAAAGCTATATATAAATAAACTTTAATTTTAATTTAATATGGAAATTAAACAAATTAAAATAATGAAACCTGAAAATAGTATAAATTAAATCAAAATATTAATAAATACCATGTTAGTATATAAATAATAATAAAATAAACTCTTCAAGTTCTTGATAGAGTATTATTGAGGGATAAAATAAGACAAGCCAATAAAAAAACTTTTTAAGTGATATTTATATGGACAATCCAGTGCACTTTCATTTGCCAATGATTTATGCTCTGCTGTTATTTTTAAATCATTTGAAATCAACTTTCTCAAACAAGATGCTGTTTTTTTTTTTTTAAATGCATAAGAAAAGCATCTTTAAAAACCATTCCATTAAAAGACTGTTGATTGTTGTAAAAGCATTTTACTACTGTTTACATAAGAAAATCAAGACATTACCAAAGTATTCAATGGACAGAGAATGAGATGGAAACACATTATGAACAACTGACCGAGTCGACACGAAAACACACAACAGGCCTATTCGTTTTTCTATCAACCATGAGTCTTACAGTGTTTGTTACCACACATCTCGATGTTCAAACCACAATGAACATGATTAGACTAGATTTGAACTAGACAACAGCATAAAAACTGGTTTTAATCAGAACACACCAATAGAAAATAGTTTGCAGCGTGTTGCTGCACGGCAGTGATAAAGTCTTTAATTTGACAGAGAAAGAGGAGAAATAAGCGATTAACTTTGGTTCGTATTGACAAAAAGACCTCATAAAACCAGTTCAACACAACTATCAGTTCATCCACGGCATCGCAATACATCCCAGTTCAATCTGATCTTCTGTAACAGAAGCTAAAAGACTATAATGAAGAAATGACCTTCCCAAATTAACTTCACACTAAATAGTCCTTAAATGGGAAACATTCGGAAATCTGTCATTGATTCTAGACACTTGCGGCACATGAATGTTTAATTTTAAATCTACTGATTTCAGGTATTAGCGTTTGTAGCACTAAAGATGTTCCTAGCACTATTTGAATAAATCAGTAGATATACAAGCCTGATAGTTGTGCTGTAATATAAGAAGCAATAAGCAACAAAAATGTTCAAAATAAGTCATCTAGATGTGCAGAGGGAATAAAGATGTATATTCAGCCCTGAAGATAAAGAAAATACCAGTTTTGTTTAGAGACTAGCCATCTGATCAGCCACAAAGTACAAAAATGCTACATATTGCTTCTTAACAGAGAAGCATGCGGCGTCTTTCAAACCAATTGACAACCAGACGGACAGATTGACAACGGCTCATACTTCCAAGAGTTTTATTATCAAAAGTGGCCTATTATACTGAGAGGAAAAAAAAAAAGACATCACACGTACAGAAACAGAAAAGGTGCCACGTTGGACAAATGTCATCACCATCTAATCGTTTGGTGATATGTATGGAAGAGACCCAGTAAGTGTAAGAACAAAACAGACAAAAACAAGATCTAATACCTGGAGATATGAACTGCAAAAAGCTACAAAATGGGAGGGAGATGTGGTGAGCTGGCCAACAGAGAAGACAAATGACTTCTGAGAAGGGATACGATTCAAATGAGGAATAAAAAGAGATAAAAACAAGGTAAGGGACCGAAAGATGACGTCTTCATTTGAAACATCCAGCAATTATGAACAAATCTCCGCGTTTGGTTGGGTTCTTTCATCTTCTCTGATGGTCAACAATCACGATTTTACATCATTTGTTTCAGTGTACAATTAAAAAATAGTAACAATTTTATTAACAGAATAAGTATAATCAGTATAACAGAATATCTCCCGCTAATAATCTTAAAATACAAACAAAAGCAGAAACCCTCCCATAATTGCTCACAAATCATCTTTTAATTTAAGCCTCAAAAAAACAAAAAAAAAAACAAAAAAACACAACATTCACCTTTTGGCTTTTTTTAACCATAAACAAACTAAAAAAATGTTCCCCCTGTCATCTCTGCCTCAATTTCTCTCTTTTTATACGAGCTGTTATCGCAAAGCTGGACTCCATCACATTTTTCTCACTCTCTTCCTCTACCAGAAGTCTCGGCGGTGGTAGGCATCTGGATCGCAGTACTTGGTCACCACCACTCTGTTGGCGAACTTCCTTCCCGTTAAGCCCTGCATGGCTTTCTGGGAGTCGTAAACGGATGTGAACTCCACAAAGATCTGGAAAAATAAAACAGATTGTGGGATGGTTTGTGTAGCACTACCAGATGTTCATTGCTGGAGGGTTCAGAGTCAAAGTACTTTAATCAGCACCTACGTAAAAGGACTGAAAAACAGCCCAAACCCATGGTCCCCCATGCTTCACTTGAGCTGGTTTGGTAAGGCTTACCTTGCCGGTTCCAGGGATATCAAGGCCATCAACAGGCCGAGGAATCTCTATGCTCTTGACCTGGCCATATTTGGAGCACTCCTCCTTGACGTCCTCCACTATCTCCTCGTACTCCTCGTCGTCCAGGAGCTCCTCTGGAGCCACCATGTTCATCAGGCACAGGACCTCGGTAGGGATGCCGCCCATCTGCATCATGGAGTTTGCCATCATCCCCGGTACTTGCAACGTCACCGGAGTCTCATTTATACTCGTCTGCAGAGGGTTAGTGAAAGATAAATAAAAGAAAGACGGCTTGAGAATCAATTTATCCTATTTTAAATAAACTTATGCATCAGTGCTGCACACATTTTGAAATACACTTGTTTTGGGTTTTTTGGAACATGCACAGATGAGACCAAGAACATATGCACTACCATTCAAATGTTTGGGGTCAGTTATTTTTTGAAGAAAATTAATACTTAAGACATTTTTAATGTCACAAACAATTAAATGCTGTTCTTTTGAACTTTCTATTAATCAAAAAAGTAGAGTTTTCACAAAAATATTACACGGCACTTCGGTTTTCAACATTGACGATAAGAAATGTTTCTTGAGCAGCAAATCAGCTTATTAAAATTATATCTGAAGGATTATGTGAAATTATGAGTAATGAATATCACAGGAATAGATTACAATTTGAAATATATTAAAATAGAAAACAGGCCATTTAAAATTAGAATATAAAAAAATATATATTACTGTTTTTACAGTATTTTTGCTCAAATGTATGCATCTTTGGTGAGCATAAGAGACGTTCAAAATCATACAAATATTAACAATTTAACCAAACCCAAACTTTTGTACAGTAGTGTAATAAGAAAAAACATGTACAATGCTTTAACCACAAAAATGTCACGAGGTCTTATTTGTATAAAATGTCTTCAAATGAGTGAATTTCACGTTAAACTTGATTCTTACCATTGTGGCATTCTTGGCCCCTACACTTGCCCTCTGAACCAGCAGCTTCTTATCTGCTAACTGCATACCATTCAATCCTGCAATAGCCTGGAAGAAACATCAACAGATTGACTTCATCTTAGCATATGGGCTAAACATGTTCAAATCCATGGACACAGTGAAGCACTAACCATGCCAACTCACCTGATCATTGATGTTAACATCCACATATTCACAGAAAGCATAGCCCTTTGAGAGGCCGGTAGCGCTGTCCTTAACCAAATTGAAGGCTTTGAGAGGTCCAAAAGAGGTTAACAACTCTTTAACCTGAATACACGAAGAAAGAAATTCAGGATTTACATTGCATCTAACATAAGCAGGAAAAAGGTAAAACAAACAAA
The DNA here is from genome assembly GCF_949319135.1 of Squalius cephalus. Lineage (NCBI taxonomy): Eukaryota > Metazoa > Chordata > Actinopteri > Cypriniformes > Leuciscidae > Squalius > Squalius cephalus. The sequence continues at coordinate 33,206,097 of NC_137129.1, read as the reverse complement.
CAAATAAAAGCATTACATTTAAACATTTAAAGTCCCCCTGTGGTAAAATTCAAGTTTTTAAATGTTGTTTATATGCCTATGTGGTGTTTTTAATATGCTTTAAGACAAATCATGTGCAAATTCATAAGTCAACACCATTGCTGAGTATTTTCTCTTTAAAACCGCAGTGAACCAAAGACGGTCTCAAACGCGGTATGAAATCACTGGTGTTTCTGACGTCACAAACTACCTTGTAACCAATCACGACAACGTGTGATCGTCAACGAGTGGATCTCTGAGCAGGTGTGAGTGAGTAAAGCCAGGGCTAATTTGCATTTTTAAAGAACTGCGTATACTAAATGAGGCAAGGGTGTAGAGTTACAATCAAGCTATTCTAAGGTTTTAAAAAAAAACTTTTAAATATGTAATTTTGGTGATCAAAAATGAGTTTTAAGGGATCAAATTATTGACTACAGGGGGACTTTAATTTCCCCCGAGATCCACTCATAATGTTATTAAAGTTTTTTGTGCCAAAAACATTTCAGCTATTCCCTGACCAATTTCCACCTTTTTTGCTGTGAGTTTGCTCGTGTGTCAAATATGCATATATTACCTGGTGTTCAAACAATCTGTCCTGAAATAGAAATAATCAAGGACTTTTTAAAAAAATCAACTTCAACTGCTCATTTCTCATGTTGGGAAGGATATGCAGAGAATGAAGAGCCACATGCAGCCAAGACAAGCACAAAGCTGGGCAAACCTTACAATACATTACTGTTAGCTTTTAGTGTTTATGAATAATACAATCTGTCCTACTAGCTCATTATTTCACTATGACTTTCTTGCAATAAATGTTGTTCTTTTTTGTTAGTTCCAGTAAAAGGGAGCAGTATGTTTTCATGGCACATGAGGCTCTTATATGAGTTATATAGACTTTCTACCAGAAACCAATTGTAACCAACCTGGTCGTCGTTGAGATAGTTGGGCAAACCTCCAATGAAAAGCTTGTGAATAGAGTCTGGTACAACAGTGGACACCACACCTGTGGAGCAGATGGAAAACATTCCTTAAACAGTCAATTGACTGGCAGAAGAAAAGGAAGAGAATAATAGACCGATAGACTACAATCATAAGGTTGTAACAGACTCATTTTCTTAGGTTTAAACAAAATACATTCACCTGAGAACTGAGAATGTAATACAAATGTATGCTGAAATCATCCATTTGTAATTAAAAGAACAAAAGGAACATGTCAAGTTTGTTGTAGTTTGAGATCTGAGCAAAGAGGGAACTGTAAAGTGGTCATACCCGGCACATATACGCTGGGGTTCTCGCTCATGCCAGGTAATGGCTGATAATCGTGTGGCCGGCGAATCTTTAAACTCTGCCCCTGGAAGATGATGCCATCAAACGCCATGGCCTGTGTGGTCTCATCCACTGATCGGAACTGAAGAATTAATAGGATGAAAATTGTAAAGAACCAAGCTTGTCAATTCATAGGCAATATAAGTCAGTGTGTACAGGTGTTACCCACCTCAAGGAAAGCAAAGTTCTTGTCCTGGTTAATCTGGACGGCAAGAACAGGGTTTCCTGGGGCCTGAGTCAGACCACCGAGTCTCATCTGGGCATTGAAGAAGTCCATCATGGATTCCTGAGGAAGAAGGGCGTTATATAATGCAAAGACATTCATGCGTTTAAAAAAAAAAAAGGATGCACAGATAATAAGATAGAGATCATTTTTAATGTTATGAACAATAACCTATAAAATGGCAGATATTTAAGTGTATACTTTTATGGTTTTTTTAGGCAGCACATTATGCACAGTATGAAATTGTTTTTGATTCATTTTACGATTTGCTAAAGATTGTATTTAACACTGTTAATTATTTATTAGTGTTTTTTTTTAAATGCAGTAAGTGATTTCTTAGAAACGCTGTTGAAAGTGAATCGGACCGAACACCACAACACACTGTCGTGTCCAAGAGTGAGATTTGAAGATAGACTGTAGAAAGAGAGATGGCTGAGAGACATTACAAAAGATAAAAGCACAGAGGACTATCACAGGAAAAAGAAGGGTTATGATAAGGCAAGAGCTTTAGGCACCGCGTTAATATTAGAAAAGCTTTCCAGCGCTGGAAAAAAACGAAGCGGGAAGGCCTGAAAACAGATGCAGAGGTTGCGTAGGTTCTGCTCCACATGTGAGTAACATGTTTCACAGATCAAAGATATGGTGTTGTTGCAATGTTACCTATAGTAACAGGACAGTGTTGAGTGTCATTGTTTGTCTGGAGCTGCTGTGCTGCTGGCGACAAACAACCAAATCTTGCTTGTTTATACTCTTTTTATTAATTTTTTTATTCTTTCTAGTCGTTTGTTCGTCATTTTCACCGGGTTTTTTTTCCGGGAAGCATTATTTTGTTTCTCTTCAGCTATGATAAACTATGATCCACTTTTGCATTGTGTGTTTGTGCATTTTGGCGGTGGAGCAATGAGGGGAGGGGTGAGTTTGTTTGGGTTGATTCAAATATCAACAGTGTTTCTCAGAAATGTGAAGATAGGGGAAACGAGCATGTACAATTAAATATTCAATATGCTTCTGCAGAATACATCTAATTGTGCCAGTGTTCTGTGTGGATTTGTTCTCTAAAACCCTGCAGAGTAATTCTAGTGTGTGAATAGTGTTCATTCAACACCTCTGTGATGCCAAATGGGATGTTGCCAACGTAAAGTCTGCGAGCCTGGCGAGTCATCTGACTGCCCACTACGGGCACCGGGGTCGGCGTTACTGCCAGGCCGTCTGGCGTCATGGTGGGCAGCAAAGCGGTGGCAGGGATCTGACCAGCAGCTGAGGAAGAGAAAGACAGAATAATTGCATCAACAACAGAATATGAATTATTAAATAACATTACATTGTTATTATCAGGAGATGTCTGTAAATGCCTGAACCAAAAAAATAAAAATAAATTAAAGCCAGACAAAGAAAGAGGAAGAGAATAAATAACAGTTGATTGCGGTGGGCGATATGAGCAAAAAACAAAACAAAATCATAAAAATATTTAGTTGATACTATACCAAAAGTATATAGTGGCCAAAAGTGATGTCCAGCCAAGGAAAAATTACATCTTCACCCTTTATTTATTAAAAATGTGTTAAAGATTTTGTAACCATATTATGTAGCTGGGCTTGGAGTCAAATTGTTTTATTTGTGATAACGCAATGAAACATAACAAATTGGCCAGGCTGTCAAAGATATTATGAACATGCAAAAACAAGAGAACCAACACTTTTTTTTTTTAATCAATATATGCTTTTTCCTGTGAGCTTTTTGATTTTCTATGCATAAAATAAAACCTGTAGTTTGCCTTTTCTGCCAAATCATTTTGTCAGATAAATACCTTAACCAAGTGTGTTTTCTTAGATTTAAAAAAAAATATATATTCCTCATATTTTAATCGTTTAAATCAAACTTGTATCTCCTCTGGACATCACTTTTGACCACTACTGTACAGCATGATATATTAATTTTATGGAAAAATATAAAAAAAACCCTACTGACAAATAATGAATTTAAGCATTTTTATTTGAAGAGTCATTGATTGGGCTATTAAAATTTCTACACATTTCTGTGCACCATTTCAACCGGTTTATCACCCACCCCTACTTAGTGAGTACAATGACTGGGACACAGGGTAGTCTTTTAAGCCATGTCGCTCACCTTGCATTGCCTTGTACTGCATGGGTGTAATATGCTCAAAGCCAGGAGGCGGTACATCCCAGTACTTCTTAATTTTCTTCTTTTTCTCCCGTGGAGGTGAACGGCTGATTTACAGAAAGGCAGAGAGAAAAAGAAAAGAACCGAAGTGAATTCATTTTTATCTAACTGGTATATCACATATTCAACAATGATTACTTTTCTTTTTTTTTTTTTTATCTAAAAGAGCCAAGTCATTTAGTTAAATTATTCCTTTAAATCCAAAAGAATAGTACAATTAAAATTGCAATAAAGAAATTGCGAAATAAGAATAATAATCTGTGACTGTTACAGTTGGCACCAATTAAAAATATTTTACCTAGCGTAACAACTCCACACATAAAGACAAGGATTATAACGCAGAAATAAGTATTAATTCATCTCACAAACTCCTTCAATGTCAAAACACTAGTCAGATGGATTTGTAAGATGTAAACAAATGGAAAAACTGGGCCAGCCAATCTGCAGTATTACCTGACGTTTTCTTGGGGATGGTTCTGAATTTGATCACTGAAATGACATTTAAGAACAGGGTTTGACATGTAGCTACTTTACAGTAGCTTAAACCACAGTACATAAACTGAATGAGGTTTAAGAGCAAGACTAATGATTTTACCGTGCATCCTGCCTTATTCTTGATTACAGTGCACTTAAAACGGACTAAATTCAGCTTAAACTGCGTAAATCAACAAGCATAATTAAAAGGGCATGAATTGACTCGTATTGTAATAGCAACATCTATTTCAACAGGGCTCAACAATAAGAATAGCTTGCAGAAAAATCAGATATTTAAATATGCATGTACATCAACTGGCCCAAAGCTCTCACTCTGCACCCTCTTTATTGTTGAGCCTTGAACAATGATGACAATAACGTCACAACATTCCCTCTCGCACCTGCGTCTATGGCGGCGGTCCTTGCTGTCGCTGCGGCGTTCCCGGCTTCTTCTCTCTCTGCTCCTCCTCTTCCTCTCTCGACTGCGGCTGCGTGAGGGGCTGCGGCGCCGGTGCCGGTTCTCTTTGTCCCGCTCTGAGACAGAAGAAAGAAATGAAAAATATGAGCATCCCAAAAAATGAGACAAAGCCACAGGCTCCTGAAGCAAACCAGTAGGGATGCTCCTAACAGGATTTTTGCAGCTGATACCGACAACCCATTTCTTGTCATCATGATCGGCCGATACCGATCATTCAAGCTTTATATAAGTGATATGTACGCTCTCTATTGACTCTCTAAAACTTTTTTTTTTTCCAGCTAAAAGTAATGCCACAGATGTTGCCTTGGTTATACTGTTTACAGTGATGTTGTATATTGTTTTAATTGAGAATCAAATATATAACCACAACAAATATTATTTTTACAATAAACATTGAATAGGTCTTTAAAAACAGGGCTTACACAAACCAATAACCATATAAAATAGTTTGGGCTTTTCACAATCCTGTCAACTACATCTGGGCCAAATTGTGTTGATATCTCAAAGCAATCGAAAGTTTTGGCATTTGGAACCATGGTAGGCTTTTTTTTTATCAAAATCCAAAAACCTCTCCAAACAAGTGATCTGAGTGTTTTACTGAACATAAGAACTACTTACTAGGGCTGTCAAATAAAAATTCGAATTTTGAATATTCTTAGAATGAAAAAAGAAGAAAAAGAAATGCACATTCGAATGCAAAAACCGTGCATAAAAGTTTTTGGTGTGTCAAAAGGGTGAGCAAGACATGATGACGTAACTGACGTGGTTTATTTTCGTTAGCTTATCTAGTACAGCGCGATGCGGCTGCGTTGTTAATTTTGAAAAATGGCAGAAAAAGAGAATGAGGACTCGTGAGTCTCAGAGCATTTCATTTCAATAAAAGATGGAATGCTTGATTTGCTTATCGCTTAAAGGGATAGTTCACCCAAAAATTAAAATTAGCTCATGATTTACTCACCCTCAAGCTCTCCTAGGTGTATATGACATTCTTCTTTCAGACGAATACAATCAGAGTTATATTAAAAAAGTATCCTGGCTCTTCCAAGCTTTATAATGGCAGTGAATGACCTTGAAGTTTTGAAGTCCATCAAAGTGCATCCATCCATGATAAAGGTGCTCCACACTGCTCTGGGGGGTTAATAAAGGCCTTCTGAAGCGAAGCGATGCGTTCGTGTAAGAAAAATATCCATATTTAAAACGTTATCGATTAAAATAACTAGCTTCCGGCAGACGGCCTACACAAGTCTGACTTGCGCCAAAAGAGTAACACTTGACGATGTAGGATGTAGGAGTAGCGTAAGCTTTGACGCCTCTCGCGGTTAAAAAAAAACAGGGCTGGACAACAAACTCAAGCTCCTCCGACATTTCTCTTTAAAAAAATTCGTTTTAGACTTCTAATAACCCCCCGGAGCTGTGTGGAGCACCTTTATCATAGATGGATGCACTATGATGGACTTCAAAACAGAAACGGCCATTCACTGCCATTATAAAGCTTGGAAGAGCCTGGACATTTTTTAATATAACTCCGATTATATTCGTTTGAAAGAAGAATATCATATACACCTAGGATGGCTTGAGGGTGAGTAAATCATGGGGTAATTTTCATTTTTGGGTGAACTATCCCTTTAAGACAATACAGTAATTTTTTCATCTAACATTAAATTTTGCCTTTAGAATTCGAATTTTGCTATTATTTAAGAAATTCGAATTTAGCTTTTCAGCCATTTTGACAGCCCTACTACTTACATTTGTAAATGCCGCAATAAAGCATGAAAATATTTGTAATTACATAGATTAAGTAACAAATAATGAGATCCTGGTGGATAAGTGATGATCTTCCAGTGCTGTTTTAGCTGTGCGCTCCTATTCTATGGCGCATGGTAAATCAAGGCCTGTTAATTAAACCAATCCAAGTGCGCTCCAGCTGTAAACCAGTGTCCGATTGGTCTCTACACATCGTCCCCACCCACTATACCCACCCACCATGCCCGAGATCAAGCTTCCATGTGAATGGATCACGGAAGTCCTATAGCTTTAGCCGAGCAGCACGTCAAGTCACTCAGTGAGGATTTTCTCAAGAATGACACATCATGTTATGCATTTAAATAAAGATGTGCAATTTACTATTTTTTTACTACTGTTTCACGAATTTACAAAGCAAAAAAAAAGCCTAATCTGTATAGTGTTCACATGTGCATCGGCGGCGACTTTCATATGAATACTTGTTGTTTGGTCGCATATTGATTACTAGTTTGATTACTGATTGGTCGCTAGTTGAGACATTTTTTCCTCAAATTTTGATCGGTTTGTAAGATCGGCCAAATTTTGTGACTCCTGATCGAGTCATAGAGTAAGGAAAGAGGAAGGAACAAGAAGAGAAAGCCCATTCCAGCTGCAGAATGAAAGATTTGGCACACTATTATGTAGAGTTTCACAGTGAGTATCTAGGGGAAAAAGGAAGATTAGAGGTAAAGGAAAGAGACAGGTTGTGTGTGCTTTTCTGCACCTCATTATTGGATACCCACCATGACCGTTTAGACTGTCACCTGTGCGGAAGAAACGAGAGGGGTTAAAAAAGGGAAAACAAAAGTTATTGCAACTCATTTTTTATTTACAAACAGAATACAGAATGTAGGGCTGTAAAATCGATTAATCGCGATCAATCGCATCTAACATAAAAGTCAGTGTTTACAATATATGTGTGTGTGTATATATATTATTTTATTAATATATATAACCATGGGTAAACTTGGGTTATTAAAGCCTGTTAATAATTGACAATAAGTTTAATCCATGAGCATTTTAATTGTAGACATTCAAGGTTGAGTTTGTTACTGTGTTTATTTTTAAGAGCATCAACCTGTATTTAGAATTTCTGTATGCAAATATGGTTAAGCAGAGTCATTCTCCCAGATTGGCTTGAGAGAGTTGTTGTCCTGCTTAACCATATTTGCATACAGAGATTCTAAATACAGGTTAACGCTCTTAAAAATAAACACAGTAACAAACTCAACCTTGAATGTCTACAATTAAAATGCTCATGGATTAAACTTATTGTCAATAATTAACAGGCTTTAATAACCCAAGTTTACCCAGGGTTACACACACATATATATATATATATATATATATATATATATATATATATATATATATATATATATATATATATATATATATATATATATATATATATATATATATATATATATATAAAATACACATATATTATGTAAACATACTCTTATGTTAAATGTGATTAATCGCAATTAATCGATTTTACAGCCCTAACAGAATGTGTGACTTGTGGCAGGTGATCTGACAACAATGTAGACTAGACATACAAAAACTTAAATTACAAGATGATCATAAGTTATATATAAAACAAATTCAAAGCTTATAATGGCATATCAATTCTGGGACAATCACCACCACAAAAAATTCAAGTAAGCTTTGAGCTGTTGGTTTCAAATATAAAACTTTCCCAGCAGTTATTGTAGAGGTGTGTGGTTTTTTTTATTATTATTATTATTTTAAAATTCATGTACTACATTATTAAGACTTAAAATCTGGATGAAATGGAACTTGCAAGTGTATTTTCTTCACTATTGTTGTGACACATCTGAAATGGCTTCTTAAACAAGAAAAAAATTTAGGTCCGGACTCATGTGACATGTTGTCCCGCCCTCGCGCCAGTAAGCACGTCATCAGAAAAGCGATGTCGTTGCAAGTGGGAGGGGGATGTTAAGTTAATTTGATTGGGAACATGGGAACACGAATTTAAAAAAAAAAAAAAAAAAGTAATGGTGTGCACGGATAAATCATTTATAACACTGCAATATTCCATAATTTTAATTTCATGTTTACTTTAAGTACATTGAACTTTTCTTGACACATTTTTATCCAAACAAAGGGAGTTGTTTCACCAAATACAGAATAAATTAAATAACACGTATCCTGTCAGTAAATATAAACAATTACCAATTATCAAATATTTATGCATATTTACAGCTTTCTAGATTTATTTTCCTCTATAAAGCATAAAAAAATGTTTCAAGTGCTGAATGCGTTAAATTACCGTAAGCATCAATATGTTTAGTTATTAAGATAATATGATGCTACGCAAGTGATTACCGTTCAAGACAGGCAGTGGTGCACATTTATACTCACCTTGTTTGTTTTCAGATAGCTGTCTCTCGAATTCATCAAAATCAGACATCCTGGTGTTTTGATCTAACCCAGACTCTGAAACTTCAGTTAACACGCTCTTTCGCTTTTAAATAGCGCTCTCTTTGTCACACGCAATTTCAAGGGACGGACTATAAAAATGCAGATGTTTTAAAATGTTACACCAGCATATATAGTTTCAAAAAATGCACTTAAATTCGTGGAGAGAGAAATACACGCTTTGCTTTAGAGGGTTGTTAGCTGCTAATGCTAACTCTAACCACCGCAGGGTGAAAATGAAAGGCTCGCGTCGGCAATGCAGATGATTAAACCCCTTAGCTAGTAATATTTGCTCTTTTAGATAGTCTCTTTGATAGTCAAATGCTGTAAGTTGTCATTATTAACTGTGTTGAAGTCTAACCCGTCTCGGCTGAGGAAGCTAACCGCTCATTCCGCGTTGGCGGATGCTGATCGTTTCTTCACAGCCCCAAAAGTCACTCCGAATAAGGGAAATGAAGCTGTGCGCCCCTACTGACCGGGGGGAACAGTTTTTTTTTTTTTTTTTTTTTTTTTCATTTTCATCCACTGTTTATTCCTCCATCAATCTTCCACTTTGCAGTTTAGCTCTAATTATCTGAGATTAGACGAGCAATTTCCTCTTTAAAAAGAGTTAAAAAGAGCCATTTCTCGCTGTAAATGACTGAAAGATGCGCTCTTTCATACAATATTGGAAATGTTTAATAACAGCAGGGTACAGTTTTGAAAGTCATAATACAAAAGTCTCAAAATACAAAAAAATAATAGATAATCACAACAACAAAACGCCATTTAAGCCATTAAACGGATGTTGCAAAGTATAAACACTGTTTTAGCATTTGCTTTAATATTATACAGGCACAAGAACAAACAAGGAGGGTTATGAACTAGTTAGCACACACCAAGGGTAATGAACAAGCCCTTTTCTCATAAATTATATTTTAAATCACTAAACAATCTTTGACATTTATGGTTTGCTTTATAATCTCCTGAGTCGCATTGGTACCCAAAAGTGTACAAAATTGCACAAATGTAAACAATGTCTCTGATATTAAATACCTTGTTTATATACATAATTATCTTTCAAATATTGTCAATTACAAAAATAATTTGTGCTTATTTTATTAAGGCACCAATACACTTCTACCCAAGTGATGTCAATGATTAACAGATGTTGAACACAACATAGCTACTATTCTGTTTTTCTCTTCACTAGACTATGTATGGAAATGAACGCACCCATATTAAAGAATAATGTGTTCCTTTATCATTTGATACCTAAATATATTAGTTAGGAAAAGTTTAGAAAGACTGAAGATGATTTAGGAACACAATTTGTTTATTGTTCTTTTTTAGATGGTTGCAAGCTGAGAACTTTATTTGTATTCAATAATCTTTAGCCTGACTCATATTGTCCAAATGTGATCACAAGGGTCAGGATATTAAAGAGAAGAGGTACCACATGTAATCCCCAACTTATTAACTCAAACAAGACAAGTCCTTTACATTTAAGGGGTGAGATTTCCAAACATTACAATGAGAAAATTAAGCATAAAAACAAAATAAACACAGACAACCTTTTAACTACAGGGGCTGACTATTTACCTCACAAATGTTCTTCTCCCTTTTTCTATTTTTTTTTTTTTTTTTTTACCAAAAACTCTTAAACATTCAAAACTGTACATTTTTGGTCCAAATGCTTACTCAACATGCAATTACCAACATTAACTGGGACAGAGTTGGGTTTTTCGCTCCAAATGTGTAGATGGTATGGAAGAAAAAAGAGAGAGAGAGACAGAGAGAAAGAGACAGAGAGAGTACCCCCCCCCCCTCCTTTACTTTTTGTAGGATATTCAGTGCCTGAACCTGTATGAAATGGGCAGCAAGAGGTTGTTCTTCTTCAAGGCCAGCACCTTAGCGTGAGCGTCCTCATCAAGAGCTTTATAGCAGCGCCTCGCATAATCCAGAAGCTTCTCTTTGGACGAATCAAACTCCCCAACCTCAGATACCTTCTCAGGAGCGACCAAAAGCATTTCAGCTATAGGAGTGGTGGAGGCCACGGTGTTTCGGTCAACCCCATGGACCTGGAATGCTCTAGACATGCTCTTCAACTTCTGATAAGTCACAAGGATCTTATTGTAGCGAAGCAGAACACCTGCAGGGTCTTTGACTGCAAACAAACTTGCCATAATTATCAAACTTCCATTTGGAAATATAGAGAGTTGCTTCGAAGAATATAGAGACTTTCTTACCTCTTTGTCTTTCCATGCTTCGCGCAATGCGGAAAACGCGTCGTCTTTTCACTCTCGTCTGGCCATTCAGCCTGCCTGAACGGTTCTTTTGGAAGCTTTTACTATCTGAATCGTCACCATCATCATCTGTAACAACCTGCTCTTCCACATAATCTTCCTCCGCTATATACTCTTCCTCCTCAATCACTTCCTCTGCTTCTTGATCTGAGGTGAACAACAAAAAGTTAATATATACACACACAATTTTCTAATTTATTTAAATTCAAATGTATCATTACAGATCAGGGCTATTATCTTTAAAACTAAAACCATTAAAAAAAAAAAATTCATTACTTGAACCTTAAACTTATTTAATTTCTACCAAGAAAATGGTGACATGGGGCATGGTGATGGGAAAAATATGAGATGGGAAAAATTCGATGCTTTTGCATTCCCTCACAAAACTTTTCCGTTCTCGAAACTCTCGAAAAACTTTTGTGTTGTTTGTGGTCAAACGCAAAGTTTCTCAAGGTAACGTAACAATTTTGCAAGCGAAAGCAAATTTTCTTGGGGGAACGCACAACATTTGCGAGAGAAATCCCATTTCCTCTCGTTTCATATTCTTTCCCTTCACCATGTCCCTTTAGGGGCTCCATAGATTCCAGCTAGTTGCCAAAGCAACATTTCTCATTTAGTTTCAGTTGAACTACTAAAATAACTAAAAACCAAATAAACAGAAAAAAAAAAAAAAAATTTTATTAAAAAATACAAAACTACTAAAACTTTAAAATTAAATTGAAAACAGAAAATATACAAAATAAAATCTAATTCAAAATATGAAAAAACTATAATAATAGTATATAAATGATGCTAAAATAACACTGTTACAGAATTGAGGGGGGGGGGGGGAAGTAGTAGTAAAAGCTAATTAGCTGTGTTTTCTGCTGCGCTTTTGGTTGCGTGCAGGGATTTTTCCAGAGCGCGTCATCATGGGGGATGAAGGAGTGGGCGTTTTCCGGCTGGAGAGCTTCAGATTGGTGGGCTGCTTATGACTGGTGTGTTGCTGCAGGGCCTCTGCTTCAGTTTCTTACATAAAAGATTAGAATAAAGAACACTAAATCATAAAATAGGATTATTACACTACTTTGCACAAGTACAATTTAAAACTACCTTTCCCCATTGAGCCATTGCTCTCCTGACTCTTGGTGTTGAAAATGAATCTGTCAAGCTGGCAGCGCAGGAAGTCCCTCTCCTCCTCCAGATCTTCGATGCGTTTTTGGAGCCAGGTGTTCTTTTCCAGAGAAATCTGCAGTTGTGCTCTGAGGCTGGTAATCAGAAGGTACGGACTGCAAGGAGGAACCTGACCTGAGGCCGACTCTACGGAAGCATTGATTTGTAGAACATAATAAAGTGTAGAGCTCAATTGTGATAATCAAACATGTTACTCTGTCACAACACAGCAGATTAAGTAAAGTAAGAGCAGAGTAAATACCATCGAAGGTGTGGTCACTTTGATTATAGAAACCAGACTCGTCCAGGGTGTTGTCCTCACAGGGGATGGAGATTTCATACCCATCTTCGTTCTTCAAACCTTTACACAGGATCAAGACAAATAGGACCTTATTAATCAAATGGATAGTAGCTGGTCCAAACTGGCTATTTGCTGCTCCAATCTTAACCCTATAAATCCTACAGTATCATTTTATTTTTACACAATCTACTACATGCCTTCTGCCCTCTGATTGATAATTCATACTTTTAGCAAGTAAAAGGCCTTTTAGTATAATTCTAAAAATGTCCACCTTTCAGATTGTGGTACACAATCACTTTTTGCTGTGAAATATTAACTGATTAAACAGAGGAATAACTTTGATATTGTTAGTAAGTTAGATGAACATTTACTGGACTGAAGTAACTTAGTTTTCCTTGATTATCCATGAATAATTTGAGGAAAAATCATGTTAAAATTTAACAATGAAATATGATTTTGAGGAATATTTATTTTACGTACATGTACCGTCTGCTAAACTGTTATAAATACCTTATTGACTTACATTACAAGTCAACATAATTTCATCTTACTTTTTGATTATATAAATAAAAGAAACTAGACATTTTTTGCCCAGTTTGGGTCTTTGAATAAAATGTGGGTGTTTTTCAGCTCCATATTACACTATGTGAATCATAAAAGCCTGATATCAAGTATAATTCAAAACATAACACATATGCAAACTTTTTTATAGTTGTCTGTCTATTATTTTAATAAGTCAGGCTTTAGATGGTTAAAATAGGGGTAAATCACCGGCTTATTAGTTTGTCAAACAGGTGTGTGAAACATGGTGGCAAGTCAACCAGCTAATAGACTAACGTTAGCTAGAATAAACCAGCTCCGCGTCCCAAAATCGTCTTAAACCACCTCAAACTGGATTTACCAAAAGGAATAGGATTTTATCCAGTTTAAAAGCTTTTTAAAACTAATAAAGTCTGACCTCTGCAGCTCTCCGTGCTTCTCTGTGTCTCAGTCATGATTCAGGTGACAAGGATTGGATGATTCATTCGCAAAACTACAACCAAACATAAACTCTCTCTCAAAAACCGATACTAAACTTTTCAAAAGAGCAGAAATACACGACACAGCACAGGGCGTGCTGCAATTAATAACAACCAAGGACGAGTAAGTAGTTAATTAGGCATTACCATTAAAAAGTAGTTAATTAAACAGTAGTTAATTTGCTTGTGTCTCTCTCGTCCTGTCAAACAGGGCAACGGATGACCGTTTCATACATTACATGTTTCTGCTAATAAATGGCGTGCACGTATATTTAAATTAGCTTTGGATATATTAATTCGCATAATTAGTTCCACTAAATTGCACGATACACTTAGCGCATGTGAGGGTTAATAAACTTGTGAATTTACAAATATGCAACTTCAAGGACCTCGTTTGTTAAGACGAAGACGGGATTGAAGCGTCCGCCTGTTGATTGGCTCTTGTTTGTTGTCGTGCGTCTGTGTTGATCGCTGCATCATAAGGATTGACTGACTGAACCATTAGTCTGTGGAGCGAGATTATCCGGAACACTTAAAAATCATATGTACGGCGCGCTGAAAGTCTACACGCACACGGCAGATCCGACTTTTTTATTTTTATTTTTAATAGCGTATGCACATGACATATAGCACGTTAACTTAATTATGCCCCCTATAATTTAAACTAACAGTGTAGCATTTTAATTAATGTAGCGAATTATGGGATTCAAACAGCCCTTTTAATGCAAAAAATAAAGAGTTTTGTTTTTTTACTTTGATTCCGGTAATCTTGCGAATATGATAAATTTGTGCGTTCAAATCATGTCGAAAAGATCGTAATTTTACGAGTTTAACGCACATGAACGCCTCAACAAAATTGAGTGGGAAGCTCGGGATTTTAATTAAACCCCGATCTTTACGAGTATGGGCGTGTCGGCGAGAAACCTGGCGAAATACCATAATATGTATAGGTATTAGCAGTCACATTGTCATACTTTTTTATTTACACAATACATGATACAACAACATGTAATGATAACGTTGGCTAGGTACACCGTCATCTTGCTCCAACTAATGACTTGAACGCACCTGACGTCGTAAACACGACTTCCCAACTCGTAAATACGAACTTCCCAGGAGGACTTGAACGCACCAAATGTACAAGAGATAGCTGTACTTATAGGCTAGTTGCATTTTTCAATATAGTGCGGCCAGAGCGCCTATTACCATGTTAACATTCCCCCAATTATTGTTATTTACTATAAATCCATAATACATAAAAAGGGGATCTCAATCAAACAGTGTAAGATGTGATCATAGCGTAATAACTGTTTAACTAGTTTGAAATGGCCGATTCCTGTGGTGTCAAATATCAACATGCCTGGCTGGGAGGGTCCGGAAGCAGTTTCACACAGGTAGCCTACTCCATACCTGACTCATATACACCTGAAAAGAGATGAAATATTTCGTATTCGTGAAGTGAAGATACCGAGAATTAAGGTCAGTTTATTGAATAATGATCGATGCACGTCTTCTGTGTTTGTGAACAGTTTGTGAGTGTCTATTGTTAATGAGTTTTGATCGCACATGGTCTTGAACATAAAAAAAAAATATGGACGAAAGTTGTTGCAGGTAGCCTATGTTATGTTGGTCGCTTTAAAGTTAATAGTTTAGACTTGTGGGATCTATTTTTTACACGACTGGACATCAAGTGGACCAAAAGTTGAACAAAATAGTTTTAATAATAAAAGGATGACACACTAAGCAAAATGAAGCCAGATACACAAGCTGTGTATCTGACTTCATTTAGCTTAGTGTGTCATCCTTTTATTATTTGCAGTGTGCAGTTTTACAAATTATTTATTATATAAAATTATTTATTATATAAAATTATTTATTATATGAAATTATATATTACTACATTTTGTTTATAAATGCATTAATTTATATGTTACAACAATTTATATTTTTGTATATTTGTCTCCAACAGTTCCCATGGCATGTGTGGGTCTCAAACACTGCAAAGTGGCCCTGGGCTTTGCTGTTATTTTCGACATTTTTGGCTTTACGGCCCTGTTTATAGGGCTGTTTGTGCCACTGAAAATGAAGGGGAGAGATTTCGGGGACCTTCTCGTCTACACTGGGGCTGTCTTGGTACTG
Organism: Squalius cephalus; assembly: GCF_949319135.1. Lineage (NCBI taxonomy): Eukaryota > Metazoa > Chordata > Actinopteri > Cypriniformes > Leuciscidae > Squalius > Squalius cephalus. The sequence goes on along the minus strand of NC_137129.1, from coordinate 33,190,271 downwards.
ATGTCACTTGGTGGTTGGGTCATGTGGTATAGCGGCAACATTGAGGGTATGCCAAAACAAAAGGATCTGAGCGGATTTGGCAATGCCGTGGATCGCTTGGCCCGCAACATCAGCAGGAAAATATATAGGCCTACACTTCGTGTTCACAGAGAGCCCTGACTTTTTTCACAGTGATGCTGCTGACGTTTTATTTCTAATTTATAGACAACATTTTTTGTGCCTTACAGATTTGGACATGGAAATTCAAAGTAAAAAAAAAACTATTTGTCAAACTGAATATGCTGACCTTACACCCTGCTTATGTAAATAGCAGTTATAGATAATTATGAATAACATTTTGCCTCTATTGTACTTTTTTATATAAAGATGATTTAATATAATACAAAATTATAGTTTATTCAGTAACTGTACAACAAAGGTCAGAAAGAATGTTACTACACAAATTGTTACAAGAAATTCAACTTTATCCCAGTGTTAACATGTATGCAACGTATTTTAACATGTGTTATCTGTTGTTTTAGCAATTCATGGCTAAGAGCTGTGTTTATTCTCTGTAAAGTGTGTTTTAGTTATTTTTTTTAGTTATGAAAAGATGTTAATTGAACATTTACACAAAATGTATCTTGATTGATATTTGGGCAAATTGTCAGTATTGTTTGTACACTGTAAAAAATTACATGATCAATAAGTTATGACAAAATAATATGTTTTTACATTGCTTTAACGTAACAAAATAAGTTAAGCAATTTTCAACTTTTTTATGTCAGTTTAATGTAATTTAAGGTTGTAACTTTTTTTTTAAAGTGTAAATGAACATGTTCAAGTGGCCTATTTAGACAGCAAATCGTGATCAGTGCACAATCATTTGCAGTACATCATATGATCTCTAGGTGGAGACAAACATGAACATTTCATGATATGGCAAAAGTACATGGCTTTGCAAAGTTTTGACTAAAAGCCGTTTTTAATAAATGTTTTGAATTTATTTCCCTTTATATTGATATTTGCTATGGTATGACAGACAAAATGAATTTACAAATAAGCAAATTACAAAATAAATATAAAAAATATCAAACAAAACCAATTTACCTTAAGCAAATTGATGAATGTAAGACTGCATTATTTTTTAATGGAATGTCAAGTAGATGAACTTTCTTCTCTGCCTCTTAAGTGTCTCCAGTAAACAAAACAAAAAAGAAGCTTACGGTTAGTCTAAGACAAAAAACACTGGGCTTTATTTAGCTATAAGGTATTTTCCTGTTTTACACTTGATCTCTGAGGGCTTTTCTTGTTTTAAGCCTTCTAAATGGGATTGGGACTTATTAGCACATGTGGTCTTAACGTGGCATATTCTGTGTGCTACAGACTGGAGTGATAAGGAAGATTTGCTCTTGATGTGAGAAAAGTAAGCCTACTCTTTGGGAAAAGAGATACAAATACAAATCAATGATAGTTATGCAAAATTTCATAGTGCTAAATTAGTACATTAGTGTAATGTAAGAGCAAACAAGTTGTGAAAAAACAACTGTCTTGGATAAGCTGGAAATCGTTGTTTGTAGATACAGTAGACCCCAAAGTTCAAAGAACCACCTCCTTTCAAAACGATTTGAATCTGTGAGATTAAACATCTTCAAAAATCTTCATTTTTTAGGCAAACACCCTAGTAAGAAGAGAACCTGACTGCATGCTGTACCACTTTGGAAGGAAATCATGCTTGCTATTCTTGGATCTAAACTTTGAAAAATAGTCATATCAGCTCAAGAAAATGACATGCACAATAGTTATAATTTAAAAAGTATAGTTTTAAACTGACTAGTATTTCACAACGCAGGACATTTCATAGAGATTTTGCTATTTTGACAGTTTCCATTAATTTGATTTTACACAAAAAAAAATATTTTTACATTGTAAAAAAAATTATATGATTCATAAATTATGACAACATATGTTTTTACATTGCTCAACTCTCAACTTTATTTTTTTCAAGTTATACAAGATTCAATTCGTTTAAAGTCAGTTTAATATAATTTAAGTTGAAATGACTTAAACATCCACGATAATTGTACTTAAACATTTAAACAATTTTTTTCCGCCACTAGGGGTCGCTGCCTCTTACAATAACAAAGGCGTAGATTGATGACGCAGTGATAAGCGGAAATCATGGAACTTACATTTCATTCTACCGAACTACCCGCAAGCGCTGAATTGCTATTACTGAATTACTACTACTATTATTTGACGAATTAAACTTGTGAGGTACACTATCATAACAAAACAGCATTTGAGTGTGTTGAAAGTTAGAATGTAATTCTATGTGTTAGTTTGTTGGTTATATGAGACTAGCAGTAAGCTAGATCAGCATTAGAATAACATACTGATCATATTCTAACATTTCATCATGTTGAGCTATATAACGTTGATTTGTTTTATGTACATTTGCTCACCTGTCTAATAAAGTACATGCGAGAGCTTCGCTGTCAAGTCGAAGTTTGCCACGAAGCTCTCGGCAATCTCGAAAACGCCACGCTGATATTGATCCTCGTTTTAGTTCTCCTTTTGTCCCAAAGTCTGCTTGCCATGATCCATAATATTTGAACGAAACAACAACAGTGTGCCGCTAAACATAACGCAGTTGTCAACATCTGTCGCCATGGTTACTATTGCAGTACAAACGGAAACCAGGGATAACGCGGATATTACGTCATTGACAGGCGACAAGTGACAAGGGACGGGCACTATTTAAAATTGTGAATTTCGCTGAATTTACAAATCCTTGGAAACATTTAGGATAATGTAAGTACATCATTTAAAGAAATATATATAACACTGTGCAAGTGGTTTTTGGATATTTTGATACCAAATTATTACATATTATACCTTTAAGGCAGCAACTTTTTTAGAGTGTATTAATGCCTATAATTTAAAACTATTAGAACGTGTTTGTCCATTTAGCACTTTTACTGAAGTTATTGGGTAACACTTTACAGTAAGGTTCCATTAATTAACATGATTTAACAAGAGGTAACATTGAAAAATACTTCTAAAATATTTATTAACTTTAGTTATTATTACAGTTTTTCTCGATTGTTTAAACACTATAACCAGGCTTTTGAACTAAAATTTCAAAACCATAACGCCATTTATCAAAAAGCACACCCATTTCACTAAACTATAAACACTATTCCCTGTTTTGACATATGAGTCAGATTTGTTGAACTGTCACTGCAAAACTCTACACACAAATCCCTTCATTTCTCATTGCTTAGAGACCATGTTGTCATTTAGAAAGCACTAGCATTCAAAATTGTTCACTCAAGTCAGCACAGCTTCAGCTCAGTTAGCACACAATTACCCAGGTGGAAACACTAAGAGTCAAAATTTAACACACATCAATCAGATCCTTCAATAGATATAAAAGGGCCCAAATCAGTTTATTGCGTTTTGGAACAATGGATCCAGAAAGACATGAAGGAAGAGATCGAGGAGGGATAAGAATGAGGAGGAGGAAGGGCAAGGACAAGAAGACAAGCAGTGTCAGATGAAATTCAAGCCACTCTAGTTGCCCATGTCTTTATCAATGGTATGACTATGAGGGAGGCTGGGCTACGAGTAAGGCCAAATTTGAGTTGCTTCACCGTCGCCTCGAGAGCCTTCAGGGAGGTGTGGTGGCAAACAAAATTCTATCACTGAATAAGAGACAAACATTTCCAATAGTCTTTGATGAGGTGTATTTTCTTGCAAGAAAAGGCCAGCAGTCGTACAGTCACACAGAGTGGCTGCAGAGTGTGACAGTGAAGGAGGGCATCCTTTCTCCTTTATAGTCTTGACTCCCAGAATGTTATCTTTCTAGGTATTTCAACCATATGTGGAACATTCTTAGACGTGTCCATCATATTGTATCCTTGAGTGGAGGCCCTCCTGTTACGTCCCAACACTCTTTACCATTCCAATACAATTCGAATTCCATATTAGAATATGGTTTGTGTGTGCTCTTTTACTGTCGGTCACACACATCTTACTGTAAGTAAATATAAAAAAATTGTTTGAGGAGAGAGTAAAAAAAAAAAAGAGTAAAAAAAAAGAGTAAAACAGGAAAAAAAAATGTTTTTGTGTGTGTGTGTTTTCTGTGTATGAATAAAACTGTGCCAATGTATCCACTGGTTGTGTCTTTTGTGTTCATCATGTGAAAAGGTTTGTGAGGGCGGGAACCACAAGCAACATAACTTACCAGTTTTGGAAATGTTGTTTTGAATTTATTGCACCAGTGTCTTAGACTATGTTGTAGTGTGTGTGATTTTGAGGGCTTGTGTGTCCTGTCTGAGGGCAAAGTTTGGTTTTTCAGCAAGAGTGAATGGTTTTGAGTGTAGAGCTTAATTTTGACCTGAAAATAGGATGTTTGGGGAATTGGGTGAGACGTTATGGATTTGTGTTTATAGTTTTGAGAATACGAGGCATAATTTCAAGAAATGTGTTTAAGCAATTGAGAAAAACTGTAATTTCACCATTTACTACATTGTTAGAAGCAAAAGTTGTATTTGTTTATATCATTTATTAGACCTGAGCTAACATGAACTAACAATAAATAGTTTTATTTCAGTTATGACAACTCTCTAGCATGGAAATCCAGACCCAAATCCGAAAGATTAAGGGGGCCTGGCATTGAGTAATGAAAACTGCCCAACTCGAGAGACGGTACCAAGCATGCATTTGAAAATCTCACTGCACGCAATTGGATAACACTACGACCAATCACTGTCGTGATTGCGCTGTCACTAGCGCTTTCGCCATTTAGCTCGCCTCTGGCCCGCCTATATCAGATACACCGATTTGATTAGTGCAGCTCGGCTACAAGGGCATAGTTAATGAGCATCATTACTCAATGCCAGAGTAATTCGCTGAGCAAATTCAAGTTGTGCTCTCGCGAAAACTCTGGATTTCCAGGGTAACAACTCTACAACTCTACAAACTCTCAGGATAGTTTGTAAAACATTTTATCAATGTAAATAGAATGTACATAGGTTTGGTCTTGGCGGACTAGATCTGCTATCCGCTGCTTCTGCAGAGCAAGTACGAGCTAAATGCTCTGAACATAAAATTAATGAAAACATGCTGCTGCTAGAGAGAAGGAAACCCCCTGTAGCAGATCTATAGGCAAGTGGTGCTGGGGAGGTGGAAGGTACGAATTGGCATAGCATGCAGAGATTTTGGCTGCTTCTCAATTCTTATTTGTGCATCCTCGCTTCCTTTCCTCACGTCTCTGCTCCAACCCCTGTAGGATGCGAGGGAATGCTGCAAGGAAAGAAAATGAGGACGGAGGAATCGAAGGAAAGCTTATTTGTATAGTGGAATATTCTTGATCACTCAAGCGTCACTTCACTGCGTCATCAGCTGCGCTCAAAGGATCTGCACTTATATTGTTAAAGTTTGGTTATTTAAGAAATTAATAAATAATAAAGATAAAGCAAGATACCCTGTTGATATATGTGTGATATATGAACTGCAAAGGTAAAGTATAAATTAAAATTATTGTGACAGATGTGAAGGGGTAGGAGAATTTATACGTGTGCAGGTTTCTCGACACGAAAGACTTCCGCATAGGATACACATGTGCATCCTCGCTCATAACTCCTCTGGAAGCTTCCTCACTCCTTGTTCCTCGCCTCCTCACGGTGCAATTAGAGAATTGAGATGTCCTCGATCAGTTTCCAGGTCATAGGATGGAGGACGGAGGAGCGAGGAAACGAGGAGGGATATTGAGAAGCACCCAGTGTATTCATTTGGATGTGTTGTGGTTATAAAGGGAAATGGTAATTTATACTTGAAAACAATTGGCTGAGAACCTTACATTGAATGAACCAATCAGAACGTGAATAGAATTTCATTAACAAGTAACATTAACAAAGGTTAATAAATACTGTAACAAATGTATTGTTCATTCAATGTTAATTAATGCTTTAACTAATGGAACCTTATGGTACAGTGTTACCATGGTAAGAAAAATGATCAAACATATGTTTTTTCCCCTTCTTTAATTTATGGATACTATACAAACCAACAATTTTCAGCTACTACAAGACTTTTCACAATTTAAGGCCAGGTTTCACAGACAGGGCTTAGATTAAGCCAGGATTAGGCCTTAGTTCAAATAGGGCATTGAAGTAGCTAAAAAAAAAAAAACATTACCGGTGTGCATCTTGAGACAAAACAATGGCACTGACATGTTTTAAGATATGTCAGTGCAAGTTGCTTTCAGTTAAAACAGCTCAAACATGCATTTTAGTCTGAGACTAGGCCTTGTCTGTGAAACTGGGGGTAGCCTAAATGTTATTTGTCCATTTAATTTTGATGTGTTAGTAAATAGCAAAAAAAAAAAGATAGATTTAAACTGTATTTCATGTTAAGCAGTCATTGACCAGCTACATTCATGTTCACATTTCTTAAAAAGAAAAAAAAGTACACTGACTACAGATGGGCATATAGGCATAGCCACTATAGATTAGTCACAATAGATTGGGATTCCCTGTGTTAAATCTTGTGACCCGCTCACTGGGGAGCGTTTACATTAAATTGACATTATGTGGGTTTAATCAAGTAGACGTAATTAACTGTATACCAGTCATTAAATGACCTGCCAGAAGCTTGACATTCTTTCCCTGTCACGTGTTGTTGTTCTTTCCCTCCTTAAACAACACCTGTTTATTTCTCTCTTTATAGAGCAAATGTTGAGGGATTGTCTGGTATGGGGACATTATCGTAGGCAGGACGAGGTAGACTAGGGACAGTAAGCTGATCAGAACAAGACTGTCAGGATGTATTTATGACCCAGGGAAAATCCAACGCTATAAAAGGAGCAAAGATAAACTTAATGTTAGAGAAGGATACAGATTAAAAATAAGGACAGCTTGTATAGAATGTCACTAGGCAACATTTAAATTGGAGCGATTTTGAAGCATTTTGGTTTTCTCTTTCTGTTTTAAAATACATAAATTGCCCTTTACATGACTGCTATCATCCTTCCAATAAATAAATAAAAACCTCAATAAAAAAGGCTTGTCTGGGGGCTGTATTCAAGTGAGCAGATATTCAACATTCAAATTTAATTAATTAAATTAATTAATTAATTCAGGATGTGACATTTTTTTCCCAGTCATCTAAATGGCAAAAAGTTTACCTGAATTCACCCCTAAATAAATAAATGTTTTTAATCATTAATAATCTAATAATGATGCATCACATAAGAATTTCAAGTAAACTTTTGTCTTTTTATAGCTGCCTTAAAGGTAATTGTCTTTTTATAAGTGCATTAACAGTTTTTATTTCAAAGGTCACTAAAGCACATCAAAATGCTGTAAATCTGGGCAGCACACCAAGAGGGAAAGACCATCACCACTTAGTTTAATGAGATTTATGAAGATCTGAACGGAAATCCCTCTCTCTAGACACTGAACTATGCAACCCTTGAGGATAATACTGTGGAAGTATACGTTTTGTATTTAAAGATGGCAATCTTAGCCATGGTATTGTTCAAATAAAGCAACCAATACCACAAATAACAAACTACAAAAATCTAATCATAAAACAAAATGTAAAAATCTTTTGTTGTGGCAAACAGTTCATCTCATCAAGGTGTACTTTATTTTAGCCATTTGTCAGAGCCTTTTAGCTGAAACAGTGGATATAATGAATATGGGGTTAAAAAGAACAGAACAGAAACTGTGCATTATGAAATTGAAATCTCTTTCTGTCTGAGCCTTGTGCAATCTTGTGTAATTGACTTAACCCAGTATGCAGAGGTAGCCACCTCCTTCAACACCGCCTCATTACTCTTCCACACTCCACCTTGATTACTTGCCCTGTGATTCTTCATCCTTGAACCACAACCACAGGTAAGCATGTTGTTTTCTATTTAATTTCTCACACACATATATATTGATCTCTCAGAGTACAATGATAATCAGATCTTGCATATTCTTTGCTGCAGAGTTGCACATAATATTAATCATTATATCACTACATGAAACATTTGTCAAAGCATCCCAGTCAGCACTGCATAGAACTTCTTATATCCTCCTGAGTTAATTTTATTATGTGATTTTGTGTTTATTATTTCTTCATTTCTTTTAATGAGCTCTATGCACAATAAATAAAGCTATGGATGGATCTTAAATCAGGCAAAATCTGTAAAATAGTTTGGGCAAAAATGCATAGACTAAAATGTTTTTTGTTTACTGCAGTTCATTAGGACACTTAAGGCATAGCCACTGACTAAAAAATGTTGTTAATAGTTCACATATGCACAAAAAAATCAACCATAATTTGTATAAGTTACAATTTGTAAATTTCTGCAGGCAAAAATAACCATAGATATAGATATGTATATGTATGCCACAGTCGACCGCTCCAGACACATTGGCACGCCCGCCTTTTTGGAAAGGTCAGTGTTTCACAGTGTTGGGAAGGTTACTGTGGAAATGTAATAGGTTACAGATTACAATTTACCCTATTTAAAATGTAATAAGTAGAGTAACTATTTTAATATTAATAGGAAACCTTTTAATGTCGTATTAGCTTACAACTTCATCTTGTATTGTGTTAGTTTAGCTAAATCATCTGCTGAAATCTATTGCAAATATAGATGTTCACAGCCAACTTGCACTCAAATATTAACAGACCGGCTTTAAGCCTTCCAATATGGTAGACTGCTAAGGTAGTATGGCGGCCCATAGAAACAGCCACTGACAGGAAGAGACATATTGCAGATGAGCAAACACTATAAAACTAAATTTTGCAGATGAGCAAACACTCTAAAACTACATCTTGCAGATGTAAATGTAGATATTAAATAGACGTCTCCATGATGTACGTGTGCTATCAGGGGTGAGGATTTGGGGAGAGAAACGAGAGATTCTTAGTGCAGTCCAGTGAATTATTCATGGGATATTTTGTCATTTAAAATGGGAGAGCAGACCACAAATGCGAAGTAGGTCGAATACAGCAGAATACAAAGGGAAAAAGAGGAAAAGAATACAGCGACTGAAAAGAGCTCTTGTGATAGATATTCTTGTAATACCACCTTGTAATACCTTGTAATATGTTTCAGTCTTTTTGAGTGAAACTTCCCCAAACCTCCCATTATCTAAAACGCAGAAGGCTCATTAGGAAAAAGGTGGATACTCAAGTGCAATAAACATGACTAGGTCAAGATATTAAAAATGGAGGGATTTGTCTATGGACTATCAATGGTTAGGCCTAAATCTTAAATCGCACACTATGGCCCTGTCCCAAATGGCACCCTAAACACTTAAGAATAAGCACTTTTGTTACGTAACGCTGCTTTGACTGACCCTGAGTGACTAACATCCCATCTGATTCTTACCAAGGACACAATTACAAGCCTTTGTTAGTGTATCAATTTCCTCTGTATTACTCAAAGGGAAGCCATGGGAAACGCACAGAGTGGAGGGATTCCCAGAGAGATCCTGGATGACCTCAAGCTGACCACCAGGTTCTCTGAAGCTGATATCACCCAGTGGTACGATAACTTCCAGAAGCAGTGTCCTTCAGGTCGCATCACTCTACAACAGTTTGAGGAGATCTACGGTAAATTCTTCCCCGACAGTGACGCCAAGACCTATGCCCAACACGTTTTTCGGTCCTTTGATGCCAATGATGATGGAACATTAGACTTTCAGGAGTACGTTGTTGCTCTTCACATGACCTCCTCAGGCAAGTCCACCTCGAAGCTGGAGTGGGCTTTCTCACTGTTTGATGTGGACAAGAATGGTTACGTCACAAAACCTGAAGTGATTGAACTCAGCCAGGTAAGAAATTGAACAGATTTCACATAAAATGTACAAGAACAGCTGCTGAAGGAGCTGTGTTCTCCATCCTACTGGACAAATTCCACAGATTGAGTTCCCAAGATCTATCATAGCATGTACTATGAAAAAATATTATGCTTTTCTATTTTCCTGATATTCTTTTTAGCTTTAAGTGTGTCCATTCTGTACCACTAGCATCACCCAAACAAATCATTTTCAAACAGGTTTCCCCCTGAACACTCCCTCCATCTGCCATTGGTCAGACAAACAGATAGTCCTCACAGAACAGATCGCCCCCAGACTCACTGTATGCATTGGTTTAGTCAATGTTAATGCATTGGGCTGGTAATAAGAATAAATAATTTGTATTTATTTCTCTATTAGCCATGCAGTTGATGGGTAAAAGTACCGTCAGAACAGAAACTTACGGAACAACTGCGGTTATAAATTGAGCAAAAATAAATGCCAGACTATTAATTAAATGAAGTGTGATGGCATTTTATGTAGAGATAATTAATGGGCCACTTAAAAATGCCAACACCCTTTGTGAATACATAAAGATAAAACATTATTAACGTAAAATCTGTCCACAGTAAAGGTGAATTAAAATGTTATGTTGCTCTGTGAAATTTTATGGGCGAAATGCAGCCATTACCTTTAAAGTCGGGTCTGATTCGGATTGGCTATCAATGTTTTTTATCGTTCATCATGGTTATAAGTTGTGTTGTGGACTTTGCTATTCTCAGAGAATTAGTATTAACAATAACTCTCTCAGACAGTAAAGGTGCAATTACAATTACCATTGCTCTGTGAAAGTTTGCGCGCGAAATAAGGCCATTTCTGAATTCATGTGATCGGGAGTTTCACAGATTTCACTCGTGTTCCAGTTGGTCACACACATTTTCCACGTTTACCAACAGAAAGTTTCTTGATTTGAAAGTGACTTCTGTGTGAGCTGTGATTCTTATATTGCTACACTATTGACAATGAACAATTTACCTTTTCTGCCTGCAAAATATCCCCAGTGTGACTGGTGGAGCTGGTAAGTTTGCCTGGTGGGGCAAAACCACACCTAAGTCATAAGGGATCACGGCTGAATGAATGCGTCTCAGAGTCTGGGCGTTTTGACGTTTAAACCATAAAGAGCATTTAACATCAAAGCTGACCTAAGATCAGTGATTAGAAGCATGGAGTGACATCACTCTTAAGCCCAAGCTCTATAAGAACTCATTGCGGAGGGAGGCAGAAGGATTCGGTGGTGGGTACTGTGTGAGAGATAAGCGCCTCAATGTGCAATCAGGATTTAAGACCACGGGCACAGGAGGATTCAATGACATGTCAACTCTTAAGCCTCCTTCTCAGAAATGGCCGATCAATTTCCCAGGGAGTAGTGTAGGGTTTTGGACAGAGATGTTGCAGATGAATCATCAGAATAAATGATATCCCTTATTTATGTTATATCATCTAGAGACAGTCAACTTGTCATGGGTGAGGTGGTTAAGATCAAGCACACGACGAAGGAGATACAATAGGATACTTCAATTCAAAACTTAGACCAGAAAAACAAACAACCACAAATCACTGATAACAATATATAATGCAAGACAAACGAACAGGGAGAAAGCTGGTCCAAAGCAGGACTTATGTTGTGAGAACTAAACATGCGTTATTGGGTTGTGGCTGTTGTACGTGAGTACTCATGGTGACAATAGAGTTTCCTTTAAATGCCTGTGCTATTAAACACTGTAAACCCGAATAAGTTGTCAAAACTAAAAAAAAAAATTGGTATTTGAAGTAAGCAGAACTGGCAGATTTTTATTTTGAACACATACATTTTAATTGTACTTAAAGGAGAACTCCGGTCAATTTTAACATTGAGCTCATTTTTTTGTACATTTGGAGTGCTGTCAATACAGAGAACAACGACAAAAATCGGTGTTGCCAACACCGAGTTATTCTATTTTTAAAATTTGCACCCTGTTGACTTCAATGGGGCAAGTACTAAACCTGCTTTTAGCCTCTTAACATCCTTGATGTGTCATTACAAGTGCACAGAAAATGTGAGTGATTCCTTCTGAGTGAACACGAGTGAGTCTGACTGCAGTAGATGTGAAAGAAATGTATAAAAATGATGTTATTTAAGCCAGCGCAAATACCTTTGTTTACATCCTGTTTTTCGGTTGAAGTCCAAAGTAGTCGATTGCAGAGTTCACACGCATAGGTTTAATACCTATGATCACGCGCGTGAACTCGGCAATCGACTACTTTGGACTTCAACCGAAAAACAGGATGTAAACAAAGGTATTTGCGCTGGCTTAAATAACATAATTTTTATACATATCTTTCACATCTACTGCAGTCAGACTCACTCGTGTTCACTCAGAAGGAATCACTCACATTTTCTGTGCACTTGTAATGACACATCAAGGATGTTAAGAGGCTAAAAGCAGGTTTAGTACTTGCCCCATTGAAGTCAACAGGGTGCAAATTTTAAAAATAGAATAACTCGGTGTAGGCAACACCGATTTTTGTCGTTGTTCTCTGTATTGACAGCACTCCAAATGTACAAAAAAATGAGCTCAATGTTAAAATTGACTGGAGTTCTCCTTTAACTTGCATTAAGATACATTAACTTGAAATATATGAGTAAGCTAATTCATATATTTTGCATACAAGTTTCATACAAGTTAATAAAACTCAAAACAATTAAACAATTCCAATTACTTGAAATGTGTCAGTTTTGTGAACTCAAAAGAAAAAGATGTTGTAAATGCTCATAAAAGTTAATTTGATTGAACTAATTAGTTTATTTTAAGTTTACCCTACTTAAACCAATTAATTATTTTGAGCATTAGGGTTTACAGTATGTTTAATTCAGATAAACTAAAAATTGCCCAGCAAGATTCTTCAAACTGTTGTAGCTTTGCCATGACAAAAAAATTGGTCATAAAAGAAGACGCTCTTGTGATAACGCTGAGAATGTGACATATTTTTGTTGCGTTTTGAATCGTGTTAAAACCCCTGGTTTATTGTGTTGAAACAGATCACCCTAAAATAAAAATTATTTTGTCATTTACTCGCATGTCTGTAAGTCAACCTGTATGACTTTCTTTCGTGGGACATATAAGGAGAAAGTTCACACTGCATCACATTCAATAAAAATGAATGTCCACTCCAACGTAACATAACATCCTGTGTATTGTAAGTGGGCTCTGCAGTTATGTTGTCTGCGGCTTTAAATGCTCAAACTCTCTTAAAGGGATAGTTCACCCAAAATTTTTTATTCTGTCAGCATTTAATCACCCTCAAGTTGGTAACCAGACAGTTGACAGTAGTCAATGACTTCCACAGTCATTTTTTTTCCTATTATGGTAGTAAATATATCGTCAACTGTCTGGTTACCAACATTCTTCAAAATATATATTTTTTTGTGTTCAACAAAAGAAAGCAACTCATACAGGTTTGGAACAACTTGAGGATAAGTAAATCATTTTTTGGGTGAACCATCCCTCTAAGTTGGATGGATTCTGATTGGTTGCTAATGTTTTTATCATTCACCATCAGGAACAAATCTTTCTGAAAGTGATTCCAATGATATCATTCCTATGTGTCCTTCCTTATCATTATAGTTGTGATGTGTTGTGGACTTTGCTATATTCTCAAATAATTAGAATGATTATTTAAACTTTATAGTTATTGTTCTTGGTGTGAGGCCTTATACACAATTGTAAGACTGGAAAAATTGGAAGAGTGGGCAACTCTCTGAGAGAACAAAGGGAATTAACATTTGAACTCACTCTTGTGCACCATTCAAGATGCAAGTCTCACCTCAGAATCATCCTAATCTATATCTCTTTTCTCTTCCCCCATTCCTTCTCTCTCATGCTGAGATCACCAAAATTCACCCAAGAATCTATATGGTTTAATGTGAATAATTATCATACAGTATTACACATGTTTGGTATCATTTGAAAAGTCTCAGTGCGACTGGTACAAAGGTCTCATACCCACAGAAGTAAACCAAAAAGGTAATAAGGTGTGGAGAGTTTAGAGATATCTTGTTAACATGCTGCGGGTGTGCCCCCATGTAAATCAACCTCTGTCCCAGGTAAGTCTGGGACGTGATTAATGCAAATTCCCACTGTGAACTCATGTTTACATTTGAAAAGAGGTTTCTGCCTTGGTCAGTATTTAGGGAGGTGCTGAAGAAGGCTTGTGGTGATTTGTAGCTCAAATTAGCTTGTGATGCTGAGAGTGGCCAAGACTCTCAGCATCATGTATTTTCTAATGTCGGGTTCGCATCTTTTCTTTTTATTCCAGAGCATTTGATGTTTTGTATTTATTATCTTTGAACTGTGGGAAACCACAGCATGGCCAATCCAAAGCTATTATAAGACAAGTAAAGTTGGTTGACTTATATCTGTAGTGGCCATACCTCTACTGAAGTAAACGTTACTTAAATTTCAAGTGTATGCAATCACGGGGGCTATATAAAAATGTCTTTGATTGTGTAAGCATGAATGCGACCAATCTCAGGTATATAGCAATTACCTCTGTTTGGTGACCGAAGCTGGCAAGATTGTGATCGTGAGACCCATGTTAAACAAGGCGTGAGGACCTCTGAGCAACATAGCTTCCTAATATGAACGGGTAAAATATAAGTAAAGAGTTAAATAGAACAATCAAATGTATTGCTTAACTATATAATTGACCAATAACTAATTGGCAATCTAACTCAAATTCGAGGTCGTGATAAAATGGAGTCAGATATAAAATGGAGTCAGATAAATGGTGGTGGTGATGGCGCAGTGGATAAGACACATGCCTTTGGTGTGAGAGACCCGGGTTCGAACCCACTGTGAGACACCAATGTGTCCCTGAGCAAGACACTTAACCCCTAGTTGCTCCAGAGGCGTGCGACCTCTGACATATATAGCAATTGTAAGTCGCTTTGGATAAAAGCGTCAGCTAAATGAATAAAATGTAAATGTAAATGTAGATAAAAGCTTAAATGGAATTAAATTACTTTGCCACGCGGAAAGAGGGTAACACGCAAAAACCTTCACCCGTCCTACCGGAAACCCCCATTTGGACCGTTAATTGGGTTTACACAATATTCCAAGTCTTCTAAAGTCATGCAATATGTTTGTGTGGACAGACCAAAATTTAAATAGTTATTTGCTGAAAATTTCCTTTTTAGCATAACTCATGTTCTGGATATTGACTCTTTTTTCCGGTTTGAAAAGTTGCAGAATGATTCATTTAACTGAAAGTCTGCTAATTTTGGTTTTTCATTTATAATACCTTTTCACGCTGTTCATGCAGATTTATATTTTGGGTCAGAAGAGCACTCCAAATCTTAATCTTGCCAAATCTCTTAAGTAAGATTGGCACAGCTGGCACTATTTCATCTATTTGTATGACCATTGTTAGGTAACTTCAGTTATATTAGGGTGAATCAAATCAACATGCAAACAAATCACCAAACAAGCAAGTTAAGCTCTAAAGAAGGAGTAAGACATATATAGCACTCAGGCCAAACACATAGAGAGCTGAGGGAATGTGGGGAGAAATAAATTTAGCACATAGCCTAAACAAAATCCATTAAAACTGAGCTAAGCATGGATTACAGAACAAAATAACAGATTTAGAAATACGCCTTTGTGCGTCATAAGATGTTATCCAAAGAATAGGCCCATGTAATGGCCAACAACAACATCACCCCAAAATAGAAAAGACCTCTGAAGGCTAAACATAAAAAGTCATAGTAATTATTTATGATAGGAATACTATTACTATTTTACTATTGCTATTTTAGTGACCCTGACTATACTATTGCATAAAGTTGTACAGTGTATTCAGGATTCTGTTATTTAATTCAAGCCAGTAACTTGATCCAGCTCTCTCTGATTTCCCATCAGGCCCTTTTCAAACTCATACCCAAAGAGAAGCAAGCAAATCTTCCCAGTGATGAGAGCACACCTGAGAAGAGAGCAGAGAAACTCTGGGCCATCTTTGACAAAAAGGACAATGGTAAGAAAACTAAAGATGGCCTGTTCTTAGTTGTTATTTATGGAAGCTTGTTACCGCCATGGAATAAAAAAATAAAAAAGGTAATTGTGACTTTTTATTTACACTGTTTTTTTTTACAGTTTATGCCCTGGTTTCACAAACAAGGCTTAAACTGAACGCAACTTGCACTGGTATATCTAAAAATATGTCAGTGCCATTGTTTTGTCACAAGATGCACACCAGTTGTGTTTTTTCAAAGTCACATTTATAAAAGCTACTTAGATGTCCTTATTAAACTAAGGCCTAATCCTGGCTTAATCTAAGCCCTGTCTGTGAAACCAGGCACACGTGTCACAATTTGGACTTTATAACTAACAATTGCGAGTTTATATCTTACAATTCTGAGAGAAAAAAGTCAGAATTGCCAGACATAAACTCACAATTACGAAAAAAAAAGTCAGAATTGGGAGTTTATATCTCACAATTCTGAGAAAATTGCCAGAACTGTGAGATAGAAACAGAAAAAAAAAGTCAGGATAACAAGCTTATTTTGTCACAATTACCCTTTTTTTAATCCTGAGTTCATATCTCATAATTCTTACTTTTTTTCTCTGAATTGTGTGACATAAACTTAGTTAAACACTGCAAAATATTATATGATCAATAAGTTTTCACATTGCTTTAACTCACCAAAATAAGTAAAGCAATAGCAATTTCAACTTTTTTAAAAAAAGTTATACAAGGTTCAACTAATTTTTTTACAGGCAGTTTAATGTAATTTAAGTTGAAATGAATTAAACATCCAAGTTGATTGTACTTAAAAATTGAAGGCAGCAACTTTTTTTTTTTTACAGTGAAAGCCTGAAGTCAGAATTGCGAGATATAGTCCGAATAAAATTGTAATTCGGAGAAAAAAGTCTGAATTGTGAGATATAAACGCACATCTGCGAGAGAAAAAACTGTGAAATAATTTTTTTTTTTAAATATTTCAAGCTTCCATAGATATGCAGACAATTTTAACATGGCAAATTCTCTCTCGCACATGCAGAGCGAATCGCAGAGGGGGAGTTCATCCAAACCGTCCAAGAGAGCGAGATTGCACTACGGCTCATTCAGTATGACCATAAATGATCCAATATAACCATGATCGTGCAAACGGCAGTTTTCTCATGCTTGATTTCATGTGCATTTGTTGTAGCCTACATTAAATGTGCTTAAAGATTCACCATCCTTAATTTGTGTCACCAGTGTGTTCTGTTAGTTTTTTCTATTAAGCAATAGATATCTGTTTAAAAAAATAATAATAGTCCATTCCATTTTGACCGTAATATCTAGGTTAAGGGCATACTGTATTTGATTTCTGTCATGCATTTGATGAATTAGTGGTTTTTATTGTCTATGTGAAGTGTGTGTGTTGCAGAGGTGGACAAAGTACACAACTTCCTTACTTGAGTGAAAGTACAGATACTACTGGTCAAATACTACTCCGTATATTACTCCGTTACAAGTAAAAGTTGTAAAGACTCATTTTTACAGTACAGAACTTGTTTTTAAAAGTACTTAAGTATCAAAAGTAAAAAGTAAATGTCAATGCATTGTTTTATTATTGTTGCATAGTTGTATGTAATACTTACAGTACTTTATGCCTCTGAATCTATGCCTGCCCTCATATCAATATCAAATTTATTTCTAGAACACAGTTCTAGTGGGATTGAATGTGAGATTGAATAAGTGCACTCAATAACATCCACAATGGTTTCGGACACCCAAATGGCTGTTCCCTCAAATAATGCCCTATTTAAAGTTTTTTGGCTTTCAGTATGAATATGTTTGCCTTACTGTTATCTATAAGCTAGTGTGCTCCAAAACAATGACAAAATTCGCATTTGGAAGACCAAACCCAACTTTGAAAATGTTTATTACGTCAAACCGACTTTATTTACCAACCAAAATCCAATCTGACATCAGGTTCTGACGTCAACCCGACTTTCATTTCCAACCAAAATGCAACCCCTGCAACCAAAATCATCCCCTGACTGACGGTACTTCATTCTACTCAAGGACCTTGACAGAATTGTAGTGGAGTAAAAAGTACGATATTTGTCTTTCAAATAGTGAAGTTAAAGTAAAAAGTTTCCAGAAAAAGATAATACTCAAGTAAAGTACAGATACTCAAAAAGTGTACCTACTCAAGTAAATGTACTTTGTTACTGTCCACCTCTGGTGTGTTGCTTCCCATTCGCCTGTCTCTTGGATCTTTTGCTTATTAAACCTGCATTGGATTATATTCGTCTTCCTCGTCTGCCTGCCAGCAACCCCGCGTACCACATACCTTATACAGTAATTCTAATAGACTTTTTTAGATTGTAGTGTGGAGGTTCATGTTCAGTTACAGTTGTTTAGTGTCCAGTGGGGTATCAAAATGTGTTGGGATTGAAACCGATGTGAAATTGTTGAAGTTGTTTAATTATTCTCTCACATTAAGATATGGTGTCATTGCTTTTTATTTTTTATTTCATCCAAACAAGCTTTACATGGTTTATTTTTGCACTATATTACACTGTAATATTATTATTGCATTACACACCACAAGTATTCTCTTTTTTTAAGACGGCTAACAACGTCTTTGGCCAGGGTTGGATCTTTTTTTAAATGACAACAAATGCAATTGTGTGTCTGCTTTTACCATAATATGCATGCTGTAACCTAACCATTGAGACAATTTTCTTTTAAGAAAAACATAAGAAAAGCAGTTTGTCCCTTTGATTTTCTTTCGGAGCATTTCTCATTCTCTCCATCTCTCACTTGATCTCTGTCTCTTACTGGGGAGATTATTCGCATAATCTTCTGTCCAGCTTTTGAAAGCATCTGTCTAAAGCTGCTGGTATTCCTCTGTTTGTTGTAATCTGTCCATCACTCCATCTTGTTGTATATTCAGATTATGTGATATTGTGCTTGGTGAAAAAAAAAAAAAAAAATTGAATTGAAGAAGAATGATTGTTTGATTGACAAAAGATAGAGAGCCAGATGTAATCCGAATGAGCCTCCCAGGCATAATTGAAAGCACAAATGTTCTTAGAATTCCTGAAGCTAAAACTCTCGATCTGAATCATTGAGTGAACAAACTTTTGAAGAAAGATTTTTGGGACAAGAGCACATTTAACACGGGGTCCCACTCTTGTGTGCAATTGTAAGGACTTAAATGACATTTAATGCTTAAATTACAGTCCATGCATAAGAAAAAATTCCAAAAGCATCTCCAGTATTTTGAGAAAAGAATAAAAGGATAAGGATCTCCACTTGTGTTTATTCGGAATATGCTGATTACGTGAACACAGGAATATTTGAATAGCTGCAATACATGTAAACGTCTTTTTCAGAATAAAGGCTTAACCAAAGTATGGAACTTAATACGAAAATGATATGCATGTAAACTTGGTCACTGATGCTGCCGATGATGAAGGACTCCTGCAGTTTAGTTGGGCGTTCTTCTGTGCGAATGTCCCTTAAATCAGAGCCAGACCTTATTATCGTGTCTCCTCAGCACATTTCATCATTCCCTTCCCCCTCTAATGCATCTTCCATCTCATCCATTTCTCTCTCGCAGTCCTCGCATCCCTCTCTCCCGCACCCCCTCACCAGTACCAGTCCGTGAGGACTTTTCACTCCCACCATACCCCCAACAGACCCTTCCTCCCTGGGGGTCCACACAGTGTCGATAAACGCACTCTTCTGGCTTTGCTGAACCAGTTGGCTGACTGAGTAGAGGCTCCCACCACCGGTCGTGATGACCTCATCATAGGGTGGCGCGTGGCTGGCGGCACGGGCCTCCTCCAGACGGATCCGGGCACGGTGCTTCATCTCGATCAGGGTCTTGGTGTAAGAGTTCAGGGTGAATACGGCTGCTGCCATGCAACAGCTGAAGGAGATCCACGCCATGCTGTGGAGGAGCACCAATGGAGACTTAAGTGTGAAATTAGGAGTCAATTATTATTATTTTTTTAATGATGGTTTGCAACTTAAAGTTCAAAAGTTTGGTAAGATTTTATTATTTTTGATATATATATATATATATATTTAGATATATAGATAGGCCTATATATTTAGATATATACTGTTATGCTCTCCTTGGTTGCGTTTATTTGATCAAAAATACTGTAAAAGCAGTAATATTGTGAAATATTATTACAATTTAAAATATTTGTGTTCTCTTTTAATATATTTTAAAATGTAATTTATTTCTTGGATGGAAAAGCTGAATTTTCAGCATCATTACTCCAGTCTACAGTGTCATATGATCCTTCAGAAATATTTGAATATACTGATTTGGTGCTCATGTAACATTTATTATTATTATCAATGATGAAAACAGTTGTGTTGCTTAAATTTAAGAAAACTGTTTACCCAGGATTTTTTAATGAATAGAAAGTTAAACAGTAGCAGGGAACAGCATTTATTTGAAATATAATAAGAAAAGTTATTTATTTAACATTTAATATAATTTATTAATTAATATAACAACATACATATAATTTAACTTTTATAAAACTTTCAGTTTATCTCCCGGTTTAAATAATATAATGAGTCCCAGATTTTCAATGTCATCTCAGCCCACTGTATATTACAGGTATTTGATAGAAAAAAAGAAAAGAAAAGCACAGAAATAAAGGGGAGCAAATAAAAGTATGGACAAGGGAAAGATGGAGACTTACGCAAACGACCAGCCGTAGTCCCAGGTCTGTGGTCTCCAGTCTTTGGGCCCGATGCTGACAGTCATCTGGAATACTGTTGTATACATCATATGTGCCACCATTCCCATCAAACCTAAAATGTAGAAAAGATATGAAGAGTTCAGATGCAAAAGCCTCTAAATGCCATCTGAAATTTTCTTATAGAATGATCATTTTTATCAAACTCGTATATTTAAATTCAATAATTTCACTTAAATGGCAATGAAGATTACCTATTAATTGTCATTTAAGTGAAATTACTGAACTTAAATATACGAGCTTGATAAAAATGATCATTCTATAAGAAAATTTCAGATGGCATTTAGAGGCTTTTGCATCTGAACTCTTCATATAGTTCTCCCTGTTTGTCTCTGTTGCATACTGATTAAGAACCATTTTTTCACCAAAGCTCTCAGAAACTCACCAGACAGCACAGTGCACATGGCAGCAAAAGCATTGATCTTCAGCGCATACATTTCCTTATTGAGACACAGGAGCAGCAGTTCCACCCACATCAGGAGGAAGCCCATCGCCAGGAGGCTGATGTATGCAAACTCTGATATGACTGAGAGCCACAGAACTCCTACAGCATATGAAACAGAAATTAGCTATTTCATGTACATTTGAAGAGCTTTTCTACATGTACAGCTCATAAATATCTCACCTTGTGTTTCTCCAGGGGTCAGTTCAATAAAGCTCCGACATTTCTCACCTGTGAAGAATAATCACAGTCTTTGCCAAATGTTTCTTGGTGAATCAATCTATCTATCTATCTATCTATCTATCTATCTATCTATCTATCTATCTATCTATCTATCTATCTATCTATCTCTATCTGTCTGTTGTCCATCCATCCATCCATCCATCCATCCATCCATCCATCCATCCATCCATCCATCCATCCATCCATCCATCTATCTATCTATCTATCTATCTATCTATCTATCTATCTATCCATTCATTTAGCTATCTGTCCGTCCATATCTATCTATCTATCCATTCATTTAGCTATATCTGTCCGTCCATGCATCCATCCATTTAGCTATCTGTCCATCCATACATCCATCCATACATCCGTTTCTATCTATCTATCCATCCATCTGTTTAGCTATCTGTCTGTCCATCCATCCATCCGTCTATCTATCTATCTATCTATCTATCTATCTATCTATCTATCTATCTATCAATCTATCTATCTATCTATCTATCTATCTATCTATCTATCTATCTATCTATCTATCTATCTATCTATCTATCTATCTATCTATCTATCTATCCGTTTAGCTATCTGTCCATCCATCCATCCATCCATCCATCCATCCATTTAGCTATCTGTCCGTCCATGCATCCATCCGTTTAGCTATCTGTCCATCCATCCATCCATCCATCCATCCATCCATCCATCCATCTATCTATCTATACATCCGTTTATCTATCTATCTATCTATCTATCTATCTATCTATCTATCTATCTATCTATCTATCTATCTATCTATCTATCTATCTATCTATCTATCTATCTATCTATCTATCTGTTTAGCTATCTGTCCATCCATCCATCCATCCATCCATCCATCCATCCATCCATTTAGCTATCTGTCCGTCCATGCATCCATCCGTTTAGCTATCTGTCCATCCATCCATCCATCCATCCATCCATCTATCTATCTATCTATATATACATCCGTTTATCTATCTATCTATCTATCTATCTATCTATCTATCTATCTATCTATCTATCTATCGCATTTAAAACAGTGATGCGTATTATGTAACTTTAGAAACGTATAGCCGTGTCCTCTGAGTTGTGTAAGACTGACTTGTTGAAGCAGATGTTGCGAACTGGGGTGACCCCATGTCAGATAAATGAGAGGAAAGAAATGGCACAACAGGAAACAGATGTTCAAAGGGACTGAATCAGGACATTAGTATCAATAACAGCTTTGACAGATGGCCACATGACAGTTGTTTTATGTGTTAATTGTGTGTTTTACTCATTTCCTTTGGACTCGAATTACTCCATGAATTGGAATTTTACATGAAGAACATTACAAGACTCTATCCAGCCAAAAATAGACAAAGTAATTTTGTCAGTAAAAGTGAATTTTGATGTTTTGTTGCTTTATAATTTTTTCTTTAAAAATGCACATGTATCAGAAAGAAACACAGAAGCATAAACCCTCACAAGCACCTTCACTGTGTTTCTCACAGGACAACCAGAAGCCAGTGTGAAAGTAGCGCAACATGTATTTGTCTTCTCCCGTCTCCCAGATGTAGTGGACTGCATTTGCAAGATTTTTGGCTCTCATTCGGTCCAGTTCCTCCTTCTGCTTTGGGGACATTGTCACATTGGATTCTGGTTTCTTAGGGTCTGCTGTTGGGACTTCTGAGGAAAGAGAGAGAATTTAACTGAATGAAAAAACAATGGAATAAAAAAAAACTGACCGCTTCAAATCTATTCTGTTCGATTTTACACACATACCATCATTTTTGCTATTGACTATAAATGTGCAATGACACTGACGGCCATGTTTTCAATGTTGTCCAGGATCCCTCTTGCATGTAAATAATTCAGTGTTCACCTAATCTGAAGGAAAACCTTTAACATTTAGATGTAGTGATAATCTCCCTGTGTAAGCAGGGTTAAAATGATCTATTAGATTTGTAGAGGTTGTTTGACCTAAAAGATTACACTAAAGCAAGTACTGACCTGTAAATCTCAGTATGAAAGTGCAATAGGTTATTTTCAGAAGATTATTCAGGAGAGTAGTTTCATGAAAAAACACATCTGTATATAGTATGTAAACATAAGATTCTTAGTAATGCTTGTCAAGTGTTTTATGCAATGACTAGGACTGGGAGCTTATTTCCAAACAGTTTTCCAGTGTAGACACATCCTTACCACTTGTGTAAGGCTGGCTGTTGTTCTGTCCGCAGTTCTTCATTTTCACAGGCGACAGACAGAGAGGTTTGACCACTTTATGTGTGCCCTCGCACCAATATGAGGTGCAGAAGGCCAGCACAGAGAGCGCTAGGGCCAGAGAGGTCAGCGAGAGAGACAGCAAGGACCGACTCCTGCGAGACATCTGCTCCAACATGGTGGAATGATACAGATAGTACCTGATACAGCAGATAGCAAAGGAAAGACAACATTCAGGCTCTAAGAAAGAAGCTTTGCGTGCGTATCCACCTACAGATGAAATTAGACTTGAGGAGATGGAAAAAAAAGAGTGGTGGAAATGTGGGCAGTGGTGTATGGGAAAGTAAGATTATTAAACTTAGAAGAAATGATTGAAGCGGCAGGCCAATGTCAAAAGTCAGAGAGGAGGAGTTTACATGAGCGAGGGAAACAAATAGAAATTGAAGATGCAGAATTAAAGGTCAGTGGAAGTGAGATGATGAGCAGAGGATTTAAAGAGAGGGAAAGGAAAAGAAATGAGACAGATGTGAGGAAGTTAAAACACTTGCCAATGCCTTTCTTAGGATTCCATATAAAGTGTTGTTTGTTCACAGCTGGTGAAATGCAGAAATGATCCCTCGGTCCACGACCAACAAATATGGCCAATATGTCCTCAAAGCACCCAAAGTCAAAGGAGATGAAGCTGACAATGAACAATCTTCATGCTGAATGTGTCTCTCGGATATGTTTTTTTTTTTTTTTTGTTCAATCAAGAATGACCTTGTTCTTCTGTTTGTTCTTGCCCATATCTCCCACCTGGCCTCTTTCTTGGAGAGATAAAAATTTCTGGAGTATTTCGTACTTATTCCATGTCTTAATCACCATCGTCTATTTCTTTGTAATCCTTCATGATCTTGGTTAATCTAAAAGGTACATCTGTCTGTCCTGGTCCATCCAGAGCCCCCTATACACCTACATCCACAGACCAGAGATTAAGCATATGTACTATGACGTCTTCAGTATTCTGAAATATGTAGATCTGTGTAAATATATTCATGTGAAAATATTAAATATCAATTGATTATTCACATTTTTTTACCGTTCACTGTAAAAAAAAAAAAAAAAAAAAAAGTTGCTGCCTTAAATTTTTAAGTACAATCAACTTGGATGTTTAGGTCATTTTAACTTAAATTACATTAAACTACAACATTTTTTTGTTGAATCTTGTATAACTTGTTGAAAATTACTTCAATTATTTTGATGAGTTAAAGGCAATGTAAAACATATGTTGTCAACTTAATTAATCATATACATTTTTTTACAGCATATATATATATATATATATATATATATATATATATATACAAACTTTCATCACAGATATATATATAAATACTTATGATCACACGAGGAATGAATAGAATTACATCAACACAATCATGATATACTTGAAGGATATATGCAGTGCAACTGGTAATTCAATTCCATGCAAAAAAAAAAAAAAAAAAAAAAAAAGGCAATTAAATAAATCTTTTTAACATTCTTAAAAAAGTAAAGGCAAAAATCATTTCTGAAAGAAATTTAATTGAAAAAAAAAGAAAATAATTTTTTACACACAAACGTTGATCACAAGTGCAGGAAAAAAAAGAAATACAACCCACCTCAGCCAATGTGTGTCTGTCTCTGCAGTTTCACTTTTATTATCTCACTGTCTCTTTTCTTTTATTCATTCTCAACCGAGTGAATGTTCATGACAAACCCACCCAGATTTCACTTAATCCGCCCAAGTCCATCTGTTCCTTCGATTCTGCCTCTTTCTATAGTTCCATTTAAATCTCTCTCTCTTCGCCCACAACCAGGTTACTGGTTCTCCTCCATGTAAGACTGTTGAATTAAACGATTCTCTTTAGATGTTCACAGTGTCAAGTCCTCCCAAGCACATGTATTTTGTTTATTATATAATCTTAAGAGCTTTTTCAGACTGCATTGTATCTTCATGGACTGCATATAAAACCAAGCCATGTAACTACAGTGGTGTAGGACAATTCTTTATTTCTCTTCTTTCATCAGTTAAGGAATGCAGTAGCCTTAAGGTTAAGAATATGTTAGGTTCAGTACCAAATGGCAGTGGGCCTGCAATTATTTTGCTAAAAACGGTTTAAAAAAAAAAAAAAAAAAAACCTTATGGAATTTCTTTTTTTTTCTGAAACCCTTTTCTCTACATTAATACTGAGATGGTGAGTCTTGGAGATCCCACTAGAATCATGTTCCCCCTGGTGGTTAAAAGACAATAGTGCAATAACATGACTGAAACGGGCTCTTTCTCAAGGTTTTCAAAATTATTTTCTGTGGTAATTAATAGTATGCTGCCAATAAGGCTTACAGTAAGTTCATTTCAAGCTATTTAACTTAATCTGTTTTGTTAGCTCCTTTCCTGATTTTGAAGCCTTGTAGTCAATCAAGAATTAACTCGTTCTTTATTTTTGCCCATTTGATAAAAAGTCAGCCAATTTAAATGTCAATGTATCGAACCTGAAACATTCCTCAAATAATAAAGTCACTAGAATGAAGGATATGCTTTTCAATGATCTGTCACTTTATTCTTAAATTGTGCACTTTCACAGGTAACACCACAGGTTTACCATAGCTGGTTAAATAAATAAATATATATATATTTGTAATACAAAATAAAACCGTAACTGAACCTATAATTATAGCCAATATGGAAAAGTATGCTTTTTTCATACATTTTTGAATTTCATTGAATTAAAATGATTTTGATCTTCCAACACTCTTCCTTTAGATAAATGACTAAAAGAAAAAGTCTGAATTATAATAAATAAATAAATAAATAAATAAAAATAAATTTTTGCAACAGAAAGCAAACTGTGATGAAGATGCATCTTAATAAAAAGAGAAAGAACATGAATTTTTCTTTATATCAATATTCAAAAGTTTTATATCTTTCTCTTCATCTAATCTCTCATATTGTTAACTTGCTTAAATAAGCAACAAACATTGTGCATGATCGCCACTTACAATGTTGCCTTCAGCAGATTTGCTTTGACTAAAAACCAGATCAATTTCAAACCACATGACATAATCCACAAAAAAAAGAATTTTTTTTTTTTAGGTGTTTAAGTTTTAGGACCCTCAAAGTTTAATACACCCCATACCTGACGTAACCAACTAAAGCATAAAAATGTTTATGACTGGAATGTTTCTTATCATAATAATCACTACAAGCCACATCTGGATATTTCAATATGCAAAATCCTGTGTTATACAGAATGCTGCTTAAAATAGCAATAAAAGATAAATATATTCAATGATGGTAACAATGTCAAAGCACGTCTAAGTCTCCCAACTTGCTGGCTTCCTTGGTTATTCAGGTATGTTTGGGAATAAATATCCGATTTCTTTTTTTTACTCCTCACAGCAAGTTAGATGTTTATCCAGCTATGTTATCAGACAAATGCACACTCCTGTTCAAAGATCTGTTTGGGGTCAGCAAGGCTGAAACTGAAACATACAGTGAAAACAATCATGTGAAATATTATTACAATTGAAAATTAAAGGTTTCTAATCTAATATATTTGAAAATGTAATTTATTCCCGTGATGGCAAAGCTGAATTTTCAGCATCATTGCTCCAGTCTTCAGTGTCACATGATCCTTCAGAAATCATTCTAATATGCTGATCTTTTTTTGTGCGGAAACCATGGTACATTTAAGGATTTTTTGATGAATAGAAAGTTCCAAAGAACAGCATTTATTTGAATTCAAATCTTTTGTAACATTATAAATGTGTTTACTGATGAATTTTAATCAAAAGTGTCCTTGCTGAATAAAAGCATTCCTTTCCTTAAAAATATCTTACTGGCCCCAAACTTTTGCATGGTAGTGTATCCAAATTCTGCCCAGTGGCAGGTCAGATATTCCAGTAGATAAGCCAGTTTTCTGAAGTTTATCTTCTAAAACATACCGAAAAACTCCAACAAGTGAATAAACAAAACACCTGCTTCAATCTGTCAGTCCATCATGTTGGAAAGGCAGGGGTATGCATGCTTTTTTTCCCAAAACAGAAAACTTACGGTATATTGTTGCTCATTAATATTTAAATATTTGCAAACACTTATACACACACATAATCAACTAGGATCGATGAAGGTGGTGGGGCAAGGAGAAGGCTAGGGATGAATGGATGCTGGATGGAGACCTCAAAAAATGTTATTTCCTTTCCCAACTGCCCCAGTTCCAGTGCCCCAAACCAATGGAGGTCGATGAAGAACTGGAGCTTGTGGGGTAACGGTTCCTGCGAGAGACATAGAAGAAAACTCACCAATAAGAGGGCCAGCAGTGCTGGGTTGTACCATTCTAGTCGCAGTGTGAGGGTTAGCCATGGGAAAGCCCATGTTGGGCATCGTCAAAGCTGAAAAGCTTGCATTCTTGGTTGGAGATGCCATATGGGCGGCAGGCACCCCAAAGGCTGAGTTTAAGGGGGAGAAGCCACTGGAACAGGGTGTCATGGCATTAAAACCAAAATAATTTGGAATTGATGGCTGTGAAACAGAACCGCCTGCATTTGATATGCTGCCGCCCAATGGCCTGGTAATACCTGTGGCTGGCAAAACACCTGGGAAGGATGAAAGTTGAAAGTGTGCAAACCAAAAAAGGATGATGGGGAGGGAGCGAGGGAGGGAGGGAGAAGGGAAATGGATAGCATACAGAAGCAAGGATAAAAAAGGTTGAGATGGGATCAACATCAACTACGCACAGGTTATGTTCTGACTATATGAACTCTAGGCTTGTAAAACATTGCATCACAAACACTCAAAAATAAACAGATAACTATACAGTGCTTCTCTCTTTTATTCTCAGTCGCTCTTATTGTCAGTGTCTCTCTCTCTCTCTCTCAGCCCTCCTTACCCGGGGCTTTTTGAGTGGGGATGGAGCTGAGAGGTGGCTGTTTCGGTTTGGGCTTGACTGACATAAGAGAGTCCAAGTCCACCAATGAAGCACCTTCTCCGAGGAAGGACGCTGGCTTTTTGGTCTCCTCAACAGGTTTTGTAGAAGTGTCACCTATTGATAGAAAAATAATCAATATCTTGTGCTATTGAAACAAGGGAAAAACACTCAAATGTTCCTTACCCTTTGAAAAAATATTTATTTTATTCACTACTTTTCAAAAGTTTGTGTGTCAGTAAGATTTTTTTAAATACTGTTTTTATTCAGCAAAAACACATTTCAATCATGACAACTTCAGGAATAGTTTTAGCATGTTATTGAATATGGCGATGTTAATGTATTTGGTCTTGGCGGACTTGATCTGCTACGAAGGTTGAAGATTGAAGATTGCATGCAGATCAGCCTGTGTCCTCTAGAGTTTCATGACTGTACAGTATAATCATTAAATTGATCAAAAGTGACAAAAATTAAAAATTATATTTTAAAATATAAGTTCTTTTAAATTGTAATAATCTTTCAAAAACATTTAAAAAATCTTATCGACACCAAACCTTTGAACTGTAGTGTATATTTCATTTATTTTATTAGTATAACATTTATTAAAAATAAAGAAATAAAACAAATACAAATAAATTAAAACTGATAAAAGGTGATAAAAAAGACCAAAATAAGATGAAAGTTAATCACAACAACTGCTTGCTCTTTATTTTTAGTGCTAGATATTTAGTGATGTGAAATCTAAAATCAGAAATAACTGAAATATGAAACATAGAAATATCTAGTTTATTTGCAACAAAATGTTTCAAACAAACTCTTCAATGGATGCAATAACATGCAAATGGCAGTCTCAGCAATTAGATTAGATGGGAGCTTGCCATTTTTAGAAAGCTCTTGCCATTTTTGTGTGCAATATGCATCAGCCAGTTTGTGACTAATGAGCGAGTCTAAGGTTAAAGGAATAGTTCACTTAAAGGGATAGTTCACTTTGAAATTAAATTTTGGTATGTTTTAGCTATGTTTTAGTACACATTGATGGGCTAAGACACGAAACAAGCGATTTGTGTGAGAAAACGAACAGTATTTATATCGTTTTTACCTCTTATACACAGCCACGTCCAAGTGATCTGAGGGCGCGCGCATCCTGGTGTGTGACATGTACGCAGACTGGTGCATAGATATATACACTAGATGTTGCCTTGTCTAAGGCAGTTCATTGGAACGAATGTCTTTAAGGCGACATCTAGCGTAAATATCTATGCACCAGTCTGCGTACACGTCACACACAAGGATGTGCGCGCGCCCTCAGATCACTTGGATGTGGCTGTGTATAAGAGGTAAAAACGATATAAATACTGTTCGTTTTCTAACACAAACCGCTTGTTTCGTGTCTTAGGCCATCAATGTGTACTTACGATGGGGAATTGTTTAATTTGGACGATGGGAAATTGTTTAATTTGGACTCTGTGCATGCTCTTTGAGACAGTGACCATAGACCTGCATTATATGACTGACAGACAAGAACGTTTTGACCTAAAAATATCAAAATTGAAACTACTGCGGAAAAAAAGACACCTACATCTTGGATGCCCTTGAGGTAAGCTAAAACATACCAAAATTTAATTTCAAAGTGAACTATCCCTTTAAACATTTAAATCCTGTCATCATTACACACCTTCAAGTTGTTTCAAACCTGTAAGAGTTTCTTTCTTCTGCTGAACATAAAGAATGATATTTTGAAGAATGTCAATAACCAGACAGTTGATGTACCCCACTGACTCCCATAGTAGGAAAAAAAATACTATAGAAGTAAATGGGGTTCTTCAACATTCTTCAAAATATGTTCTTTTGTGTTCAGCAGAAAAAAGACATTCATACAGGTTTGAAACAACTTGAGGGTGTGTAAATGATGACAGAATTTTAATTTGTAATTGAACAATTCCTTTAAGACTAAATTGATCATTAAAAATAAGATTTGAGACTGCAGAAACAAATGGAGAAAGAAAGCATTAGTACCGTTCTCAGAAGAACCTCCCCATGGATCTGATCTACCACCATCACCGAATGGGTCACCAGTTGTCATGGCAGGTGATGGGGCACCCCAGGGGTCACTCGCAGCGGGGGGTGAAGATGCTGAGAGTAAGACATACAATGATTAGCTAGGAAAGTGAGCTTGTATTGATATTCTTCTGAAAGTACATTTATTTTGTTAGTTTAAACAATCAAACGGAGCATGTGAACATCTGACATGCAATAACACCATCACTATTAACTTAATAGTGTTTTGTTTAAACTGTAATCTACATTTACACTGCTGTTCAAAAGTTTGAGGTCGGTAATAACTCTTATGCTCACCAAAGCAGCATTAATATTTGATCAAAAATACAGTAAAACAGTAATACGTAGTATAGGAATATTATACAGCATAACTGTTTTCTGTTTTTATGTTTATTCCTTTGATGATAAAACTGAATTCAGAGCCACATTATCCTTAAGAAATCATTCTAATCTGCTGATTTGGTACTCAATAAACATTTCTTCTTATTATCGATGTTTTAATGTTTTTCTGGAAACCATGTGACTTTTTTTTCAGGATTATCTGATGAATAGGAAATTCAAAAGAACATCATTGATTTGAAATGAATTTTTTTTCTGTCACTTTGATCAATTTAATGCATCATTGCTAAATAAAGGTGTTAATTACTTTTAAAGAAAAAAAAAGTTATTAAACCCAAGCTTTTGAACTGTAGTGTAAATTCACCAAATTTTGAAGCACTTGTCAGTGGGACAGTAAAAAGCTCATTATTTGTGATGTACCTGTTCTTCAATCCAGTCACTTTCTTACCTGCTGTGCCCCAAGGGTCATTATCTGCTTTTGAACCATCACCAAATGGATCAGACGTGACTGGTGAAGCCCCCCACGGGTCAGAGTTTGCAGGTGCTGAATCCTGAACACTATCCGCCGGTGCTCCCCATGGATCTGACGTTGCGGAGTCTTTCGCCGTTTCAGCCCCCCATGGATCATTTGTTGAATTATCCTCTGAAATTCCAGCAGAGTCACCCCATGGGTCGCTGGCAGCAGGTGGAGAACCATTCTCGGCACTGGCAGATCTTCCCCATGGATCACTGGATGTGGGTGCAGATCCGTTTTTCCCATCAGCAGATTCACCCCAAGGATTAGAAGCTGAACTGGATTCCTTTGCATCATCAGACGATGCCCCCCACGGGTCGTTGGTACCAGGGGCGGATTCGCTGGATGCGTCGGATGGGGCTCCCCAGGGGTCCGAGCTGGACGGAGGTGCTGCTGTTGCTGCTTTTTCCCAAAGATCTGGCTCCGTGTCACCTTCCTTTGCCTGAATCCACAAATTTCCATCATGTCAGCTTAGACAGTCTGATAATAGTCAGATACTGTGATATCACTTCATTTTAATGCAATAAAGTTTCTCTGAGTAATTGATCAATCTGTCTTACCCGTCTCTCTGCCTCTTTCCTCTCGGCCTCCAGACGTTTCTGCTCCTCCTTCTTCTTGGCCATGGCAGCGGTCAGGTCAGCCACCGATGGGATGTTGTCCAGGGAGGGCAGCCCTGTATACGGGGGGATCTCTGGCTTTTCTTTTTCTGGTCCTGCAGCGGAGGATGCTGACATAAAAAAGAGAGTTAAATAGATATAAATGAAAAAAGAAAAAGTTTCCTATTCATCAAAGAATCTTGAAAGCATTTATCCTAGCTTACACAGAAATATTAAGCAGCATGAATGTTTAACATTGATAATAATAAGAAATGTTTCTTGAGTAGCAAATCAGCATATTAGAATACTTTCTGAAGAATCATGTGACACTGACAACTGGAGTAATGATGCTGAAAAGTCAGCTTTGAATTCTGCTGATTTAATATGATGTGAAGCTCCTTTATGCAAGACAAGTGCTTATGTCTTACCAGTGGGAGCCTTTGTCAGCTTGTCTTTTGTCTTCATAGCAGAATCCCTCTCCTCTTTCCTCTTTTCCTCGTCCTCAATCAGCACCATCACTATCTTAGCCTTTTCTCTCACATTCACCCCCTACAAAGAGCAAATCCATTATCCATAAGCTTTTAGACCTTTATCCTCTATTATTAATGTGATAAGTGTAGAAGAATCGAATATTTTGCAATACCTGGTCCTTTCCATCCTTGTCTGTGAAGCGGTATTCTACTAGGATTTTGATAATGTGAATGTTCTCCTCACACTGCTGAGGGATGCGGTCAGAGCCCGTTTTCAATAGATATTCAAGAAGGGTTAAAGACTGTTGAAGAAAAAAAGAGAAAAACATGATCCGTTAGATGTTTTGACAATCCTTGAGTTCCTTCCATAAGTTTTTAATGTTTTAGAGAGAAGTCTCTTAAGCTCACCAAGCCACCAATCATTTATTTGATCAAAAATACAGTAAAATATATTGTGAAATTACATTTTAAAACAACTTTTTTATTTGTATATATTTTAACATTTAAATGAGTCCTATGATGTCAAAGCTGAATTTTAGCCATTACTCCAGTATTCAGTGTCACATGATCCTTCAGAAATCATTCTAATATGCTGATTTGCTGTTTAAGAATCATTTCTTATTATTATTAATGTTGAAAACTGTTAAATATCTTTGTGGAAACTGTGATACATTTATTTTCAGGATTATTTGATTAATCTGAAGTTTAAAAGAACAGCATTTATCTGGAATATAATTTTTTTGTAAGAATTTGAAACTCTTTGAGTTTTGATCAATTTAATGCATCCTCACTGAATTATATCCAGGGAGTTGCTTTACGTTGGTTTTCCCCATATGTTAATGAAATAACCTTTTCTTTTAAGATTGATAATCACTCCTCATCGTCAACACCGATTACATGTGGCATCCCACAAGGCTCTATATTGGGTCCTATGCTTTTTTGTTTTCTCTATATGCTTCCTCTAGGCTCAATCTTTCAAAAGTACAGTGTAGCTTATCATGGTTATGCTGATGATACACAACTTCACCTTCCTGTCAGGTCAAATGATTGTTGTTCCATCAGTAATCTCATCTCTTGTTTTGAGGAAGTTAAATTATGGATGTCTGACAATTTCCTCAAGCTT
The DNA here is from genome assembly GCF_949319135.1 of Squalius cephalus. Taxonomy (NCBI): domain Eukaryota; kingdom Metazoa; phylum Chordata; class Actinopteri; order Cypriniformes; family Leuciscidae; genus Squalius; species Squalius cephalus. Next base: position 33,156,745 of record NC_137129.1, on the reverse strand, counting down.
AATGAGAATAAAACTGAGGCCATTGGTTTTGGTTCTTTGTTGTGCATCACTGACCTTGAAAATCAGTTAGGTACTCTGTTTGTTTAACCTTGCATGATAGAGTTAAAAACGTGTGTGTCATCTAAGATTCAGACTTTTTATTTGATAAGTAGATACAGTGCTATGCATAAGTTTAGACACCCATACTAAAGTTGACTAAAAAGAGGAATAAAAAATCATCTTTTGGAAACTGAACTTGATGGCTTAATAAAAAAAATTAGGAAAAATCCAACCTTTAAGGACACCAATTTTCTTTGTGAATGAATAATGTATCGTAAATAAATAAATGTTCTTCCTTAAAATACATGGTGCATAAGTGAGTACACCCCTATGTTAAATTCCCATAGAGGCAGGCAGATTTTTATTTTTAAGTATTTAAAAAAAAATTTTTTTTAGGATACTATGCATCCTGATAAAGTTCCCTTGGCCTTTGGAATTAAAATAGCCCCACATCATCACATAGCCTTCACCATACCTAGAGGTTGGCATGGTTTTATTTCAGTTAGCCTAATTGCTAGTTTGATATGCATTGAGAGATGATCTTATGGAAAGTACCCCATGCCAATCTCTAGGTATGGTGAAGGCTATGTGATGATGTGGGGCTATTTTAATTCAATGATCAAAAGAACATTTATTTATTTACGATACATTATTCATTCACAAAGAAAATTGGTGTCCTTAAAGGTTGGATTTTTCCTAATTTTTTAAATTAAGGCATTAAGTTCAATTTCCAAAAGATGATTTTTTATTCCTCTTTTTAGTCAACTTTAGCATGGGTGTCTAAACTTATGCATAGCACTGTAAATGCTGTTATTAAAATAAGCTTTTTACATCTCAGGTTCATTGCCAAATTAAAACAGTTTGTCTTGTCAGAAGGACTTGGAAATAGTAATTCATGCACTTATCACATCCCAGTTGGATTACTGCAATGCTTATATGTGGGTTATATGTCTCAGTCTACTTTTTCATGTCTGCAATTAAGCATACAAGGAATATAGAGCATATCATCCCTGTCCTTCCTTCCCTACATTGGTTACCAGTTAGCTATAGAGATCAAATTTAAGGTTCTGGTGTATGCTATTAATGCCTTGCATGGTCTAGCCCCACAATTCATTGCTGATCTTCTTAAACTTTATTCTGTACCTAGGTCTCTTCATACAAATTTTCTGTTCCTCATCCTGCTTGAGATCCAAGGGTGATCAGGCGTTTGTAGTTGTGGCCCCCAGGTTGTGGAATGCACATTTGTTTTTTGTTAGATCTTCTTCCATACTGGTAATATTTAAATCTAGGTTGAAGACACATGTTTCTCCTTACCCTATGACGTGGTTTGAGATGTTTTTATTTGCAAGGGGTTTTATTTGCATGTTTTACAATGTTTTACGAGATTTTTTTTTTTTAAACACTTTGCCTATTTTTTTTATTCTGTTTTTTTACTGTATTTCTTCTTGATTGTACAGCACTTTGGTATAACATTTGTTGTTTTTAAATGTGCTTTATAAATAAACTTGAAACTTAAACTTTCTTTAAAAGAAATGGTGTTCTATTATTATTATTACTAATACAATAAAAAAAAAAGGGTGTTATGGGTGTTTTGGGCCCCTTTAAATGTAATTCTACATGATGCTTAACCAGCACCACTAAATATAGTGTAACTCAATCTCTCTTTCTGTATCTCTCTTTGTCTCTCACTCTCTCAATATCAAAACAAAAGCTCCAAGTAAACATCAGAGGAAGAAACATCATGGCAGTGAAGCTGAATGGAAAATCCTGCCTGCACATAATCAAACACTGCAGCGGCAGCATCAATGGTCCTGCTGACAGAAAAAAACCCAGCCACAAATCGGGTAACGTGATCGGGTGCGCAATAGAGTCACAAAAACGATCACTTGCTATAAATATTCAATCAGTCTGAGCAGGCAAGCAAGCTCAGAATCCGGTTCCTTAAACCCGGTGACCGTTCTCTTCAGTTCTCTCCTTCACTCACCTTGTACACGTGCCTCCAATTCTTGTCATCATTGAGGCGTTTCCAGAGCATGGCCAAAATCTCGTTACAGGCCACCACATTGTAGGTCAGGTCCGAGATGTCGGCCATCTGGGAGCTCGATGGCCCCCAGGGGTCATTAGAGGTCGCTTCCCGAACCTACAAAACATATCCAACGTATAAAACATAAAACAATAACCAATAACTCAGAGTTTCCTGTCTCAAAAAAGTAAATTATTCTGCACTGGGTACAAGATACACTTAGAATAGCTTACTACTATTTATAATAGAATATTAATTGAATATATGGATGGCAGATATCTAAGAATAAATATTTCAGTATAGAAATATGTATAATATAAAAATTGTATCCCACAACGTATCCCACAATTAAGTTATACTGTAGGTGTCTTTCCTTTGAAAGCCACATTTCTAGTATATGTAAAACTGCATTTTTCCATCTTAAAAATATATCCAGAAAAGTTAGTTCATGCATTCATGACCTCATGGCTAGATTATTGTAATGCTCTACTGGGTGGTTGCCCTGCATGCTTAATAAACAAACTCCAGCTGGTCCAAAACGCAGCAGCTAGAGTTATCACTAGAACTAGGAAGTATGACCATATTAGCAACACTGTCAACACTGCATTGGCTCCCTATTAAACATTACATACATTTTAAAATCTTGCTAATTACTTACAAAGTACTAAATGGCTTAGCTCCTCAGTACTTGAGCGAGCTCTTAACACATTATAGTCCTTCATGTCTATTGCGATCAAAAAATTCTGACCAGTTGATAATATACAAAAAATATCTAAATAAACTGCAGGCGGTAGATCCTTTTTCTATTTAGCACCTAAACTCTGGAACAGTCTTTCTAACCTTGTTCGGGAAGCAGACATACTCTGTCAGTTTAAATATAGACTAAAAGCATCTCTTTAACCTGGCATACACGTAAAACATTATTATAATTCACACCCGTTAAAGGATTGTTGTTAGGTTGCATAAATGAGGTCAACTGGAACCGGGAACACTTCCTATAACACCCGATGTACTTGTTACATCGTAACAAGAATGGCATCTACGCTAATATTAGTCTCTCTGTTTATTCCGAGGTTACCGTAGTCAGCCGGATCCGGTCCATATCCAGATCAGATGTGGACCTACACCAAGACACAACCACAACGCAGCCCTGAACGTCAGCAAAGATCCTCTCAACTAGACAATCCCCTGTGAAGGCATGGTCGACATGACAGCCATCAGCACAGATCCTCAGCAGAGACCACAAGAACCTGACAGGTCCTCCGCACAGACCCTACGGCCAACTTCAGCTCCACACCGACGAGATGAATCCGATCTTCAAGCAAAAGGAACTGGGTGAATATTTTAATGCTATCGATCCGCAATCTGATTTCAGCATGAATCATAATCAGATCGTGTTCGTTCGTTGGCCAGAGGAGAACTGGCCCCCAGACTGAGCCTGGTTTTCCCAAGGATTTTCTTCTCCATTCTATCTCCTGATGGAGTTTGGGTTCCTTGCCACTGTCATCTCTGGCTTGCATAGTTGGGAACACTCAATATTCAACAATATTATTGATTTGATTTCACTGACACTATCGGATGAAAACTGAACTGAGCTGGACGATGACATCACTGTTTTCTGCAGAACTGCTTTAAAGATGAAATGAACTAATTTAATAAATAATTATCTTTACAACGGAACTGAATCGACACTGAACTGACATCAGCTGAACAATGACACTATTTTCTTTTAGAGCTGCTGTACAGCCGAAATGAACTCTGTTTGCATCATTGAATCATTATTTTCCTGTTACCACCGTAAAGCTGCTTTGAAACAATCTTATCGTATAAAGCGCTATAAATAAAGGCGACTTGACTTATAGTTGATACAAACAAAAGTCTCACCTTGAAGACTTGAATGGCGTTGACAAAAGAGTAAGAGGAAAAACTCACCTTGACCTCTGCCTCAGAGAAGTTCTGAACAAGGTTCTTCAGTTGGCGTCGCAGCATTGAGTGAGTCATGATGGCTGTTTTGTCCTAGACCTTTTAAAGGATTTAAGATTTTTTAATTTTTGTGTAAAATACACATTGTTCAACAAAAATGCAAATAGGCTCATCATTGTTAATCATTGCAAATACAGCACATGGATCAAAAACGGCTTCTTATATATCATAATCATTGTTTGATAACTTTGATAACAGAGCCTTCATAATACAGCATCAGGCACTATTAGTTGTGTTATTAGTCTAGCCTATTTAGTTATATCAGAGCCAGTGTTATTTTAGTTTTATTGAGATTTTATTTATATTTTGAATTGGTTTTTATTTGAATATTTTCTGTTTTCATTTTCAATTTTAGTAAAAGGTTTAGTAATTTTGTTGGGGGGGTTTTATTAAATTTTTTTCCCATTTTTTTAATATATTTATATAGTTATTCTTTTTTATTTTATTTTAAGTTATTAACTAAAGTTAAATTAAATGAAAATGAGAAATGCTGCCTTGGCAATTAGCTGAAATAAAATATGTTTAAGTTTTTCTATTTTATTAAATAAAAAAATATTATTTATTAGCTTTTTATTTTATTGTATTTAATGTTCACAATTTTGTATGGTTTTAGTTTTAGTTACTGTATTAATTAAATGAACCCTAATCAGAGGATATGATATACATCTGCTATTATTAATAGTTTATTAACAATATCACACATGAAAATAAAATTAAAAGGATATACATCATTGAATTATTTTGCTCCACTTACCTGCTAAGTAAAGGATGTAAAAATGGCTGTTGACTGAATTTCTCAATCGCTGACAGGCACTTCAGTCCATGAGCCTTTCCCTATGGAGACTTTATGGACCTATACAGCATAATATGAGGATAGACTCTGTAACTATGGTTAACATTAACATGACCAAAAATTAACATTCTGTCAAAGTTAGTAGAAAAATAAAGATTATTTTATTTATATGCTATTCTCTGGTATATAGAATACAGTATTATATATTCTATTTATTTATAAGAGTTAACATCAACAACCAATATCCTTTCAAATCAATATAATGCTTGGTTTTATGCTATTTTCAACAGCAAATCCAATCTGTACTGAGAAAATTTCCCAAATGCTATGTGATCCAAATGATCGCTGATTTATTTATCAGTAGGGTAGATAGACATCCTACCAATGCTGGCTGCAGACACCAAACACCTCATAGGTAATGTGTGCATGAAAGCATCGTTTGATGACAATCACTATGACAGACATGACATAGATCGCTGTTATGTACAATAAACTGCGAGACTGTCGCATCATGTCTGATCGTGCCCTGACTGTAATCTGACGCCTGCAAAAGCTGATATTGGTTTGGAATGGAGAGCCATCGCCTTAAAAACAGGAGGATAATAATGCATGATCATACACTGCGTCTTAGCTAAAGATTTACATATAGAATAGCTTCTTACGTCAGCTCGGCGACATTTCGGATTGATTGATGAATACAATAAATATATATTTATATTGTAATATACCAACCTTTTGGGAGAATGGACAGGAGAGGTGATGATGAGAGGCTTTTCCAGAGGCGGAAATTTCCGCTTCCGTTTACGGCTACCTGTCAAAAAACGAACGTAGCCTCCCTACTGAATATTCATGAGGTGGGAGTGGCGGTTTGCATTGCGTGAACGCACGCTGGTCAGTGATTATTGATGAGTGGGCGTGGCTATGTGGTTTACATTGAAACCACAAGGGTAAACAAACACATGATTTGTGTTGTTGTTGCTGCATGAAAGCCCTTTGATAAAAAAAGACAATAAACAAAATAATATATGAATAATGAATGTAAACGGTTTGTTAAATGTGCCACTTGGTTTGGAGTACCAAAGGGATGCGAACATGCGATGAAAAATCCGCTGATCCCAACACCATGTTTGCGGTTGCACTGAGCCCGGTTTCCATAACAATGAGTCGATCCTTTCATTCTCAGATCTGAGGAAGCGTGATGCGTCATTCTCAAGCTCGTGCCTGAAGCATCGTTGACGTCACTGACGCTCCGATGCCTGTAGAAGCGGCTGGCCCGCAATAACAAATTGGATGAAGACAGAAATATTACTCGCATTCATTGAAATCAGTTCAAGATGGCGTCCGAGGGGGAATACGAGTCAATTCTGTGCGTAAAACCAGATGTCAGTGTTTACCGCATACCGCCGAGGGCGTCGAATCGCGGATACAGGTGAATTAAAGGATGTGCGGGCCTGTGCCCATGGCAGGTGTTTGTAATGTAAATAATGTTGTAATACGCAATACGTTTTTGTCTTGTTTGTATCAGCACCATACGTCTATTTCGAACAAGATTTTATAATAAACAATACATGTATCGCATTTAATTATTTTTCTGTGGACTGGTATGTCGCAGAGACATTGACCATACAGTTCTGCTGATAGAGGGAAAACATCTTGTGATGTCAGATGCTTGGTCTGTTTGACGACTAGCTCATGCATCTTAATAGGAATTGGTCAAGAGTAAACTGAAAATTTCATTACAATTAATAATTATTTGCATGACATTTTCATGCCATTGAAGTAGATAGAGCATCTGTCATTTGTATTATTATTATTATCAGTATGGTTGTAATAATATGGTATTGTGTTGATGTGAGGTGTGTTTTCTGCGTATATGTGGTCCAGTTTATAGTATAATTAGTCCTAATAGCTCTTGCCCACAGAGAATGTGATGCTTCAGTGACACACATTCCTCCTCTAAAATACCAGTTGTATTCCCTCAGTAGGAGCCTATAGTGTTGTTGTAATAGCTCTGGAAATTGCGATAATACTTCTGGATTTGCCATAAACTGTGGAAATGGGTTAAATGTCTTCTGTTCCCACCAAACTAAAAGCTTGAACCCAAGGAGCTGCTATTTGTGTGAATCACATGAAGCCTGTCATGTTTGGACCCCCAAAAAATAAAAATGAAGCCTATTTTGGGACCATTAAAGTCTCATGAAATTGAGGTAGCGACAGATCTTTTCTTCCACATTGTGATGTACATCTGAGTACAAAGGATTATTGAAATGATAAGATCAATATCATGCATTTAAAAAACAGGTAGGGAGAATATTAATTTCATACTGACTTTGCATTGTGACAATCAATCACTTTTTCCCCAGTACTCATTACTATAATGTGTTAGATTATAACAAAAATGTTACAATTTTTTTTTTTTTTTATCATTTAGTCACCTTCATGTCATTCCAAACCCATAATACTTCAACCTTGAAACACAATTTAAGATATTTATAGTGAAACCTGAGAGGTTTCTGCCCCTCAATGTTCCTCTTCAGGTTACCAAAACTTAGAAGATCCAAAAAAGGCATAAAGGAATTGTAAAACAAATCCATATGAATCGAACGATTTGATTAGTTTTGTAAAGTGATTGAATAGCTTTATATAATGAACCGATTTGAATTTGGCAATTTAACAATGATTAAACACATATAGAGCACATCATCACACATGGTAAACACGGAAGCTCAAACATGCGTGGGTAATGCGCGCGAACCAATGAAGTTTGTTCTAGCGTGTGATGCATGCAAAGTCTTATAGGGTTGGAATGACACGGGGATGAATAAATGATGCCAATTTTCATTTTTGGGTGAACTTAACTATCCCTTTAAACTCCCCCTAAAGATGTTTCCATAGAAAACCCATCTAGAGTATGAAAAATACACAAATTGATGGACCTGAAATGACATTTCTGCTGTGATAATGGCAGGGCGGCTGACTGGAAGCTGGACACTCCTGATTGGACAGGTCGTTTGCGCATAACAGCAAAGGGGAAGGTGGCTTACATCAAACTGGAGGACAAAGTCTCAGGTTAGAAATCTGCATACTGATGCAAAAGAATCTAAATCTAAATTGAATGTTTGGTTGGATGACTCTCAGAGGCATTTGTTCAGCCAAATAAGCTCCTAGATGTCCTTCTTTCATCATTGTCTTCAGGTGAGCTGTTTGCTCAAGCACCGATTACGGAATACCCTGGCATTGCCTTGGAGACTGTCAGCGATTCTAGTCGCTATTTTGTTCTCCGTATTCAGGATGACAATGGTGAGTGTATCATCTTACTTTACATACCCTGTATCTTACCGTACTGGGAAATAGGTTATACTTCACTGCTATGCTACAGTTTAGATGAGCATTATCCATTTTAGGTCGGAGTGCGTTCATTGGCGTTGGATTCGGAGACAGAGGTGATTCTTTTGACTTCAATGTCGCCTTGCAGGATCATTTCAAGTGAGTTTCTATTAAAAATCATGTGGACATTTTGACTGGCAATGCTTTTGTATTTGCATTGACACCTTGGATGCCATTTGATGCTTTTACTTAATTCCCTTTGGGCATAATAAGCAGTTTTAGCAGATACAGTTTTTGATTTTCTTTTTAAAATATTACATTTTTTCTTTCTGTAAGGTGGGTTAAACAGGAGGATGAACTTAGCAAAAGTTCTCAGTCTGCAGACTCAGGACCCAAACTGGATCTAGGCTTCAAAGAGGGACAGACCATCACACTGAATATCGGGGTAAAATGGCTGAAAACTTCTTTTGTAATGAGATTTTTATTTATTTTTGTCACATTTTGGCTTTTAATAGTTCTAGTGTTGCATCACTTCATGTTCAGAAGATTATACAGTGATTTTTCATGTCCACATATTGTAAATATACAGTTTGTGTTAAATTAGAGAAATGTTTCTTTGTATTTAGCAAGGTAAAAAGAGAGATAAACCCCGCCCTCAGAGCTCAGGAGGCTTTGGGCTCCTCCCTCCACCTCCAGGGGGAAAGATAGCTCCTCCTCCTTCGTCCAATCACAACACAGAACAGCCATCAGGAGGAGCACAGACAGGTACATCATTTGACCTCATTACTACTTATATATGAACTAATTTGTGCATCCTCTTTTCTTTGATGCCATGGATAAGGTATATATGTAATATATTAATTCTGAGTTCAATAAGGAGAGGAGCTCGCACACATAATAGTAGAATATTTCTTACAAAAACGTTATTTAGAGGACAAATGCAAAGACAAAACGCTTTCGATCAGTGTTGTAACAATAATAAAAGCCTGACAATTAATTTTTAATAATATCTCACCCACTCTAAATGCATGCACATGCAGACAAACACACATACATTTTACAGATATCTTGATAACGTTTTTCTTGATAATGTTCTTTCCCTACTCTTAGGATGTTTATTAGAACTGGACAGCAGTAACTCTAATACAGTGGTTCAGTCAAACCCCAGCTCTGACCTATGGGGAGATTTCTCCAGCTCTGCAAGGTAACATGATTCTTGACCAATGAATAAGTTCCTGTACTCAGATATTACTACTAATCACTAAGGGCCAGATTTACTCACCGCTAGCACAAACTCTATTTTGGCATTAAAAAAGGTAAGGTAAATGGTAAAGGTAAAGTCACTTTACTTAAAAGCCAAATGTAAATGTATTTTGGAGGCTGACCTTATTGCATATGCATTTGTTGGAGTTTCCCTTTCAGGTGCAAAATATATAGGAGTAGAGTATTTAAATAAATACCACAATGTGATTTACTAAGGTTTGTGTCAATTAACTGTTTTTTGCGTTATTATTTAACTCCCAAAAAAGCATGTCTTAACCCATTTTACGCTTGACATGTTGCCATAGTTGCTGTAGGAGGAGGCATCGCAGAGAATTTTTCTCCACTCGTGTTCATTAATTTGGAATGCCACAGGAAAACGTTATCCGAACATATCCTTTTCCAAGCCACTTTTTTTTTAATTCACTCTGCCTGTGTTATTAGTAGATTACCTGCACCTAGTCTCACGTAGGCAGACCTTTAGACTGATGGCAGAAGGTCTGGACTCCATCGCAGCTTTCATTGGCCAAGGACCGCCCAAGAGAACGTCTGACCGACATGTAAAGCAACCAATCACAGTTAGTTTTATATATAATAAATTATTAATTCAAGAACGATGTGCAACTTTCCTGCAACAATGGCGCTGTGCTCTATAGGTATGTTTCCGTCACACTGTTTTTACGCGCATTTTGAAATATCGCATCAGAAACGAGTTATGGAAATGCTAAATTTCGGGGAAAAAATCCCTTAATTCTGACCACCTGCGAATTGAGAGCGGTGGGATTATGTCATCACACGTGATTGCACGCACATACACATCAAAATAACATTCAGCTAGTGACTACTTGACGTGTTGCTGAGCAGTGTAGCGAAAGGATTATCATATTATTCTGTCTTGTATTAATATACAAAAAGGGAAAACGGCTCTCAGACGGGAACCGACTCTCACCCTTCACTTAAAGAAGGACTCGTTCGCGAACGACACATCACTACTGTTTCCGGTGATGGTGTTTTATTTACTGTTGGTTACTAGGTTACCAATACCGCGTCATCCACTCGAACAACTTGATGGAAATGCACCTAATTTGCATTTTTTGCGAACTTTGAAAAGATTCGCTTCACGTTTGGATGGAAACCCAGCTATTATCACAGTTGTAAACACAATGGCTTTCTTTTTCCATGAGGGGGTTTGGCTTTGTTTCTAGGCGGACCTTAAAAAAAAAAAAAAATCCTGGAGAATTCAACCAATCAGATGACGACTTCTAAACTCCAGAAGTGTTTCCCAATTTGTGTGCCTTATGCATCAGACGTTCAGCCAATACTACGCTAATTTGCGCTGCTTTTGGTAGATTGCTTTTGTTGGTCATTATGAGAATGAGCTGGATGCGTCTGTATTGCATTGTCAGTAGATCACCCACAGAACTTTCCATTCTCTTCTGTGCATTTATGAGATTCAAGTCTAATTGCTGTTTAGTAAATCTGGCCCTAAATATTTTTTTAAAACTGATCTTAAACCACTACATGTTTTAGTGTGCAAAAGTATGTAAAAGCTGGAATAATCTTTTTCTTTCTTTCTTTCTTTCTTTCTTTCTTTCTTTCTTTCTTTCTTTCTTTCTTTCTTTCTTTCTTTCTTTCTTTCTTTCTTTCTTTCTTTCTTTCTTTCTTTCTTTCTTTCTTTCTTTCTTTCAGCTCTGTTCCTCCTCCAGCATCACGCCAAGACCCCTCTTCTGGGAACTGGGTCCAGTTCTGAAAAAGTTTCATCATCTTTCATTCCATTATTGTTCCCATTCCTTCATCAGAACTACTGCAATTAAAAGATACTGGATACTAGTATGGAACGTTAGAGGCAAGCTGTATGTAAAGCTGCTAATCTTAGCAGAGCACAGAGGTGAGAAATAGGCTATTAAGAACTCTGTTGGTCTTATAAAACAAATCAGCCAACTGAAATTATGAAAAAGATTGTATAAAAAGATGGGCGTACTATGTGAAACTTTATGGTAATGTTTTTTTTGAAGGCTGTTTCAGTATCTTTACATTTGTCCACAAAGTGTTGGATGTTTCCACTTTGTTGTCATAACTTGTATGTGTTGTCTTTGGTTTTGGAGGAGTGAATATGCGTGTGAGTGTTTAAAAAGTCAGAGATGGATTGAAAGTGTAGAATTTAAATGAGGCCTGGATATGTCAAGAGCTTAACATCCTATGTGTCATAAGAATATATAAAATCTGTACAGTATAAATCTACATAAATATTGGTTGAAGGCCACAATGTAGAAAAATTATGTCCCTCAAATATAAGGATTATGTCTAGATATCCATTACTTATCCATATCGTCATTTACTTGAGTAACTTGAGTGTTAAACGAAAATAAAATATACAAAAGAACTATAATGCACATTGCTTCACATGTGATTTTTTTTTAATAATCTCTGTGGAATATGATTCTTAAAAATATTAGGATTTGCCATACCAGTCTATGAAAAATATCTAAAATGCCAAGCCTAGCCTAAAGCTTATAGCGTGGAAACAAATACAAGCATATTACTGTTTATGAGGTCCAATGTTATTTGAATTAGGATTTGCTATTTCAAATGTATATAATTTCTCATTTTGTCTGTTATCAGATTTCAAGGCCCTCTGCTCCATGTACAACAGTTTGCTGATTTGTTGTCCTTACAAAAATGTCCATAGTCTTCCACCGTAATAACATAGTACAGTTACAGTGTGTGCATAATTATTAGGCAAGTCAATATTCTGATCGTATGTTTTTTCCAAGCACAACACCAAGGCAAACTCCAAGTAGGTTGCAGTTCTGGAAAATGATGGCACTGGAGACTAAAGGATTCCTGATGGTCTCACATCTAATTCTTCACCTTAATTCTTTAATTTTTTCAGGTAATAACTTTTCTTCTCAACCTGTTTTTTTGTGACCCTGCTGCCCCAATGAGCATGAACTTTTTAATGTATACCTGTAAAAGAAAACCTTAATTTTCTCTTCCAGCCCTGGTTAACAATTATATATTACTTACAAAAGATTATATACAAAATATTAGTTATATTTTTTAATATATTGATAAAATATTGATTTATAATTATGGATGCACTGTATTACAACACTTATGAAATAAATATTCTGAAAGATATTCTTTTTAATCTATTATGGCCTTACAGTAAGTGTATACAATTTTTTTTTGTAGGCAGACAATTGTTACCATGATAAATTTACAATTCTTCTAACCAAAATATTATAAATATATAACTTCAAATATAATTTCCTCATATTAGTATGTCTCCTTAAGCATTAACATATGCTTCATTGATTTGAGTAATTTGCGTGAGTAAAAGTGTGTTGAGGGATTATCTGTATATCACATTTATTTCATATTCAGTCAATACAAAATATTTGATACAAGTATATTAAAGTAAATATTTCTTATGTTTTCATGTAAATATTTCTTCAAATGCTTTTAGCATGGGATTGTGCGCTAGTCCAGGTGAGTTGAACTCTCTCAGCTTTTGTGTTAACCTTGAATGGAAATCTTATATACAATTTTTTATCGAAAATGGCTTTTTGTTTACTCAGCGAATGTCACTGAAACGTGAAAGCTACTGAATTTTGGAAGTAAATAAAATCACTATAATTACAGATGGTTAATCTATCTCACATTTTTGTGAGCTTTGTGCCTAGCAGTTTCTACTGGAAAATCCAGTTTAAGATGGTAAATGTTGTTGTGGACCATGGTAGTTGGTCGAAGATTGGCCATTAGTCATGTGCAAGACCAGCTTGGACCAGCAATAAATCCGCTAAACACAGCTACCAAAAGCTGCGCTTAAGCTGTATTTTCCAGCTGATGACCTTAGGGCACATAACAGAGTCTGTTTCCGTCACTTACATCTATCTCAGATAACATCTTGTACGCTTCCTTTTTGCAGACTTTTCCTAGCTCAGCTGGTTTGATTAGTTGAGAAAGATGGACCACTCACAGCCTGTCCTTCTCAGTTTGGCCACCAAACGTCTCTGTCACCCCAGTGCTGAGTATTTTCATAATACATGCACACCTACTCCTTGCCTGTTGAGAGTAATGACCGCTTAAAAACCCTTTGTAGTTCCCTTAATCTTTGTTATGGCTTGTTCGTTCACAGAATCATTCTGATTGGCTTAGTTTTTCATACTTACAAAGGTTTGCTTTGTACCCAATGACTCCTGGGTTGTGGATTTACCTTGTTTACATAATTAATTGGATTGCTTTTGAACTTTGGACTGGGACATCTATTATTGGATTTGGACTTGTGAGATTTTTTACCTTGCAATTGAATCATGCTTCAGCTGTTGATTGTCTTATGTATATACAACTTATGAGTGAAACCGAGAATTGAGCCATTTTCATGACACTGTTTAAACTAAAACGGAAAGCTTTTTATGCGTTTTGGCCGTTCATTTACTCAACAATGGCGTTTTTGGGGCCTGAAAATATAAACTTTTGAAAACAGGGTTCAAAGTGCACAATTTTGAAAATGATAATATTATTGTCTCCATGTAAACTACAAAAACACAATTTTGTGAAAATGGTGAAGTCTTGCGAATGCGTATTACGTGTTTAGTTTATAGGCGCGTAGATTTTCTTTAAAAAGTGGCATCGCCAACTACTGGCCTGGCAGCATAATACAACGTTTTTAGTCATTTCCGCGGATCCATGTGACCATTCATCGTTTTGACGGCGTTGTCGTTTGTACGTGAAAAATGCGAAGGAAAAACGTTTCTGTTTTTAGTACATCGTTGTCATGTAAGCATGCCCTTAATGAAAAAGATTACATTTTTTATTTACTTTCAGTTGACTAAAGACGTGTATAAATTAGGGCTGTCAAACGATTAATCGCGATTAATCGCATCCAAAATAAAAGTTTGTGTTTACATAATATATGTGTGTGTATGGAGTATAATTATTTTCTATATATAAATACACACACATGCATAAATATTTAAGAAAAATTTGTTATTTATATATAAAATATTTATATATAATATAAATTATATATAATATAAATATATATACACAGTATATACATGCAAATATTTCTTAAATATATACATGCATGTGTGTGTATTTATATATAGAAAATAATTATACACCGTACACACACATATATTATGTAAATACAAACTTTTATTTTGGATGCGATTAATTGCGATTAATCGTTTGACAGCCCTAGTATAAATACAAGTTGTTTGTATAGAAAAATAATTTAATAATGCGCTACCTTTTTCCAATCAATGGTCCTACTCCTGTTTATTTTTATTTTTATGTATATATTCACATTTTCTTAATGTCCATAAAACTGACCAGGAAAACATTAAATATGTAGACTGTTTTTAATTTATACATGAATATAAGTGAATAATGACTAATATTTTGGTCTGTTTCCATACAAAACTATTGTTTAAAACACTGGTTGCGTGGTTCTTCTTGATTACTTTTATGAAACATTTCTGTGTTTTGAGCTTAACCTGGTTATTCTTACACTTTTACTATGGAAAAGAGTGGCCTGTACATCATCTCCATTCTAACACTAAAAACATCATTCATCATTTCTCATTTTGTGTTCCACAGAAAAAAAAGTTGCATCAGTTTGGAATGACATGAGGGTGAGTAAATTATGACAACTTTCATTAATAAGGAGGGACACTATTTATCTAACCTTTTAATGTTTTAAGACTATATGGTAAGACTATATAATAAGATTTTGGATCAAAATGGTCAGGGCTTCAGTGTGAATGCACAGAAATAGAAACCAAGCGATTAAACAAAATGTCCACGTCTCTCATCGTGGTAGCGGCTGGTTAGGATACAGTGTTAAGGTCTGTTTTGAAACGTTGCGGGGAAATGTTCTTGGCTAATAAATAGGGAGCATATTTGAGGATCAGCTGTTCACTCGTTGATGCAAGCTTGAATCGTTCCTCATTTAGAAGTCTGAAAGTGTGAGTGACGTGTGAACAAGAGTGTTATTCAGTACCACTCTATCAAAATGTCTAGATTGTGAACATGATCGCGCGCTCTCTCTCACTCACTCACTCACTCACTCACTCACTCACTCACTCACTCACTCACTCACTCACTCACTCACTCACTCACTCACTCACTCACTCACTCACTCACTCTCACACTCACACACACTTGATCTGCCAGTTCTGCTAATGTGAATTAAAGGTGCTTTAGGATTAAAGTCAAATTAAATTGGACAGAGAGCTTGACCTTTGAACGATTTTTCACATTTTGATTTAATGGTGTGTCCTTGGAGGGCTCGTATCATGCTAGATCTCCCTTCCTTAATATCTGATCAAACACATAGTGGATCAAGATATCTTGTTCTAACTCATTAAAAAGAACTTGGAATAGATACTAGTTCTGCCATACAGTATCTTTAAATAGCAGAAATAGTGAGAGAAGTATGCTATATATTCTAAATTCACCCCTTTTCTCATTGGGGACTGTGATGATTAACATTTTACGATACAATACTACTTTATTAATCCTCAAAAGGAAATTATGGAATTTTGATGATTAAGACTAAAACATGATGAATCGATTTTTCTATATTATCTAATTTCTAAGTACACTCATATTAATCATGGCATAGTGTTACATGTTGTCTGTTTGCTTGGACTTTTATGTTGTATTTCTACTTTCCTGCTTCCTGTGTGTAGGTTTGTAGTTCTTTTGGTTCCCTTCATTAGTCCCTCATTGTTTTATCTTTGTCTAGTTAGTCTTGTTAACCCCTGTGTACTGTATATAAGCCTCGTGTTCCATGCCTTCCTTGTCACTCGTGTATAGTTTAAGTTATTGTGTATTTAAAACACGTTTGGTTTATTACTAGGCCTATAAATCTTATTCCTTCTTGTTTCTTTTATGTATGAAAAATATGCACCACATTGTTTATTAGTTTAAAACTTTGTAATCCAAATCAATGTAAATTTTACATGCAATTAATATACATATATATATATATTTTGTATTTCTTTTAAGTCTACCCATTAAATGTGCTGTCTCATCTAATGTTAAAGGAACACTCCACTGTTTTTTGAAATAGGGCTTATTCACCTTCTTTCCTACATTTAGATAGGTGGGCAAATGCATTTTTGTCTCAGTGCATGCATTGTTTTAGTTTGACAGGGTCGGCGCTAGCTTAGCTTAGCACAATGAATGGAATCCTTTGTTGCCAGCTAGCATGTCCCGAGTAAAAGTGATATATATAAAAAAAAAAACCCACCTAATTACTTCTTGTGGCCTGCGTATTCACAACAAGTACAAACAGCGATGCAGATTAACACTAGGCGATTTCCTATGCAGATATTGACTTATATATTAAGGACTATATTAGGGGGAAGCACAGGCGAAGCACTGCTACTTGGGCATGATATCTCTGCGCCTAAGTAGCTGTGCTTCGGCTGTGCTTCCCCCTAATATAGTCCCAAGTCAATATCTGCCTAGGAAATCGCCTAGTGTTAATCTGCATTGCTATTTGCAGGCCACAAGAAGTAATTAGTTTTTTTTTTTTTTTTTTTTATATCACTTTTACTCAGGACATGCTAGCTGGCAACAAAGGATTCCATTCATTGTGCTAAGCTAAGCTAGCGCTGACCCTGTCAAACTAAAACAATGCATGCACTGAGACAAAAATGCATTTGCCCACCTATCTAAATGTAGGAAAGAAGGTGAATAAGCCCTATTTAAAAAAACGGTGGAGTGTTCCTTTAATGCTTGGGTGTTCAAGGGTGATAAGTATCAGAAGAAGGATAGGATTTTCCACAACAAGGTGTGTAGAAAGAGTGTGGTTGAAGTTCGCAAAATGGCACATGGCTGAAATTTTTCTGAGCATAAAGAAGGTATTCCTGGCATCCTCATGCTACACATGCATAAAATATTGTAGACAACTATTTTTCTCATGCACTTTTACATGCAAATTAACATGCAAGATGTCAGCACTTGAACAGTAGCGTAATTGCACACATAAATGTGTTTGAATGTAGTAGATCAAATGACAGGTCATACAGACAGCGACTGGAATAGTTAGTACTAGAGCTGTTAAATGATCTTCTTGGTCTTCTTCCCTTCATGTAATGAGCTATTTCAGCTGTTAATCTCTTAACAAGGTGACTAAATAACTTCAGATTGAAAGGGCAAAATCTGTAAACTTTTGATGTCTTAATTTAGTGATAGTGGCCTAGATTGTATTCATTTAGTATCCGGTGCAAATATTTGCAGCTGCATTTATTATTATTATTTATTATATTGTATTGTGAACAGTCAGGGGGTCTTCATTTGTTTACAGCTGTATATTATTATTATTATTATTATTATTATTATTATTATCATTATGTGATGGTCCGGTTGTAAATAAATCAAGATGTTATTAATTCCATGTATTTTGCAAATATGGTTGTCATATTTACTCAGTAATTTACAATGTTATGTTTTCATGGATCAGCTGAAAGAGTTTGAACTCAAGCCAAAGACTTATCTGTTACATGTAACATCATCCTGTTGTGTGTGTATGGTGTCAATGAATGGAGGGACAGGTTTAAACGCAGAAGTGTGAGACACTGCGGGATAAAGATCTGTAAGATTCTGTGTGTTTGTGCATGCATGTGTATGTGGTTTCAAGTGTGTGTGCGTCTGACAGAGGTGATGATGGCTGAAAGAGTTTTATTAATGGTCGGAGGGGTTATTTTTAAATCTAGGACACATAGTGTCTGAGTGCTTGTATGTGTCTGAATGTTATCTGCTGAAATTTGAGAGATACGATATTCTCCTTCTTACTCTCACAACATAGAGTGTGCCACATGAAGATGACATAATGAGCATAGTTTGTTAAAAGCATAAATATGCTTTTAAGACTGGAGTGAACATTCCAATCTTTATGATTTTAAGCAAACTATATAAGAAGAGTTATATAGTTTAAAATGTTGGTAATAATATAAAAAATTTTATACAGATTTTGTAGATTAAAGCAAACCATTAAATTTTAATTGCTTTATTTGAATTAATTTGACATTTATACATTCCCATCAGTTCCATCATGGATTCCAGTCTAGGACATCAAGGTCCTCCAGTTTGGAAATCCTTATCATATATTATTTATGTATACATCATAATACTCCTCTATCATCCTTTAACGTCACTATGAAATCAAAGTTGACAATTAAAGGTTTTTAATGGAATATTGCATTGTTATAAATGATTTATCTGTGCACATTTTTAAAAACTCTTGTCAAAAACATGAACTTATAATCCCTGCTCTCCAGCATCCTGTCACTTACATGAGACCACAGCAAATAGCAAACAACAATGAGCCATCGTTCCAATCACCCCCACCCCCCCCCCCCCCCCCCCCGTTTGATAAGTTGTTTCACTCAGATATACAGTATGTCTCAATAGAGATAAGATGTTTGAAAACAACTTTCGTTTCATAGACAGTATGAGGAAAAGACTCACCAAGTCAAAGGCCAAATTCAGTATGATTGCTCCGGAAAAGCAAATTTTCCTGAAAATTTTCAAGTTTATCTGATTTTTGAGGCCATTGTTGTTGATTCACTTGCATGAAAATGCTGAGTGAACTGATTTGCCTTAAATAGACTTCTTTCCCCATAATAAACTATGCAATTAACAATTTCAATGTCTGTTCCATCTGTTTACAGATATAGTATCTTTGTAGGACGCACATTGTTTTGGTGTATAGCAATATTGCTGGACTGTGGAGGTCCAATTATTTATTTATTTTATAGCTCTCTTCAGTTGAATCAACCCTAATGACTCTTTGGGGTATTCTAAAAGCTTCAATGTTTACAGTTAAGATCTGTAATGGTCAGTTAGGAAAAGAAACTCCCAACTAATTATAAATGTATTAAACAACAGTCTTATGATTAGAACTGTCTGTTACCATCAGAACCTAAAAAGTGATTGCCAAGAGTGAATAGTCCAGATGACAACAAGCTCAGTCCTGTCCATCATAAGTCCATTGCATCATCTACTGACATCCTTGTCCAATAGCCAGGCTCCTCCCAGGTACCTTCCCACCTCATCTGGCCTGCCACGAAGCCTGGGCTGTGGATAGAGCAGGGACTTGAGAAGACATGTCGCAAGAGGGGTGAATGCTGCAAACTGGGTTGCCACCTGGTGGAAGTCCTCAGTTTGATCTGACCCTCTCTCTTGTAATGCTGAACCTTCCCAATTGCTCCACTGCAGATAGCTTGTATATGCAGTGTTGTCTGAAACAGTCTCAGACCATGGAAGGCTCCCCATAAGCATGGCGTAGATTAGAATGCCTAATGCCCAGCTGTCTGTACTGGGATCAACAGATACCAACATCCTTTGAGCCATTCCGGAGTCCCCTTTTGGCTTGTTCCCATTGTCATCCACCTCTGAGTTGCCCAAATCAATCTCCTCCCCCTTCCTTGCAATCTCAGCCTCAGGCGTGCAGTAAGGAGAACTGTACCACACACATGGTACCCTGGTCCCTGCAGCCTTAACCATGCCAAAATCACCAAGCTTGACCCAACGGCAGTCGCTGTCACACAGGAAGATGTTTTCCGGTTTGACATCACGATGGACAAAGCCAAGGGAATGAAGGTGAGAGAGGGCACCGCTGATCTGGGAAGCCACTCCCTGGACATGGCTCTCTTCCAGACCAACCTGCAAGAAATCAAGTTACCACTTAAGCCAGGGGTGTCCAATACCTTTCCTGGAGGGCCAATGTCCTGCTCCAACCTGCCCCAACAGTGGTTGGGCAACTCTGGTCCTCTAGTTTATCTCCAACCATGGTCAAACTCACCTCCCTTTCTAATCCTGTCCTTGATTAGCTTGTTCAGGTGTGTTTGATTAGGGTTGGATCTAAACTTTACAGGAAAGTGGTTCTCAAGGACCAGAGTTGCTTACCCCTGCCCTAAAACATTGATTAGCTTGTTCATGTGTGCTTTATTAAGATTGGAGCCAACTGTGCGGGATAGTGGCCCTCCATGAGATTGGACATGACTTAATCATACTTTAAAGCAGGGTTCACCAATCTCGGTCCTGGAGGGCCGCTGTCCTGCAGAGTTTAGCTCCAACCAGCTCCAACACACCTGTTTGAAAGTTTCTAGTACGCCTAGTGAGACCTTGATTAGCTGGTTCAGGTGTGTTTAATTGGGGTTGGAGCTAAACTCTGCAGGACAGCGGCCCTCCAGGACCGAGATTGGTGAACCCTGCTTTAAAGGCTTAAGTTGTTTGTTCTACAACAGTGGTTTTGGTGGGTCCACAGGACCAGAACTGAAAACCACTGTTCTACAATATTATAAGTCAAACAGACTCCACTGCAAAAGGTTCACACATAAGTTAATGTAAAATAAACAGCCCGAGCTTGCAGCAACCAGCCATTGTAGAACAGCTACTGTGCCTGTTATTTACAATCAATTTTTATGTTCTTTCTTTGTTCACTCCATCTAAACCAGTGGTTTTGGATGGCTCCATAATCTTGGAGTCTCTACTGATTAGCCGATGAGTTGAATCAGGTGTGTTTGATAGGGAGACATCCAAAATTTACAGTGTTGGGAGTACAGGCCACTGATTCAAACCTTAGGTGTAATCCTGCTTCTGGAGGGCCACTATTCTGCAGAGTTTGGATGCAATTATAATCGAACACACCTGAACCAGCTAATAAAGGTCTTTTTCTAATAAAGGTCTTTCTCTTCAGTATTATTGAAACATCCAGGCAAGTGATCTGGGGCCAGTTAGAACTAATCTCTGCAGGACATTGGACCTCTTGGATCCTTTGGAAACTGCCTGGAAGTTTCTGAGAATTCTAAAGACCTTGATTAGCTTGTTCAGGTTAGAACACTAAATATATTGCAGGAAGGTGGCCTTCCATGAGGCTGATTGTATAACCCTGATCTGAACATTTTATGTGTATTACAACTCAAGAGATGTACCTTTTTTAGGTTCTCGACTGGACTAGTCAGTTGTGGCATGCAAATAGATGTTTAATTCCTGCATGCAATTCTCATTAATCATATACAATCATCATTAAGACGTATGTAACTGATGTCAAGCTTTTACCAACCTCAGGAACGATGACATCATAGAGGTCGCCATAGAGGCAAGGTTGCTGGGCGAACACGTAGTGAGTAGGAGTGGAGAAAGCAATGCCCATAGCTGAGGTAAGTGAGGGATGGGTGCAAAAGGCCAAAGACAGGTTATATTCCCTCAGAAATGACAGGAGAGATGTGGATTCTCGCAGAAAGAATTTAAGGGCCATTGGGGTTCCTAGATTATATGCAAATTGAGATATTGTCAAAGGTAAAGGAAGGAAGCAGTAAACAGTAATCAAGCACTCTACCAAGAAATTTGATGTAGTGTGGATAAGATCAGATGAGAGAAAAACAAAGCAACATATAATAGGGTTGTCATCACTTACCTCTCTTCTTGTGCACTGCTAACATAACTTTGCCGTATGAACCCTCTCCAAGAAGTTTAATAACTTGGAAGTGCTCTGATGGCTCCAGTGATTCTAGAGACTGAACCGTTAAGTGACACAGCTCATCCAAAAGTCTTGTGGCAGTCTGCAAGAAGCAAAGATGGTCACGGTTGCAGATGGACATGGCAAAAACGTGTAATTTAAGAGGGAATTTGCATGACTAATTTTCCATTACAGCGTCATTATTTAATAATTAGCTTGCTAAAAGTCTTATTTAATGTCCACAGCATAGTTCCCATACGTTTTTTTCTCTCTCTATACCATTTTGTAGCATGTCAAACAATGTTTCACTAGCTGTCTACAAGGGGACCAAATACCACAAAACGCCATGTTGAAAGCAAATATGATCTAGCTGGATCAGAGATATACTCCTGGGGTCTGTCATTGCATACTATTATAAGATCACTACAGCGAAAGGGTGATTTGAGGTTCAGTTCTGAGGATTGCTTATTCTGTCAACACATCTTAACTGTCCTTAAACACCCGTGCTATCAGCTGAGTTTCATAGGATTAAGTGTTCTGTTCAGCGATAGATTTGGTAACCGATAAAATGTCATACATAATTTGAATTGAAGACATTTGAACTGGATGATGTTTTCATTTTTAGTCTGAATGCTTTGGTGTTCCAAAAGCAGAACATTTACACTCTTTAGTAAAGCAGCGGTTCGGGATAATGAAGAAGGGGGACAGTGTTGCATAAGAGGTAAAGGTGCACCTGTTGGGCATGAGTTGTGTGAGGACAGACTGCTCACCAAAAGTCATCTTTGGTTAACCCCTCGTCAAAGTTCTTCAGGATTAGTTGTGAATGTTGTGAATTGTTGAATTAAAGTACATACCTTTCTGGTATGTTGTGATAGCCAGTAAGTAATCAGTTTATAATTCAAGACTGAACTTTATAATAAATAAACACTTCTGTACATAAATATAACTGCAAGCCCATTCTACCTAAAACAAGAAAAGTAAAAAGGTCATTGCTACTTTAAATTTCAAAAATGTGCTTTTATTTCTCGTAATTGCAACTGTTTCTTTAATTGTGACTCTCTTAGTTGTGACATTATTTCTCACATTGCAGAATATAAAATCACAATCTTTTTTTGTGAACATAATACATCAAATAGTTTGTTTTATATAATATACGTATGTGTTTTGGTTTACGGAGACTTGGTGAGCATGAGAGACTCCTTTCAAAAACATTAGTCTTACTGACCCTATACTTTTGAATGGTAGTTTATACTGTTCATATAGTAAAATATGGAGCATGTACATCACATGCTATTTGAAAATCTTTTAAAAATATGTGCTTGGGCAATAATCATTGCCTACATGATCATAAGCTTATGCAACAGCTGAATGTACACTTTGAAAGGATTGAAAAGACTTACTGTCATGTTTGCTGTTGTTGAAGGCTGAAAGGGAATTTCGAGGTGCTGTTCTCTATTGATCAGCCTGTCCGTAAACTCAGGTTACTGAAAGCTGCAGGTCAAATGAGCAATGGCAGGTCAACCAGTCATAAATCAACTTAGAGGTTGCGGTTTCTTTTGCCTCTGCTGAGTGCATATTCTGGTTGATAATGGATCTCTCATGTCCTATGCTTACAGTTCAATAGTCTATCTGTACTCTCCTTCTCCCACCCCTCTCTATCTCTATCTACCCTAGTTCTTTCACATGTGCTCTTGCTGCTGTTACCCCTCCTTTTGGATGTTACAGAGTTATTCACTGACAGCATGTTCTTTTGGGTTTGTATGACAGGTAATTTGTCACTACTGGCAAAACCCGTAACCTTTTAGTGTTTTCTCTGATGTCTTCAGCGCTCTCACATTTTGCATCTTGAATCTGTAGCAAACTAATTTTGCGTCTCATGTAGGGCTGGCAATGTATTGTTTAATTTAGTGCGATTAATTAACCAAATATGGTTATGATGCTGGTCAGCATGATCAATTTCTCTCTCAGGGAGCATGACAAATCCAACAGCTGTGAGAGAGCGCTACGCAAAAACGCTTGCATCACAGATCTCTCTTTCTGCCGGACGTGCCAAGTCCTGACTTTTCAGGTTTTAAACTCACACACAGTCATGTGACGTATCCTTTATCCATATCCTGTTCCTTGTTCTGCACCGTTTGGTATTAGTCATCATGACAAAGATTTTGACATTCATGGTTGATTACACTATTGCTGGCAATTTTTATCTGTCTGGATCTAGTTGAGCTCAACTATCTGTGAAAATGTTCAGCTAGACAGGGCAGGGGAATTATTTATAAACCTATGACAAGACACACAAATGTTATATAAAATATAAATGATTATATTCAGAACATCGGAAATAATGCGATGGTTAGATTGTTTTGTTAAAGGTTCAGTTGTTGCCGAATCAGTGCAACAAGTAAAAAAAATATGATGCAAAATCAGTTTATTGAAAGAAAAATGACTATTCAAATGACAATAATCAAATAAAACGTATAAATACAAAAATAAATACATAGATAAGTATAAAAAAAGTATGAAAAATAAAAATAACATCCAGGACTTTCCCGGTCTACAGCCATCTGACTGAGCTTGCAAAGTAAAATTAAAATGTGAATTTGAGTTCTGAATGATTATCAGATATTACCACCGTTTCTTTATCATGTAAACACTGTATATTTGTTCTCCTCTCTACAAATAGTCTGTTGAAATGAAAAAGGCTTTAGCATTGTTTTTTTCATCTTTTCAGTACATCTCTGCAATAGGTTGGCACTTAAGTTACATTTCATTTAGAATAAACATGCAATCGCAGCGAATAAATACAACTTTCAGGTAGTGGGTGCTTTTCAAGGTACTGTATTTTCAGTGTGTTCACAATAGCATCCATTAGCCCTAATAAAACTATGGAAGTTGTTTTGTATTGAATGCCCAGTTTTATCATGGTAATCTTGTCAAGTAGGCCTGGATCAACTTCTGGTCAACATTCCTGTCAAACACAGTTTAACCTTATCCTTAAAAGATAGTTATGTTGTTTAACAAGTATGTTGATTCACTACATCTTCGCAAAATTACTAACTTTCTACAAAAATAATTAAAGGAGTGCAGGTCCTAAACTGCATTTAATAATACTTCACAGTTGTACCACAGTAACGACACTTATTAGTCATTATTACACACCTTATAGCGACACCTTTTGGTCATTATTAGCAACTGCCTGCAGCTGATTTTGCATACAAATTTCATTATTAAAATGAGACACTTCGTATTTTTAAAGTGCTATTTTTCTCATTCACTCGATGTATAAAAAAATCCTTCATTGTAAACAAAAAATAAATAAAAATAAATATTAAATGCATTAACTTATTAATAATATTAAAACAACAACATCACACAAATGAACCGTTAACTGATGGAGGATGACTTCTAAAGGCTGGAACTTTCTTTCCATCCCTTCAAACATTAAGGCAAGTCAAACGATGCTACCACGATGCCTGTGGACCTCATCTTGCGTTTACTTGCACCATGGAGATGAGGCTGAGGGCTACTGGTGTCAAATGATGTTGTATGATCACGATTGTTTCGCTTTCAGCAGGCCTCTCAGTGCTCTAGTGTACCAGTCGCAAAAGTTGAACAGTTTTTGGTTGATCTCCACATTGGCCTGGTACAAGTCCCAGGCTGTTTTCAGAGGAGGCAGGGAAGGGTGGACGAGCTCAGAAGCTGGCTTCTCAATCTGTAAGATAGATTTAGAAGATAGATTTAGAAGATATGTTTAACCACTTCCTATTTTCACTTTTATTTCACTTTCGCTTTGTGTCAGCCAGTGTAATTTCTGAAATAATCGATTTGTTTCAAGATTTTGCCTCTATCGTCACACTGACCTATATTATAAAAAAAAAATATATATATATATAAAATCTTTTTCTTTTTTTTTGCCAGAAAATTATTAATAGAATTTTTTTTTTTTTTTAAATGTAGCCTAATTTTTGTAGCAATCTACTGTCTTTAAAGTCTTTGATGAATTTAATGCATGTTTGCTGAAAAATGTTTTTCAGAAAAAAGAAATCATACTGACCCCAAACATTTGAACGGTAGTGTGTATATACTATATATGACATCAGTTGGCATGATCTTACTTTAACATGCGTTTTGCATCTATTTTGACAGATTTGAAGTTATTGTTTGATTTCCTACTGTAGGTGAGCTGCACGATTCTTATTACCTGACTGAGCAGTCTGTTGATGAGATGGATAAGATTCTTTGTCTTAGAATCATCACTCCCCAATTCGTCTTGTTTCTGCTGGATCCAGTTAAGGTGGAACTTGAAGGATTTAAGACCGGAGTACAGCTGTGCTAAGGTACTGATCACCTGTGGGCCAAAAGGAGACACATTTTACACACATCTTATTTTTGAAACTAGATATATTCTAAACTAATAATAATCTGTCTCTCTATCTATCATTCTGTCTATCCGTCATTCTTTCTTGGCAAACCATGCTTTAAAATGGCACTGAATTTCAGTTTCAATCTTGGGGTTTTCAATGAACAGTTTGGTCTTAATTTCAGATGTGATTCATAACAAAAATACAGTCGAAAAGAAAGTATTCTTGAGACAGAAAAAAGACAGAGATGAATAAGATGTTGATGTACTACCTCGAGTGATTTCAGGTCTTTTGTTCTGAAGTCCAGAGTGGGCAGGGATGTGAGCGATTGTTCAAAGTTCAGATTATTCTGAAAAATGTCAAGCATTTAATCAGACAAACAGTAAGCTAAATGACCCGAAAAGTGCGTGCATTTTATTCTGCATGGGACATTTAAAATGAATTAGAAAATCATTTACATAAACATGTATCAGCAAACTGACACTTACCTCTGGCCTTTCTTTAGATACTGTGTTTAATAGCGTACGCATGTCGTGGTAAAGTATTCGCAGATCATTTTTTCCTTGTGGTACAGCGGAACGGGCTGTGACGAAGTCGAAGAGCTCAGCAAAAGTCACCAAGACGATGAGGGGAAAGGTGAAGTCAGTTGACACTGTCAGCATAAAAACAAATAGAATTTCATATTAATGTAATTGGAACAACTGCTCTGAGTCACAAGTGCTTCAATGTGTGTCCTGAACAGCTGTTTTACTCCCTAAAATCTTAGATCTAAGCAGAGGGATTTGCACGGAGAGCTCTTCCTCTTGGTTTGCAATGGTTACACTGGATGACACAAAAATTTGGAACACAGGAAGATTTCTCCCCACAGGAATTCCCAAGGCATGTTGGACACATATTTGTAACTGTAGCTGGGTGCGTTGCAATCGGTTTCTTGGAGTGTACAAAATTAAGAGATGTATGCTATTTGGATGAAAGGATGCATGCCTGAGCTCATGAAATTTCAAACTGGTAAAACTAGTGAATCTGAATAGAGAGAGAATATACACACGTGCATAGAAATAAAGTTTTAGCAGCATTTTATGCATTTCTTGACTCTTAAAGGGACAAATATATATTAGCCCTAATGCAGTTCTTTCTTTTAACCGCTAATAATTGGCTAATTCCCGGCCCGTTTGATGTTTCCGCCAGTCTTTAGCCACAGCAAACTCCAATGAGCCATAGCCGAAGTCTGTCTGAAGGTCGTAGGCCTTCAAATACATTCAGCAGATATGTGATAACTGTGTGATTTAACCCTTTGATAAGCATTAGAAGGAAATTAATGGCTATTTACGCAATTAGCATCCTTTGAAAACTTTCTAAATGGAGGAATTGTTAAGGTCAATGATAACCGCTGCGTGCAACCCCTTCAGATTTGATAGTGGCGATCTCCATCAAAACCGTTGTGAAGTGAAAGGTCACACTGACTCTATTGGCTCACTCGCAGACATCCTCTATCTGCATTAGTGTTGGAAAATGTTTGCTTCACTCTGATAGCATCTTTTCGCTTCTGTCAACACAATTTTGAGATGGCATTGCCCTAATATAGCTCAACTGTTTAGTTATGAGCTTGATACTGATCCGAGTCGATACGCATGCATGTTTTCAAATTGGACGTTATCATGCAAAAGCAATGTAAGAATGTTTACAGACTGAGGTTAGAACTCTGATCCCGTTACAGCCTTGAAACAGTGTTATATTTAGTATTATCTACTATTTATTCAAATTTGAATATCTGATTTTTACTTCAAGTTAAACTTATTTCCAAGGCATCTTTTCTAATTTTCATTTACGTTTTTAATCTAATATTTATATTTTATTTTAGCTGTATTTCAATTACTGAAAATAATTTAGTTTTAGTCAAAAATAGCACTGCCTTAAATATATTCTGAATATTCTGAATCTCATTATTCTATTATATTATATTGTATTATAACGATATTGAATTAATATAATTACAGAACAGACCAGATATGAATTAGTGGGTTAAATACCTTTAAAGATACAAATGGTCAGTCTGATTTGATTAGGAGAAAATAACCTTGACCTTTGACCTTAATGTGACCTTTTATTAAGAATTCAAGCACATGTTCAGGATTTGGGGAACCAAAGTATTTTAACTAATAATTTACAGTATACAATGAAAAAAACTTATTGGTAGACAACTAATCTGAATATTAAGTGTTATGGTTGTTAAATACCCATAACTATCATGATAAAGATCTAAACAGATTCTTCAATAATAATAATAATGAATCGATAATTAAGAGTTAAACACAATATGATTTACATATTTAAAATAATATAAATGACACAATACCCATCTCTAACATCTATTGTACCTTGAATTAACCTTGAACATACCTTGAGGTTAATGAGCCTTGACCACTATTACTCTATTATTCTGAATAGACTAAATTCATAGACAGCAAAAATACCCATTTAGACCCACCCTCTACAGTTTACATATTTCTGCCTTCACTTCACTTCACTAATTCCCATGGCTGTGTTGTAAAGTGGGGGAAAAAAAGGAAGAAAGAACTTACGTTTCATGATAATCCCAAAAAACCCACGTAGTAAACACAGTGTACAAACTTGTCTTTATCACTCTACTAACATTGGAACTAGTGAAAGTGTTCTCCTTTATAGTATGGGCCATGACACACACACTGTGACTCATTCACATTCATGAAAAAAAAAAAAGTCCAGACCTACACACCCCCTCTCAATAGACATATCTTTTTTCTGAAGAACTGAATTTTTTTTGCTATTTCCGACAACTTGATGTCTCCAGATCCTTATGTTCCTAATTTTGGATTTCTGCATTTGGATTTAACGCAAACAACCTTACGTCAAGCATCTCCACTATATGTAGAAGACTCTATACTCAAATGTCATCTTCATATTCATCCCCAAATCTGATAGTTACCAGTTTGTCTTTGATATAGAATATATGTATACTGAGACTTGTATCAGATTACAGGTCAACATTGTAAAACGCTGCTGAGATGATGGACCGTAATGAGGCGTGAGAAGGCTTTTTTTTAAGATAAATTAGGTGCAGTTCATGACACAAGTCACAGTACACTCACACACTAATCTAGAAGATCTGAAGCCCCCCTACCCATGTCTCCCGACTGACCGTTTCCCCCCACATTCGTCGGCTTTGCCTCCTCTGACACATCTCAATGTAATTTCCACTCAGACATCCAGCATGCACAAGTGTCTTCATGCCTTCATGCACATACATGCATTCCTTCCCTCTCTCTCTTTCATTTTCTCCATCACCCACTCATTCTTATTTCTTCCTTTCTCGATTTGCCCAAGACAAGGCAAGGCAAAGAGAGACATGTTGATAAGAATAATGACTGTTAATACTCTGTGGGGTCATATCCTGTACCTCTTCAGGAAGTGGTGAGAGTAGCCTAGAATTCTGTGGTCTAGTGTACTTAGAATACAGTTATAGATTAAGTGCACACTGTGCATTCCCATCATTTGTATTCACACTAATTTGAAATGGTCATTTTGCTTTTACGTTGTGTGATGCTTGCGGCGTGGATGCAGCGCTGCAAAAAAGGAAATGTTTTTAGTGACTGATGGCATTTTATATACAGTCAGCCATGACTCATTTATGGGGCATGGAGAAAGTGTATAATAATGAGTAATTGCGATTAAAGTGAGTAGTAATCGGCTGGTTGATGTCATGGTGATGATGCTGATGTTTCATCTCATTTTCTCCGATGCAACAGGTGGGAAATCAATGGATGGAGAACACACCTTAGTGCCCTTCCCAAAGAAAGTAGGGAAAAATGTTACTCACTACAGGATATTCTAATCTTTTGTTGAAATCATGCACCTCTATGTCACAGAACGTCTAGAACAACATGCTTTGTCCAGACACAACATTCATCCATTATTCTGCAGTATCAGAAGTTGCATCATATTCTGTGACAGAGCAACCTTTTCATAAAGCAGGGGTGGGTAGGTGGATTGTTAATGCTCAGTAGACAGAAGTTCATTGTGTCATATTCGGATGCGTTCACAGCAAAAGACAAACCACATTTAGCCCAAGTGGGTGGATTCTTTGAGGTGTTTAAATTCCTGCAAAGGAATGCATGATCAAGCAGAAACAACATCCTTCCCTCTATTAATGAACTGATCATAGAGAATCGGATGCTCCAAATTTGAATTCTATAACTTCCTTTTTTAGCTTTTCCTAGCTGTGTTGTATGTATGTATGTATGTATGTATGTATGTGTATGTGTATGTGTGTATATATATACATATACACGCATATATACTGTATACACACACACCCAAAGACATATATATACACATATACAATTTTTTTATATATATATATATATATATATATATATATATATATATATATATATATATATATATATATATATATATATATATATATATATGTGCGTATATATATGTCTGTGGGTCTGTGTGTATACAGTATATATGCGTGTATATGTATATATACACAGGCATATATTATATATATATATATATATATATATATATATATATATATATATATATATATATATATATATATATATATATATATATATTTCGATACTGAAATGTCTGAAAGGGTACACAAAACCAGCTGCACATTCTCGCTCTTGACACACAAACCCGCTTCCTTTTACTCACTCGTTTAATTTGCTCCGGATGAATATTGTTTGTGTTACAGGGCTTGAATTTCTACGTGGGATTGCACATAGTGAGCATAATTTTACTCATTCACACCCAAAGTGCGTGCACATAAAGACAAGTATATTGGCCATACAAAACAGTATAATGGGTCCCATTCGTCAGGTCTTAAAGTGACAGCAGCCTAATATACCGGCTGCCAAATTATGAGATAATATTAAAAATAGCTAAATGGCAGTTTTTCCCTATGGTATGGATGTTAAAAGTGTGGCCAGTTAAAATGCTGAGTGGCTAGTAACTTTGGAAAACCACTAGCCACTGTGTGTGTGTGTGTGTGTGTCATTAATATATTACATTTATATAGCGCTTTTCTTGGCACTCAAAGCGCTTTACATAGAAGGGGAATCTTCTCAACCACCACCAATGTGCAGCATCCACCTCGATGATGCGACGGCAGCCATATTGCGCCAGAACGCTCACCACACACCAGCTTATTAGTAGAGAGGAGACAGAGTGATGAAGCCACATGAAGTCACAATATAAAGGAAATAGCAACAGATCTTTTCTTGTGATTGTGACTAACGAAAACGAATCCATTGTTTGTTCATTGGATTGAGGAAAATCTGAAGCAAACTTGTTTCACCAGAAGATCGAGTTCTATTTTTAATAAATTACAAGTTCAAATGTTTTTATTTCATGTTGATGCAACTGTCACAGAGAGAGCAGAGGCTTGGATCCAGAGCAGCTATTTTACTTTATTTACAAAACTAAACTTCACATAATCTTCTTCCTAATGTTAAACAAAGATCACAAGAACAACAAAAACGTAGAGTCCCATAACAGACAATAATTAAGAAGTAACTGAACTCAACAGGGGGTATAAATACACAGGACTAAATGAGTGAATTAACAAGGAACAGGTGGACATATTCGGTTACTATGGGAACAAACAGGTACGCATCAGGAAGTTTCGCCCTGCGTCCGAATGTCTTAGGGGCCGTTTACATGATCGGTTACCATTTTTTAACTAAAAACGTAAAATCCTTTTTATGCGTTTTGGCCCTTCATTTACACAACAAATGTAAATTTTTGGGGGCCTGACTATGCAAACTTTTGAAAATGGGTTTCAAGGTGCATGTTTTTTGAAAACAATACCGTTATCGTTTCCGTGTAAACTACTAAAAAAACAAAACACGTATTTGTGAAAAAGGTGACGTCATGCGCATGCGTGTTACGTGTTCAGTCTATAGGCGGGTAGTGTTTGTTTATGAAGTGACATCACCAACTACTGGCCTGGCAGCAGAATACATCATTTTAAGACGTTTTTCGCGCATCCATGTACGAGGATTGTTTAGACAATGGTTTCGCGGAAAATGCAAAGGAAAATCTTTTCTGTTTTCAGTACATGACTGTCGTGTAATCGTACCCTTTCTACATTTGAATTTGAACTTACTACATGACTATTAAAAAAGTATGTTCTATGAATATGGGTAGTATGTAGGAAATTCAGACGTACTATATCCAACATGTCACTGTCATGTGACCTACCAGCGTTTTTCTTCTTCTTCATGTCATGAGCATGGCTCGTATATAATACGTATTAATATGCTCCATACACTGCCTGTGCCAGTATAAAAATCACTAAAACAGGATATTGGGTTACAGCCATTTTGTCTGTTTCTCATTCTATTCTTTTGAACAAGGAAACAACGCAGAGGTAAAAAGCATAGAATTCACAGTCCCTGGCGTGGGAGAAAGGGGTCAGATAACAGTCCAAAAAGTCCTAGATCAGTGAAGAAAGGGGAATCCCAAAACAAATCAAAAGGCGGTGCATGGATAACTCACAGTCTTGCTGACCTAAATCTCTTCTGTGGCCTACCACTGTTATGTTTGGCAAAACCACATTCTTTCCAGTCGAGCATATAAAATTGCGAAAACAGTGAATGACCAGAATGTCCAGATACTAATTTTATTTTATTTTTAAATGTGATATCGGCTAACATGCCCGGACAGGATAGTTTTAGTCATAACAGTTTACTATGACTTAATGTCTTCCTATGGCCTCACACACTCAGACTTGCTCTCACACGCACATTTTTTCGGGGATGATCCAAGCATCTGTCATCATCAGTGAGTCTAAACCAAGCGCCAGTCATTTGTGACATCATCACGAGACTTTTCCTGTAGAGTGAACACCATTGTTATTGACCCTTAAAGGGATAGTCCACCCAAAAAAGAAAATTCTGTCATCACTTACTCACCCTCATGTTGTTCCAAACCTGAATGAGGCTTTTTTCTTCTTTTCTTCTTTTGAACACAAAAGAGATATATATAAATCTAAATAAATAAATAAATATATATATATATAAATCACCAGACAGTTGACAGTAGCCATTGACTTCAATAGTATTTTTTTTCTTCCTACTATGGATGCCAATGGCTACCATTAACTGTTTGGTTACCAACTGTGGGGACATGGCCAGAGCAAAGGCAGGAGACACTGCTTGCAGTCAATTTAAAGTTTTATTGACTACAAAAAAAAAAAAATCAAAAATCAAAAAGAACATAAAAGAAAGACAATAAAGGCGACTCTCTCTAGAACTGACTCGGAGAGACAAGATGAATCCTTTTAATACTCAACGGTTCAACCATTCTATAGAAATAGGGGAGTAGAAAATAGAAATTATATATACACACACATTCATAAATAGATAAACTTAAAAGAAACGAAAATTCAAAATACATTAACATCAAAAAAAATAAATAAATACAAATTATAAACAACACAATACAACATATTATCAAAATAAACACAATGAAAAAATGACCCCCCTGCTCACACTGGGAAGTAGACTATGCCAACACCATCCGGAATTCCTTGGGATGGCATAAAATGAGGAACAGGAAGGCCGCACTTCCTCTTAAACCCCCGCCCCCGGAACCATGCGGCAGCCGTGAGACAAAAAGCTACGTTATGAAAATGAAGAGATAAATTTTGAAATAAATTTTAAATAAAGAAAGAAAACTCTTGGTGTCTTTTCGTCCATCAAATCCTTAGACTAGAAAAAGTGACCAAAACAAACAAGCATTTATACAAATAATATAAACCAAACAAACACAGGTCATACTCATAACTCTCTAGTTAGTAGTTTCCAGGTGTACAGACCCTTTCCAAAAAAATTAGAATATCATGGAAAAGTTTATTTATTTCCATAATTCCATTCAAACCGTTAAACTTCCATAGATTATAGATTCAGGGCCCACAACTTAAACGATTTCAAGTATTTAGTTGTTTATTTGTACATAATTTGGGCTTCCAGCTCATAAAACCCACGAAAACAGGATTTCAAAAAATTCGAATATTACATGAAATCACACAGTAATTACACAGTGATACCATGGTCATTGAAGCAGGTTTTGGTTATTTTGGCAGTGTGGGCAGGTGCAAATCCTGCTGGAAAATGAAGGAAGCATGAAGTGCTCTGAAAATGTCCTGGTAGACGGCTGCATTGACTCTGGATTTAATAAAGCACTAAATAAACATCTAAATACTTGAAATCATTTAAGTTGTGGGCCCTGAATCTATAATCTATGGAAGTTTAACGTTTTGAATGGAATTATGGAAATAAATAAACTTTTCCATGATATTCTAATTTTTTGGAAAGGGTCTGTATATAGCATATAGAGCACAGCATAAATGCTTGATGATTCTGATTGGCTGATGGACTTTGACCTTATTTAAGCCAAGAACAAATAAATAATACTAAAAAAATCTGATTTGAAACGATACGTTATTGCCTTATTTTAGATTTCTTAACATGTTGATGTTGCATTTGTTCTTCATCCTCCCATGCCTTGTGTCAAAAGTTTGCCATATTAATCAGCTATTTCAAATCATGAATCTTTCTTCTTGCAGATGGAAATATACAAAGTCAACATCTTACTTATGTGCAATTCCCCAGTCACAGTCTCAAAATGAGGACTTTCCTGTGATGCACAGACACACCGACATCCTCACAGACGCACACAAATAGCTGACGGGAGGGGAGTGTGAATTCCGTTTTCGTCACACCGTTTTTCATCTCTAATCTGCTTGTCAGTGACTAATGGAATGCAAAGAATGCAGGAGAGAGACAGACAGACGGACAGAGAAAGTGAGAGAGTTAGAGGAAGAGGCAACATTTTCTCATCTATTTACGAGTTCACCTAAAGTTAACACGTCACAAATCTTCAACCCACGAAACAAGCGTACACATTCATGATTTACCAACATGATGGACTTAATATAGTGGTGAAAAATGAAGAAGGAAATGAAAAATAAAAACAACTTTGTGCATCAAAACCACTCCTTTCCTAGTAAAAAAAGGAACTTGTGAAAAAGGAAATGTGTGACAGCTGAATGTAACATTTTTGACCAGCTAAACATGTCTGTCTCTGAGTAACATGCAATATGGTTAAAGGGATAGTTCACCCAAGAATGAAAATTCTGTCATTAATTACTCTCCATAATATGGAAGCCCATTTCTGCCATGGTTGAAAGTTTCTCATAATTATGGCTTAGTATCTCATTACATTGAGAAAGTTTCTCCTGATCTGCCTAGAAATTCTGTTTTTTTTTTTTCTATTTCTATGATATTTCATGAAAATTTTAACATGTAGATGTATACATATTACACTCTATCATTAAGAGTTAGTTAAGAGGCTGTTAAAAATCGGTACGATTAACCATCTCGATTTAACCACCTCCAAGTCTGCATTACACTACTCCAGTATTCAGTGTCACATGATCGTTCAGAAATCATTCTAATATGCTGATCTGGTGCTCAAGAAACATTTCTTATTATTATCAATGTTGAAAACAGTTCTGCTGCTTATTTTTGTGGAAACTGATCATTTTTTCAGGAGTCTTTGATTAGAAAGTTTAAAATATTATAAATAAGTTTAAAATTATAAATGTATTTGCTGTCACTTTTAATTTATTTAACGCATCCTTGTTGAATAAAAGTAGGCTATGGACTTTTGCCATTTTATTGTTAGCAAAAGTAGAGATGCGAAACACAAATAGTGCAGAAAGCCACATGAGACAGGACTCAGACCAGATTAGAATCTGTGTCTCCAACGTGGGCACCTCAGCATTTTGTGTCTAGCTAACTTCTCTCCGACTTGAGCTGATGTTTACTCAAGTTTCTGTTTTCGTAGTCATCTTCAGTTCTGTCCCTCGTCTGCAGTAAAGAGAAATATACAGTATTATGTATATGCATAGTACATTGTGTCATACACTACATATTAACTTTTTAACAATGTATACAGATGAGAAAACTGATGATCGTTACACAAACATTTTAGTCTTTCATACAAATTGGGTGGGCCAAATGATGATATTTTAGTGTCTTCATTATGACAGAACTTCAGAACTGATGATATAGCAATTCTAATGAATTCATGACAAATTTTGCCCCTCTATCTTCACACCTCAAAGCTTTTGCACATGTCAGCAGAGCATCTTGTGATCAGTCTATCAGTGATTATTATGCTTGCACAACTGTTTTCTGAGAAATATAACTATCTATTTCCTGTCTCAGGAAATTGATAACCATTAATCTTTTTGATTTGACTGTTGATTTAATTAGGTCATGGGAAAAATCCCCATAGTGTATCTAAACACAACTTACATGGAATACAACTGCTGTTTTCCAGAAAAATAACAAATGCAACTGTTGCAGCAGGTCTTCAATGCATCTTACAAAGTGTAGGCCTACTTGCATGCCAAGCATATCACGTTCAAATAGAAGAATGTTGTTGTTTTTTGCCTGGTATAATAAAATGAACCTTAAAACACTGACCTGTATTACATTGTAAACAGAGTCACTGGTCCTGTGGAGGGTCGCATACATCATGGATCCTCTCATGCCTTCAAACTCCTAATAGCACGAGAGACAAATGCAATTGCAAGGTCTTTGAAAATGACAAATATCTTAAACCCATGAATTTCTTCCATATCATTATTTTGATAATAAATCTTCCACACCCAGTTTGTGCTCTGCAAATTTACTCGAAAGCAAAGATTGTGCTATGATATAATACTACTCTGTTTATCTGCTCTATACCTTGGGATGATTTATGATGGTGTCAAACTTACTTGAAGTCTTTTTAACAGGCTGAAAAGAGAAGAAATAAAATAATTTGGCAACAGTTTACAATAAGGTTTCTTTTTAGTTACTAACTAACAATGAACAATACAGATAGAGCATGTAGTCAATACTAATTTCAACGTTTACTAATACATTTTAAAAATCCAAAGTTCACATTTGTTAATGCACATGAGCAATCAACAAATAACTAACTAGAAGTTGCTCACTGTTAGTTCATATTAGCTGATGCATTCACTAATCTAGACCTTAAAAGCATTTCCAGTACTTTGCATAGAACTTAAGTAACAATTAAAATTCCAATGATTAGAATAAAAAACAAGTGACAACATTCTTGCAATATTTTTGTGATTCATTTAGGTGTGACTATCATTTAGATGGTTTTAGAATATGAATTTTACATAAAATATATGTATAATAAGAGTTCAATGAAAAATGTTTGCAGCTAAGTCAATAAACCTGGAGACATGCCAAAGGGGTCAAGATGAATGGTTAGCATAGGCTCATTAGCCCCTGGTGGTGGATGCTGTAACTACAACATATTACACAAAATGCATCTTTCTAATGGTGGCCATTTATTTTTAATCTTGTTTAAGTAACATATAATTCAAAATAATTTCTGGCAGGGGGGTAATGCATTAGCAGAGCTACTGCCATGCTACTGGATATATCTTTCCCTAGATATATTATAGACCTTTTTAAACCAGTCAAATCCTAACCTATTGTTTCTCACCTTTCATCCCCATTCATGTCAGAATGTGACCTCTTATGTTTACAGGAAATAAAGGTCTGCCTGTGTAACCGGTCCTATTCAACCCGCTCAGAGCGGGATTCGAATTGGGGTCTCCAACGTAACAAGGACGCTAAAGACAGCAGAGCTAGCGTGTCTCTTGAGGCCAGGGGAGTGAGGTTTACACGCACGACTCTTACTGGCCTACGTCCGTTACACTCACCCCCTAAACCTCACTACCATCCGGGTCAGCGGCACAACATGTAACCGGTCCTATTCGACAAGCTCCGAGCGGTATTCGAACCAGTGTCTCCGGCATGGGAGGAGGGCCACTTGAGGCCAGGGGGAGTGAGGTTTACACGCACAGATCTTACTGGCCTGCGTCCGTACCACCGGGACATTACATATATCAGTGAAGCTGATCTTCTTACACTAAATCATATTTAAAAACAGGCTGAACATCATGTCAAAGTTCTTGCTGTTTGCAATCTTTTTTCAAAACCCACCTTTTGTATTTGACCAAATCCACTGCAGTAATGAGAATTAAGAAAAGCGTCAGAAGTCCACATATAATGTACAGTGCAATGGAGCACTGGCTACCTGAATCAGACAGAAAGAGAGAGAAAAAAAAGGTTTATCTGGTTTTAGGTCACTAAATGAATGAGCTTATTTCCTTGCATACCACAAGAACACCCAAGGAGATACATAACTGAAGTTCACACAAACTTCCACATTGCAGTTACACATGGTCTGAGAATGAACATTCTTAAGGTTAGCAAGTTTACACATCAACGAATTGCCCACTGATAATCATACAAATGTATTTTGATGTGGTTTGGTTGTAGTTTCTAATTTAATTGCTTGTTTACACCCAGATCTAACCGTGTGTCCAGTTATCCCCCCCAATGCAGCCACATCAACACTGCCATCCAAAGAATTTGTCATGAATCACATTCATCATTAGTGAAGCATAGATGAAATCACTGTACTAAAGTGATTATGGGTCAATGACACATAAAGATGTCCAAGATGATGAAAAGAAACCATACAGCAAACTCCTAGACATGTAAACAAGCAAAACAAGTAAACAAGTTTTGATTTAAGCGAGTATTTCCGTTGCCCCTTAAATTGAATACACATTGAAATCATATTTTGTCCTGTTTTACTTACTAGAATTCTCCAATGCTCGTTAAGATTTGACATGTTATGTCTTGTGTTTGATATTGAGTCAATTATTCCTGCAACAGCGCTTGATTGCTAATAAAAAGAATCTAATTAAATATAAGCTATATTATTTAGCAACATTTTGTAAATAGCCTATATATCGCTACAAAAAAGAAGACATAATATGCAGTGCAATCTGTTCAGGGATTCAAATAAATTGTGAATGATTGATTAAATGAACCAACCAAATGAATCAAATCACTAAAATGAATCGGACCTACCGATGCTTCGCGTAAGAAAGAGAATTGATATTTTAGCGTGCATACTTGTTTATTACCTCAGGTCGTTCAGTTTTATCATGTTACACTGATATTCCTTGAAAAAAGTAGCTCGTTTGCTAGCAAAAACCCAAGGTTCTGAAAAGAAATGGTAAAGTTAACTAACTTAGTAAAGGTTCTGCTAAAAGCAAGATATTTACTGTTTATGCCCACAGCGACAGCCCTCGATTGGTCGGTCCCGTGAATGTTGTAGACCTTGCAGACATACAGACCCTGAACATCACTTCTGGCTATTATTGTTAGAGTCTGTCCTAGATTCTGCAACACTAGCTTCCCGGATCCACTGTCTTTGTACCACTCATAGCGTCTGACTGCAGGGTTGGCATCGCTGTGACAGCTCAGGATCACCACACTGCCTTCAGACACTGGACCAGATGGACTCACAAGGGCTATGGTGTTTTTGGGAGCATCTGAAAGAGAAGATTGACCTGTGTCCTTTATTGTACATAATACTTGCTTAGACAAGTCTGAGACCACATAAAAAAAAATGAGATACAAAATATAATTTTAAATTAACAGAATGTCTTGAATAATAAAAAAACACTATGATGTTAATTGAATAATAATTAACATTCTGTACTATTTCTAGGTCACCAACCGGATAAGTAAATTTTACAGCAATGTACTGAATGGCCCTGTGCCAAATGGCACACTTCATGTGCACTTACGGTCTTGTGGACTTAACGTCTATGCGCGAGCCTTTCAAAGCACAGTCGTTTGGTCATGAGTGTGGAAAGACGTTCTCTTTGCAGCTGACATCTTCGATACACGGTTTTTCTTACAGTACGGGCATACTATTCTGGTGATGAAATTGGCATCATGCCAATGTACGTTGACCCACGCGTCGGCTACACTTAAAAACCGGACTAGGCTACTACCCTATCCACCTTATTTTTCAAAACGGAAGTAAGGTGTTTTCTGTGAATGCGCGAGACTTTCAATTTCTGAGCCGCTATAGGGTAATAAGGAAAAGAATATATCAAAGTACAGTTAACTGTAAAAATGTTTGCGCTACAAACCAGTGTGTTTAATTGAGACACTAGCCTACATTAAAATAATATGATAAGAAATACCAGGCAGTTTGCAATATCAAGCAGCATACGGAGCTCTTTTGTACAGCAAAAAATAACTGGTAGCCTAGCGAATGACACCGGAAGCAAGACACATTAAAATTACAAATGGCCGCAAAATAAGGTAGATACTTTGGGATTTAGGGTTCCATTTGGGATAGGGCCAATATAATACATAAAAATAATTGCTTTTATGCTTTATGATGGCTTTCCTTTCTCTCTGTTTAACATACAAAGCACTCTGAGGAGAACGCTGGTCTCAACTGGTCTTTTGGCGCCCTGTGAGTACAAAAGAGTGCAGGAGACTTTAAGGTGGTCATTTAGAGGCGTAGCATTGAACATCTGAGAGGAGACCATCATTGTCTGTCCAAATTCATCCTCCTTAAGAAAGAAAAAAAGTTTAAAGCATCAGGACTCAGATCTGTATTTACAATCATCATGATATGCCTGACATTACATTTCACCTGCAGGGCTGGTGTGAGCTGCTCTCCTAGTTGCGGCTTCCACTGCATCAGAGGTTGTATTGAGGGACATGAGATCACAGTGGAACAGGTCAATGTCAAATTGGTGCCCTCTAGAACTTCCAGCACCTGAACATGTGGGCTCAGGATAGGCGGTGGAACGTCTTGGAATTAAGAAGAGAGTTAAGACATTAACTGTGTTCACCCACCCCATAATGCCCCAACCCACTCCCTCCCAAAAAAGGCATTTATCTTTTAATAAAATAAGGATTCCAACCTTTATGTACTGTGACGTTCACTCCTTGCTTAAAAGTATACATGAGAGGTTCAGGACCCTGAAGTCTGAAGAAATACATGTCACTGAATCCAGCAGGAAAGTTGTGAAACACTGTAGTGCAATTTTTGTTTAAGATGTTGCCAATCACATTTCCTTTTAGAAACAAGTCCGAACTGAGCACGCTTGCTCCTTCTGTGGTTGTTTTTCTCCATAATGCCTCTACAGAGTTGTTTAGGGACTTTTTGAATGAGTCAGGGATCTCAAACTGACATGGAATTTGAACACAGAAGCCAGTTATCGCATCTATATTCTGAGGCATCTTAATTTCCCATGTGTTGCTTTCAGCACCTTCATACATAAACACACAGGACATGTTCTACATTAGTTAGTACATTAGTATGCCAAAGCACTGAGCTGCTTAACTTTACAACACAATAGAAGTGCGAGTTAAACTGTCACCCATTCTTTTAAATAGCACCATTTCGACATAAACACTCATTCAGTATTTGCTCATTAATCTAAAACTATCTTGGCTTATATTTCAAACCCAACAGATCAACAACACCAAGTCTCTCACCTCTCAATATCCAGATTATGATAACCAAGATTTTAGGTCCACTCATGCTGCTGAAATCTGGAAAAACATAACGAGCTTTGTTCCTTTTTTGTCTTAGACCAACATTGGTACATGCATAGATTTGTAAAGGAACACTTAACACCTTAAATTACTAGATTAAAACTGATTATTACTGATTTTTACTTTATTTCTACTGATTTTATGTTTTGAAATCAGAAATAATCAGAAAATTTTACCTGATGCAGAACTGTCAGACAGTCACTCAGCAACGTAATGAATTACTGGAAACTGGAACTGGAAACACTAGAGTTTCATCATTAGTTTTATATAAAAAAAATTTATTATTACAAAAAAATTGTGAAACAGGAAAACATTTGTTCTTCCTTTTTTTGGGGTCAAATATGTTTAAAAGGAATTTTATGTAAAATATACAGTTGTGTGATTTGAAATATGGCGCGTATATTTAATAATCTTACCTGTATATTATCTTAAAGCTTCCATTAAGACAAAAATAGTCCACTTTACAAATCAATCAGGCTAAAAACAAGACAACAACATTCACCACAGGGCGAATAGGGAAATACATAATCACCATACTTGCCCAGTATTAATTACAGTACATTTATATAATCATTTTGTATAATTTTTCAGAAATGTTATGTTTAAATATGCAAAAGTAAGTATGTGCTAATTGTCATACAAACAAAAATATTAACATTAGATAAAGCCAGTTAAAGTTTCATTTTGTTAAAGTTGAAGTTTTTACAGAGGGGATTCTGGATATCTCTTTTTAATCACTCCATAAAAAGAAAATACTGTTGACAGTCAGAAAAGACATTTTAGGAATAAACTTAAGTTTGAATGAGACAAACCCCTCTGTACAAACCTTCAGAATACTTTAAATTTAGCGAATGAAATCAACATTGATAATTCATATGGGATATATACACTTTCCTTCTTGAACATGTTGCTGTTTTTTTATTTTATTTCCACAAATGTGATTTTCTATTGTGTTGAAATGTTTTCACACCTAGACATTTACCTTAAGCTCTGAAGATGTCAATTTTGCAAACTAACCCTCAAGCTATACTGTAATAAAACAACAGTTGATAAGATTGCCTTTCAAGGCATCATAGCTTACTTTGACATTTTGGTAATTTAAGCTATTATTTTCTTTACAGTTCACATGACATTTAATCAATTCATTTTGACCTTAAACCACCATCTATCTATTATCGCCCACATTATTATGATAGGTCAAACCACAGATTCAGAATTTTCATCTGTAATACTAACTCTCAGCAGTAAGTGGCAGCACAGTTCAACATTAAGATATTGATGCTCCTTCACACATTCACACAACTACTCACATCTAGTTTCCGTTAAGAAGAAACCACTTTCACCTATAAACAGTCACTTAAATGGATAGTTCACACAAAAATGAAAATGCTGTTATCATTTACTCACCCTCAAGTTGTTTTAAACCTGTATGAGTTTCTTTGTCCTGTTGAGAAAAGAAGATATTTTGAAGAATGTTGGTAACCAAACAGTTGTCAATGGTCCTCATTGACATCCATTTGTACTATGGAAGTCAATGGGGACCAGAAAACGTTTGGTTACCAACATTCTTCAAAATATCTTCTTTTGTTTTCAGCAGAACAAAGAAACTCATACAGGTTTAGAACAAATTGAGGATGTGTAAATGATGACATAAGTTTCATTTTTGGATGAACTATCCCTTTAAAAATAACAACAACAACCTTTTTTTTCAATGACCTGATGACTAGTGGTTCTAACGCCACAACAATCAACTTAATTTTTTAAATATAAACAGAAACAGCATTCAACCCATT
The DNA here is from genome assembly GCF_949319135.1 of Squalius cephalus. Classification (NCBI taxonomy): domain Eukaryota; kingdom Metazoa; phylum Chordata; class Actinopteri; order Cypriniformes; family Leuciscidae; genus Squalius; species Squalius cephalus. The sequence continues at coordinate 33,113,149 of NC_137129.1, read as the reverse complement.
TTCCTTTCCTGATATGTGGTTGGAAACAAAAGTCATGGGAATTCATATCAGGATAGGCAAAGACACACAATAAAACAAGCAACACTGACAAAGAGAATATGGAAATTATTCACATATGCAAACATTGGTGCTAGGGAAACCACAATATCTTGATACCGTTAAATAGATAGCATAACATTGTACACACTTACAATAACTGTCGTTGATGTTAGTAGTAGTGGTGGTAGTGGCGTAGTACTGGTGTTATTAATTCACTACTTTCAAAATTCAGATGTTATGATGTTCAGCCATGTGTCTATCTACAATGTGTGCTTTATAGACATTATATCATATGCTCTAACTCTCCCAGAGGTAAAACCGAGTAAACACACACACATATATTTAGGTTTCAATATTTGTTCGTGTGAATGTCTCCTCCCTCTTCCTGCTTATCTCATCTAGAGAAAACGAAAAAGGGGAGAAAAGGTTTTAGAGAGATGGAGAGCAGCTGGAACGGATGTCAATGAACCCTTCACTTATTTATTTGCCTGCACACTGAGCATAACATCAAAACGCTTCCTGCTAGACACATTCACAAATTACTACAGTGGTGTTTCCTCAAAGACTGATTCATTGAGACTGTCTACAGGTAAGAACAATTCATAATCAAGTTGTTTGTAAGTCTTTATAATTTTATTTTCAGGTTGTGTGTTAATTTTATTGCATTTTTGTAATTAATAATCATATATACATTAAATGCAATTTTGAATGAGAATTTTAACATGGTTCATTCACGTTTTTTTTAATTCATATATTCTACTGGTTTTTGTTTTGAAACATAAAAGGAGAAACACAACTAACTCTGGCACAAGACAACAGGCTATTTTTCAAGAAGTACGTTTTTCAGTTTGAGTAAATGCTGACTGTAATGGGGATAATGCAATAAGATGTTGTGACCTCTCATGATTCAGCAGAGCAACACAAAATATATAACACCGGTTTTATGTGCTGAAACCTCTTAGTTGCCAGACAACTCATATTTATCTTACTATATGGTGCAGCTCAGAATACGAGCATGATATTACACTTTGAACAGACTTATGATAAATTGCTCACTAAATGGCATGTGTACCCGAAAGTGTCTTCTCTCATGCATGTTTGCTAACACATCAAGATTGCAAGTTTTATTAAATGTTAACTGAGATGCTCTGGGTGGAGGATCAGGGGGACATGTAAGAATCTATGCTATTTAAAACACTGATTTCAATTCCGCTTCTGTATTTTGTTAAAGGGTGAAAGGTTCAGAGTTTTGAACCCCCCCCCCCCTCCACTTTTTTTTCCAGACAGATATTTTAAAACAGACTCTGAGTAAGAGCTGGGTGGCTTCTGTCATGTGAACAAACTTTTATGGGTAGTTTAAGCTATATTTAAATTATCTATAAACATTTCAAATATATTTTAATATATTTTAATAACCACCCCATATATACACAAAGAAAATGTCTTGGGTAAATAAGAGAAAACACTTGTAGATGCTCTTGTACCCATATTTACTTATAATTATTTGAATACTTTACACATTATTTGAATACTTTACACATTACATGACTTCTTTTTTTTTTCAGTATTTTATCCAACTTGAGAAGTAGATTATGGAATAATTTGCAAGATTATGCATATTTCAAACACTTTTATCCAAAGCAACTTAAAGTGCATTCCTAACTAACAAATTTATGTTGTAAAACATTGTGGGAACAGTGATTTGCTGGATGTTAAAATGTCCAGTTAGAATGTTACGTAAAAGGTCACAATAATGCTAGTACATGTTCAAAATTAGTTCAAATAATACAAAAGGAAGTTCTGAAAAATGTTGTTCTCTGAACATTTTCTCTAAACATTATAAGAACTTCATCAAGTGAAAACATCATAAAGACGTTCTAAGAGCGTCTTCTCTCATTATAATGAGAATGCATATCAAATATTAATAATGTTATAAGAATGTTAATGTTTTTTATGTTATTTTAAACTTTTATTTGTCTCACAGAATGACCTTCAATACAACTCTTTTTATGCACGTCTCCCAACCGGATGTCTTTAAGAAAACTAAAGTGGACATTGATGCCATTATGGATAATATTACCATTGTCCTCTACACCATTACCATTATCTTTGGCATAACCGGGAACTCTATGGTGATCTGGGTGGCTGGTATCAGTCTGAAGCCCAACGTCACTAACGTTTGGTTGGTCAATCTGGCAGTAGCTGACCTGATCTTCTGTCTGACACGAGTCACTTCGCTCCTCAAAAACCTTTTCTATGACCACTGGCCTTTTGGGGTCTTTCTCTGCAAGTTCAATGGTTTCTTCAAGTACGCCAACATGTTCTGCAGTGTTTTCCTTCTGGCTGTCATCAGTGTGGATCGAGCGCTCTGCGTCTGGTGCCCAGTTGTTACTAGAAAACGACGGACGTTATGTGCAGCTCGTGTGGTCAGTGTGGGAGTCTGGATTGTGGCGGGGATCTTTAGTTCACCGTATTTTGTGTACCGGCAGGTCTACCTTAATGATAACAACTTGACCAAGTGCTCACTGGAGGTCAGCACAACTTTGCAATTCTGTCTGAATTTCGAAATTGTTTCCAATTCACAAAAACTAAACTGCATATCTTGAATAAAAAATAAATCACTTTCTAAGCAGACAAAACAGGTACAAATATTATATGGCTAATATCAGAAATAATTCACCCAATTAAGTTCTGTCATGATTTACTCACTCACAAGTCATTCCTGGACCGCTTGACTTTATGTATACATTTTATTTTATTATAATGACTTTATTTCTCAACTGAACACTTTGGATTAGCGATGCACGATATATCGGCCGCCATATCGGTATTAGCCAATATATCTTTATTTTTAATGTTAACGTTAAAAAAATGTTTTACGATATATTAAAGACGATAAATAATAGATCATTTCCTTCAGTTGAGACACTTCAGATGCTCACTGTTCGCCATGGTTTTGAATTGCTTGAAATATAATTGGAATCACTTCAAAAAAGGAAACCACTGTTAAGTGCAACATGTGCAAGTCTGTCATATATAGGCTACATAAAATTATAATGAGAACATCATTATAATTGTGTGCTTGGGACATGGATTTTAATGGTGAGACTTCTGTTTTTGTAATCAGGCTCTCAAAAATGATATAAAAACTTGGATTTAGGTGTATCGGCCAATATATCGGTTATCAGCTTTCAAATATAAAGAATTATCGGTTATCGGTATCAGACAAAATTTTCATATCAGTGCATCACTACTTTGAGTAATTATTTATTTATTTATTTTTTGTGAACTATCCCTTAAAATATATACCTTTTAGTACCCTAGTTAATGTGGATTAATTTATCAATATTCTGAAATCTGATTTATTTGTGCAGGTGAAAGAAGCGTCAAAGGGTGACAATACAGCAAAGAATGCCTTGTACAGCATTCGCTTCTTATGTGGATTCCTGTTGCCCTTCCTGGTCATCCTGTGCTGCTACATTCTAGCTGGCATTGGGATACGCAGAACACGGCTCTCTGGCAAGTCAAGGCCTCTCCGGATTCTCGCTGCACTGGTCTGTGCCTTTTTCGTATGCTGGGGACCCTACCACTGCCTTCTGCTCGCCAAGATGGTGGACAAGAAGAGCTTTGCAGTCAAAGTGGGTCTGCCCATTGCTAAGGGCTTCGCGTATTTCAACAGCTGCGTGAACCCCCTGCTGTACTTCTGCATGGGACTAAATATTAGGCAAAGCTTCAGACAAAGCATATCAGGTATTTATCGCAGAGCATTTATGGAAGAAGGCCAAACTGTGCAATCCCAGGAAGGCACTGCCGAAGAAAGCTGTAATTCCATTCCAAAGACTTCAAGGTTCGTTCGAGATAGACCTAGGGGCATGACTAAAGTTTAAAAGAGTTTTATTGTAATGTAACTTTTGTTTTTGTACATGATAAACTGTTTATATTCAGAAAGTCTGTTTCTGTGACCTCTCTAGCGTTAACATGCAAGCCACTGTTTAGCAGCTAATATATTTCCTCGCTCTAAAGCCAATAAACTGTAATAGGTTTCCTGAGAAAATCTCTTGATTTATTGTTTAGTGTTATTCACTTCTGCCTTATGTGTATTAGAGTGCAAGAAACATAGACTTTTGTTCTTCTTTTCTGACCAAGACATCCTACAGTACTTACTTCACTGAATGAAATTTGATCATTCTATTTAAATGCAGCAAAAACGCATTATCTTTTTGATATTCAAACCAACACACAAATTAAGTGCTTCGCTTCACCTGTTGTGTTAAAGGGATAGTTCACCCAAAAATGAAAATTCTGTCATCATTTACTCACCCTCAAGTTGTTTCAAACCTGTAAGAATTTCTTTTTTCTGCTGAACACAAAAAAAAGATATTTTGAAAAATGTCTGTAACCAAACAGTTGATGGACCCCATTGACTTCCATAGTAGGAAAAAAAATAATATGGAAGTCAATGGGGTCCATCAACTGTTTGGTTACAGACATTTTTCAAAATATCTTCTTTTGTGTTCAGCAGAAAAAATAAATTCTTACAGGTTTGAAACAACTTGAGGGTGAGTAAATGATGACAGAATTTTCATTTTTGGGTGAACTATCCCTTTAATAAGTAGCTTGCACTAGCCACATATTGTAATGAAGCAAATGCTCCGAAAACGTAGGCAGCTGACTTGTTGTCTCGTTGCCCTATTACGCAATGACTTTGCAGGCAGCATTTGCACACAAAGGTTCTTCAACGAAAAACTAAACTGATTTCAGACAGACTTCTGAGGCAGTGTTACGGTTTAATGATCTACAGCAAAATAGAGCGAGCTTTGGTGAAAACTAAGTGAATATTTAATGACTACAATCGGTCTTTGTCAGACACGTGGGTTTGTTGTGTGTGACGTCACCGCGGCGCCATTTTTGCGGTATCGCTACTGACTGTGAGCATTGAAGAGATTACAAGAGTAGAGATAACAAGCAAATAACTCACAAAACAAGCACAAGAAAACTGAGAAAACTCCGTACCGCAATAAACTCGATAAAGATGCCAGGTACCGTTATTTGGAGAAATTGTCCTCCATTCAGAACATAGTCAGTCAAGTCAAGTCATCTTCATTTATATAGCGCTTTTAACAATGTAGATTGTTTCAAAGCAGCTTTACAGAGATAAACGTATAATTTATGGTAACAGAGATTGTTTTGGCTTTATAGCGGTTCTTTAGGAAAGTTATTTTCCAGCTAAGGTTAGTTATGATTGATTCGCTTCCGTCGCAACAATCATTTGTTATTAAATTAGGGGCCGCTAAGACGACACCATTCTCTCTACACAAACTTAAAACGCGAACCTGTGAGAAATGCTGATGGCGTTCACATGCGCATTAAGAATTGGTTCTATAGTTATGTGCGTTTGAATATATGTACGCAGGTTTGTAATTCCCTACAAACCAAGCCTAAACAAAGTACTGGTGTTTCCTTATAATTTTTGATACAGAATTTTATTTGATTTGATCAATTCGGGGTAGATACGCGAATTGAGTTTCCCGACAACGCTTTATCTGTAGAGTGGTAAAGGGATCCTCCATAGGGAGAGACTAGTTGGCACTTCAGCACTGCGTTGTCATCGTGTCCAGGCGAAGGTCCTTCATCAGATCTGGATACGGCCTGGATCCGGCAGGCTGCGGGAAAACCTTGGGATAAACAAAGACACTAAAATTAGCGTAGATGCCATTCTTCTTATGATGTAACGAGTACATCAGGATTTATGGGAAGTGTTCCCGGTTCCAGCTGACCTAATCTATGCAGCCTAACATTGAATTATAGAAGTCTATAATGTATTATGTGAAAGCTAGGTCAAAGAGTTGTGTTTTTAGTCTAGCTTTGAACTGACAGAGTGTGTCTGCTTCCCGGATAATGGTAGGAAGGCTGTTCCAAAGTTTTGGTGCTAAATAGGAGAAGGATCTACCGCCAGCAGTTGATTTTGATATGCTAGGTATTATCAACTGGCCGGAATTTTGAGATCGCAATAGACGTGAAGGACTATAATGCGTTAAGAGCTCACTCAAGTACTGCGGAGCTAAACCATTTAGTGCTTTGTAAGTGATCAGCAATATTTTAAAATTGATGCGATGTTTAATAGGGAGCCAGTGCAGTTTTGACAGAACCGGGCTAATATGGTCATACTTCCTGGTTCTGGTAAGAACTCGAGCTGCTGCGTTTTGAACTAGCTGTAATTTGTTTATTAAGCGTGCAGGGCAACCACCCAGTAGAGCATTACAATAATCTAGCCTTGATGTCATGAACGCATGAACTAATTGTTCCGCATTTGTCAATGAGAGCATATGATGTAATTTAGATATATTTTTAAGATGGAAAAATGCAGTTTTACAGATACTGGACACGTGACTTTCAAATGAAAGATTTCAAATGAAAGATTAGAACATAGATCCATATGAGCTGCTTTCTCCATCCTCATACTTGGACATTGTCAACTGTCTTGTTTATGGTAAGCGCATATACCAGTAAACAGTTTAAAAATGATAAATCTCTTGAAGGCCACGGACATTTCACCAACGACTGGGTACAGAATTTATTTACATTCCGACCGAAGGACTGCGACGACAACACAGTATAACTGTAATGATGATGATGGTAATGGTCATGTTAAGGATGGTTTGTTTAGTTTGAACATGTTGCGAGTAGGAATCATTTTGAATGATCCAATACTACCCTCTTTTCGTGCATTTTTTTTCTGTATTGTATCTATTACACAAACCAATGCCTAAGACAATAAAACAGAAACATTGTTCCAATACAAAGTCATCATCATGAAATAAACTGTCTGACATGTAACGGAAGAAAATCAATGTATTGATTAATATAGATGGGCACAGTGGGAGTACAAAGTTGCATAGATTGAAATTGAGTTTAACTTTGTACATCAGACACATTTCTACACCAATGTTTTTCAACCCTTTTCTTTCTCTATGTCTTTCAAAAATGACAGTTCACACCAAAAAATGTAGTAAGGCCATAAAGGTTCCCAGGTTTGGCAGATCTGTGAAGTATTTTACTTTATCATCATTGTCTCCCAAAAAAACATCAGAAATCTTGTGCTCATCAAGTTCACTTTGCAGCTGTCTGTTTTCTTTATCACTTAAAAAAAATAAAGAATGAAAAACACAAATCTCCATCAACAGATTACCCCAGCATCGATACCTTACAAATGACGGCTACACCCATAATGCACTTCGTGTATCACAAATGTGACGTCACCTGACAAAGACCGATAGTGATTTCTCGCTAGAAATGACATCATAAGTGGAAAACATTGATCAAAAATGTACATTTACACACAAACTGATGACCAACTGCAACTTTCAGAAGCCATCTTTATTTTTCTAGCTCAACTGTCACAGAATAGAAAGGATTGTGGGATATCAAAAACAGCGAAGGATACATCTATGCTGCCTTCAAAAATCCATCAGATGAAGGTATCTCAGGAGACAGCAAGTGAAACTAGCATTGCATTCAGACGTGTCTTGATGCCTTCCGACCTTGGAATGTGTCCTCCGAAGGCAGCATTTATTAGTTTATGCGTCATTTGAATATCCATTCTGATTGGTCAGTTTAGAAAAGAGGATCTTTTGTACTGTCAGGTTCTTTTCTAAAACCGTACATTTATAAAACTTTCCTGGGCTTCCACAGAATTTTTTTTTTTTACATTATATGCATTTGAATAATCACATTAGTAGATAAAATGAATAAAACAATTATAATTTTATTTATTAGGTTTGTGTAAATGCCCTGCTATGGAAGCTCAGCTGTTGTCTGTTATCTTCTTTGACAGACCCCCATTGTCATGATTATCTTCTCTGATGACTAGGGGGCTTTTACATGACACTGGTTTCAAAAGGAAACGGAAAACTTTTTGTTTGTTTTGGTCGTTCATTTACACGACAACAGCGTTTTGGTGGCCTGAAAATGCAAACTTTTGAAAACGAGTTTCAAAGACCATTTCCAAGTTAATTTTAATTAATTATTTATAAAAAAAAAAAAAAAAAACCCACAGTATGTTTTCATATGATCCCAATCTATAGAGAGTAAAAATAACACTAATGTTGCAGTAAGTGAGATACACTCTACAAGTGATTGAGCATTAATGAAGACACCTGCGGTTAACAAGCAGAGTCAGATAAGATACGAGGAACAACAAGAACAGAAAACAGAGAAGAGAAAACAGAGAAGAGACACGCAGGCATAACTACAAATGACTCATATAACCACACAGCCTTAGATTAAAAAAAAAATCTAATCAGAGGATGCTTGAAACAACTAGCCTATATCATCACCATGTTCACTTATAATAAACCACTTCGGCTTTATTTATTTCATATGGTGTTGGTGAAGTTGGTGAAGTGTTCCCTTTAGTTGGGCTCTTGGCTATTGACTTTGGTTGAATTCATTCTCTTTTAAAAATTTAAAGAGTGCATGCTATCACTATTGTCTACAATATTTTATGCAATGACACCTTTTACTATATACACTTTTTGCAATCAGTGACGGACAGCTGAATTCTGACACGCGAGTTCCTAAATGAGCATGAAAGTCTTTAAGCACAGCAACTTTTAATTTTTAACTTTCATTATCAAGTTGTTATTAACCTTCCCATTGAAAGAGCTCTTCTCATAACCCGTTACTGAACAAACTGCATTTTTCTTTGTTTTCATATCTCGAAGTGTTTTTGTTTTGCAATGTACACAAGCACTTTTTAACTGATTTGTGTACAGATCCTTTGAAAGAGGAGACAAATCCTTTTTTTAAATCTTTGAAATGTTTCACCATTTTTACTTTGTTATTCAAAACTTCAGATGACACTGATTAATAATATAATCATAACTAAACCAATTATATTTTTCAGTTCTACTTTCAACAGAAAGAAAAAGAAAAGAAGTTATAATTATATATTACAATCAATCATGTGTTTTAATCTTATAGTTTTTCATTTACTTCATCAATGTGTTACACATGGAAATATACAAGCAAAAACAATGCTTATACCCAAAACACTCTTTGCATTCAGACAACTGGCCTACTCACACTCAACCCTGCAATACCATGCTGTTGAACCAGCTTCACCAGCTCCGGAGAACAGCTGTTGAGAACAGTTCTTGAGAATAGCCGTCAACCCAGAACTATACCAGCTCTAAACCAGCACTAACCTGCATAAACACGCCTGGACTAGCTTGGAATTAATGGTCTATGCTGGATTTTTCAGCAGGTTTTATAAAGAAACTGAAATACAACAGTCAGAATTACCTTGACAAAAAAGTCAAAGCCTATGACAAAGAGGAAGAAAGAACTTCTGTTTATGTTTTTGTTTTTTTCTTCTCTCTATTTTATGTTCCTTGCGTAATATTTCCCTTTGTCCGTCTGGTTTGTATTCTTTAATTACAATTTCAAAACTGCAGATTTTTAATACCATTATTGATACATATCCTCAAAAATAGAAAAAAATAAATAATGTATAAACTTTGAAGCTGAGCTGTGATGGTAGTGTTGATGAAAAAGTTTGAATAGTAGCTATAAAAATTACTTTTTCAATTTTTCTGTATACAGAAATATGTCACATAGAATAAGATACTAGTAATGTAGCGCTCCAAACAGGAAAAAAGTCCTTGTACTGCAGGTCCTTGTACTACAGGTGCGTAGAGCCAATGGTATATTGAAGAATGAACAAGAAGGGTGGCTGGCCGCACACTGATCCACTCAAGACTGAAAGTCTACAAAAACATTTTTTATTTTATAAATTGCATCGTGCAAAAAGTGCAAAGTGCATGTGAGTTAAAAACAAACTTGACACCAGCAAGCAAACGTTTCAGCACATTGCTATCTTCAGTGCTCATATGCACTGAAGATAGCAATGTGCTGAAACGTTTGCTTGCTGGTGTCAAGTTTGTTTTTAACTCACATGCAGTCTTGAGTTTGTTTTTAACTCACATCTTTCAGTCTTGAGTGGATCAGTGTACCTACGGTGGCTGAGAAGGGTCACAACACAAACAAACGCCACAACAACTACATATGCAGAAAACACCTCCAAATTCAGAAAACACATACAAACGCCACAACAACTACATATTCAGAAAACAACTTCGTCGATTTCACATCACGTACGCTGCAAATATTCACAGCACGAGCAAATAGGGAAACGAACTGCAAACTGCAAAGACACAACGGAAATGTTTCCAGGGGGGCCATAATCAGTGACGGCTACAAGAGGTAAGTGTTTCTCTTTTATTATGACAGACTTGTCGATGTGCTCTGATACCGAAGTGGTTTTGTGTGTTTTCAATATATTAAGTTATTGTCCCCATAACGTATTAGTCCACGCAGAAAATTGTTAAACGTTCTGCCAACGTTGTTAGCTGGAAACTAGCTGGCTAGCTCGCTTCTGGTCACTAAATAGATGCATTACCACACAGCAAATGTCAGAGTGTTAAAATTCCAGAGTTTTGATGACCAGAGTATAATTTATACACTTTGGAGTAAACTGGGCTTAAAGTACACTTGTCAGGTTTCACCATAAACTCTCTCAAGTGTTGTGTGTTGGTTCAGTGTTGATGTGGAGCTGTTGTAGTGTAAATGGTGGGATGATGAACTCTTTGAGTGTCAATCTGTTGCTGTACCGTCCGCATGAGTTTAGGTTTCGATACGTCATCAGATCGACTACGCGTTGTCATTGGTTGAATCAATATGCAGCCTCGACACCAGTTTCCAACTGACATCCGAAGACGTCGTCGACATTTTAATTTCGCAGGACTGCAGGTAAGAAACCACCAAGTGAATCATGCCGAATGTTTGTCTTCTTGTTTTAATTCTCATAACTAAAACGCTAATGTAGAAGTAGAAGTGGTGTGACGTCTGGTAATTTAGTTTAACTAGCTAACTTACTATGGTAGCTAAAGTAATTGCCAGTGTTAAATCTGGTAAAACTGTTTTTTTTTTTTTCAAATGATTTTTCCAAATGATCAACCATTAAATGAAATTTAAAAATGAAAATGCAGCATTCATTTAAGTTAAGCTGCCGCTCCCAATCTCGGGCCTTGTGCAGGCAAAATTGACTAGCTAGCAGCTAACTTATAGCCTTGAAAGCTAACGTTAACGTTACAGATTCCAGTCTGAAATGATTGAGTCTGACTTTATTTGCACTACATTTGGTATTGTGCGTGTTCAATAAACCAATTGCATTTTTATGTTGTAGTAACATGTGAGGAAAACTACAGCAATGCTTTTCAAAGTGCAGTACCAATTAAGGTCCTTGGCAAGGAAAGAAGTAACTTAACGTACTCAATCTCAATGAAGCATCATATCCAGCATTTCTCATGGAGGGTAAGTTAATGTTAATAGCATTCTTGTCTTCGTTCTCTTTATAATTTAAGTTTAGATCAGTGGTCGTGTTAACCGAATATTTTCTGTCATTGATTTTTTTAGCAGTGACGGAAACATCTGAAGGTCGAATCAGGGTTCCTACAAAGTCGCGAAAGTTTGGAAAATGCTTGATTTTAATTTATTTCTTCATGACGTCAAATGTAACTAAACATATAAATACAACTGGCTGACAATCGTTATTTATTTATTTTTTTAATCTCGCGAGGCATCCTCTGTTACGAAGCACGTCTCGCGTAATTCCATGTATTTGGCGCCTCGTGTAGCTGCTAGCCTATTCGCCTGGCGCGCAAACATCTACATTAAGAAATGTTGCTTGCTTTCATTTGATCGATAACTGGCTAGAAGATGATAAATAAAAACTGACTGCGTCGACAATCAACAGACAGAAAGGCATCCCGTTCTGTAAACACACTGATGTGAGCGCTATGGGAGAATCGGCCTTCAGCCACTCCAAAGGTAATCGGAGAGAAATATACAATTATGAACTTGAATGAATTCTTTAAAAACATTAATGAATTAATTAATATCGAATCAATATATAATTGTAATGTAGGGAGGGGAGGGGGATGTTCTTTCCGTCGTGCACGTTTGTGTGAGCACTCGGTTTCCATTTACTAAAGCAAAAGTTTAAATTTTAACATCTGCAGCATTGTATGCATTGTAGCCAATCGAAAGTTTAGTTTTTCATGATGCTTATGGACTAAACTTTCGGGAAGTGACCACCGCTTTTACCAGAGTGAGTTCTGTAAAGTGTAAATAATAGTTCCGTGATAACTAACCATAGCAACGGACGATACAAAAAACTCTGATATGACAATACATCTGTGCATCATGTCTTAATACTGTGTACAGACTAACAGAGCTGCCACTGACAAGAATAAATAAATCAGTGTTGTCTGAATATGTTTAGATTCAGTTAGTCTATTGATAACACTTGAACACTCTTTTTCACGTGTCCTTTTGTTTATTTATTAAAATAATATTTTAAGGTATTTAAGGAAGATATTCATGCATTGTATACTCATTATTATCATTATTATTATTCCAACCATCTACAAAAAACTGAACCTAACCTACAGTTGACAACAAATATACAAAAATATAACCACATTTTTAAAAAGTATCCAAAGAGTAATTTAATATACATAAGTTGTATTTATATTGAAGATTCTAATATTTTAGCTTGGGATTTAGGGACCTTAAAAATGCTTGAAGTGCTTAAATTAAACTCTTTAAAATCTGTACAAACCCTGACTTTGAAAAGTGACTCTTCATATATTAAAAACTGCATAATCTAGCCTATATGCTCCTATATCATGTAAGTTCATGATTAAAAATGAAAATGTCGATTAAAACGAAAGCTATTAAATGTCTTATAATTAAAATATGAAATAGATTATGGTGCAATTTTTACAACCATATCCATCAAAATAAAGGACAATGTGAAAGTCTTACGCAACCACTGGTTTAGATGTATGTTTATATGAAATTTTATTCTTAGCACCATGCTAGTCTACTGTAGCTTTGCCCATTAAGATATAAATAGTGCTAAAAAACATTATTATTCTCCCAATTTGTTGCATTTTTAAACACAACAACTTATGTTTTTTCTGTATTCAAAGCTAAAGAGAAGTTCAGCATACCCCCTGAGACAAACATGTATGTGCTGGATGACAGTGGAACAGAGGTTGACGAAGAGGTCTTCAGCGACATCCTGGATAGTAACACTGTTCCCCTCTCTAAAACATCCCTACTCCAAAAAAGGCTATGTGAGTACATATTTAAAAGTAAGGTTAATCTTAATAAACAAATGAATAATGTTCTGGTGCATTTTAGAAGTTTCACACTTCTTTTCTAAAGATCTCTATTGATTCATGTTGAAACTATTTTTGTTGATACTGTCTTTAGGAACACTTTTTTGACATAGACAGCAATGAGGGCTACATTGCCTGGAAGATTAAAAACAATTTACTATTGTTTTCATAGGCTTCAATTTGCACAATGTTTGAAGGAGAGCATTGTGCAGAATAAAATTTCCCCGATAAACTACAGAAAATAAAAAAAATGGCCTTTTAATCCAACCAATTAATTAATAATTATCAGGTTAATCGATTATCAAAAAAAAATGTTAGTTGCAGAACTAGTATTGTTATTGAAAAGAGTTTTGAGTTTTAATATTGATGTAGTATCAAAAGTTTTGGTCAGGTGAATATCATGCTTAAAGCAGGTGCTTCTGCCTTCTCAGGTTGGGATAGTGACATGGCCTCACTGCTGCTGCTGGTCTACCTACTGCCACCACCTCCAAGTGGAAAGAAGGGAGCTGTAAAGATCAGTACCCGGGAAGCTGTGGGCCATGTAGTCAAATTGCATAAGGTCAGTGTGTCCTGATCTCCAATGGCAATAGCCATTGTCAAAAGGCAATTGTGTAACCTCCCCAGATTATTGATCTGTTTCTTTTCAATGTCACCTTCACAGAATTTTAAGTCTGATCATTTGTTTTGCCTCCTTGAAGTGCATAGCGAATAGAGAGTGGGGTTCACCTCTTTTGACTGCAGTCTTGTGCTCGTTCATTCTTATTTTTAGTTGTCTGTCTTGCCAACGTATTGGAGTTTGCTGGGACATGTGATAAGGGAACCAACATTGATGAAGTCTCTGTTTAATTCTCTCTCTTTGTGTGACCGTGGTACAAAAACCTTGGTTGCCTTATCACATGCTGAATATATCCTGCATGGGAAAGCTAACTGTGCAATCAAAGGTTTCTATCAGAGTGCGACTTATCCATCAAAATGTGATGTTCAGTGTAGATTCATTTCAGTTTATTGTTATCTTACAGTCATGTCGCAGCCTTCAGGAGCACTCTGGTCCAAACCAGCGGAGGCAGCCCTACATCCTGGCAGTTGGGATGACAAGAAAGCACATCCACAAGTTCTACATTGCATTGGATGGTGATCTCCTTCCCTGCAAGGGCAAGTCTTCCCTGTCAGCCTTTGATGAACTTTTCAAAGCACATTATGTTTTCGGCATCTCCTATGATCAGGCCTTAAATGGCATGTACACATTTGTGCAGACCACCATCTACAACATTGATGTAGATCATTCTCACGGAACTCCCAGAGTCAAGGACCTTAGAGCTAAGCTCCTCAACTAAAGAGTTATGATGTTCAGATGCTTTTTTTGCAAGTCTATTTTTCTAACCGTTCAAATGTTGATCCGTCATCTCAAAGTTTTCCATGCATTTTATCCTGGTAAGAAGTTTCAATTGATGTGTGACCAGACTGGATGCCACCAGAGATTTTGGACTTTTTAGGCTTTAGAAAACATCTCCATAACAAACATAACGCTAAAAGTCTAGATCAATTTGAGAACAAACCCGTCATAGTTGACGTATCTGATGAACCCGTAGTTAATTTAATTCCAGAGCAACCAGAGAATTCTCAAAGCTGTAATGAGACCAAACTATGGTTTTGATAGAGATTATCAATATGTGGTTGCTGTACATGTGTTTGTATGAGTTTGTGGTTTTTGAACATCCATGAAAATTGAACATTGTTAAATAAACAGACATAAAAAGCACTGACTTTGAGTATTTTTCACTCACTGATGGTTCTAGGTTTACACTGCAGGTGTTGGAAATGATTGAAACACTGTAAATAAAAAAGTACCAGCTTTAGAGTACATTTGTACTCTCCAAGTGTTAAATAATGAGCTCTGCAAAGGTTCTAGGTTTACACTGCAGGTGTTCAAAAGCACTGAAACGGTGTCAAAAGTACTAGTTATAAGAGTACATTTTAAACTCTCCAGGTGTTCAAATGTAACTCTATTTTGAGAGTATATATTTTACACTTTTTACAGTGTTCACTGAACACCGAACTCTTGGACCTATATATACACTGAAACCAGTGTTCAGTGAACTCCTATAGAGTACATTGAACACTCTGATTTTTGCTGTGCAGCGTTTGTACATTGTTGTCCTGATATCTGAACTATTTATTTATTTTTCAGATTGAAATGTTCAGTCCGTTTTGTGCTGCAAACCACTTCGGTATCAGAGCACATCGACAAGTCTGTCATAATAAAAGAGAAACACCAGAGAATGTCTAATAAGGCCGGAGACGGGAAACATTTACCTCTTGTAGCCGTCACTGATTATGGCCCCCCTGGAAACATTTCCGTTGTGTCTTTGCAGTTTGCAGTTCGTTTCCCTATTTGCTCGTGCTGTGAATATTTGCAGCGTACGTGATGTGAAATCGACGAAGTTGTTTTCTGAATATGTAGTTGTTGTGGCGTTTGTATGTGTTTTCTGAATATGTAGTTGTGGCGGCGTTTGCATGTGTTTTCTGAATTTGGAGGTGTTTTCTGAATAGGCTATGTAGTTGTTGTGGCGTTTGTTTGTGTTGTGACCCTTCTCAGCCAGCCACCCTTCTTGTTCATTCTTCAGCATAGAATAAGAGACCCATGACGACGAGGCTCTAATATTTTATAAAGTATCAGTTTGTGCCAGTTTATTCACGTCCAGCTTTAATGCACATTTGTGGCCTTCAGAGAAAGTCTGAAGAGGAAGTAAAATTTTTTCAACAGTGGTTTGTGTGGCCATTTTTGTCTTCACACTTGCAATTGCAAACAAACAAACAAACAAAAACACCCTACAAACAAATATAAAAGTGATATATATTTAACAAAATTTGAAAAAAGAATTAAAAAAAAAATCCATCAGGAGAATGGGTGGTTGCCGATTTAGCCTACATTAACCTGTATCTCAGTATAAAGGCTAGTTCATAGTTATTGACAAACCTATTTTTATCATAAATTTAAAGTAAAATATTTGACTGAACTGAGTTTGATGAATCCAGTCAACTGTAAAGATAAAAACAAGGTACGTTTCATGCTACAATAATTTTATGTTAAATAATAAATATCAAAAACTAAAATATCAAACTCTTGTTGAAATGTCTCTTTCTAAAGAACATGGGATTTGTGGATTTAAGTTGTGTGTAAAAAATAAGTGTGTCAACATATTTGTGGAAAGTTCTATTGTTTTTTTGTAAGCAGTATATCAGACTTCTTAAACATCTTCTTAAAAATCTTTGCCACAGCTGAAAACCAGGAGAACTGAAAGCTGACAAAGAATGAAAAGGGACAGATTTTTGAACAAACATGCATGCTCACACACATACACACACACGTTGTTGGGTTTCCATTTTTTATGGGGACTTTCCAGAGACATGATCTTATTACTGTATAAGATGTATATTATATCCCCTAACTCTACCCCTAAACCTATCCATCACAGAAAACTTTCAGCATTTTTACATTTTCAAAAAACATAATTTCACTTGATTTTTAAGCTGTTTTCTTAATGGGGAACAAAAACTGTCCCCATAATGTAGGGAAAACCAGGACCACACACACTTCCACAAACACTGGCTATTTCTATCCTGTATATCCTGGAATAAGTGAACTCTGGAAAGCATTATTTGCAAACATTGGTCATTGTTCTCACAAAGATACAAGTATGCTCACACATGGACACGCATACACAGCATTTACCATGGGATGTACCACACTTGACTTTAAATGAAGAAACTGAGAAACCACAAGCTTACACAAATGACCTCTCTCAGAAAGAAATGTAAAGATGAAACCATGCCAATTTAAAAAAAAAAATCCCATAGATGTTAAAAGGGTCAGGCAAAACTTGTCTCACTTGATTCTAGCAACACAATACACATAAAAAGGGTTCATCTAACTCTGTGTTTTTCAGCTCTACTCTTGGCGACCCACCTATCAGTATGTTTTAGGTGTCTCACAAATTGAACCTTTCATTTTTAAGAGTGTAATTTCCTCACAACCAGAGGGCCACCTCTGCTAAATTTCCTCTGACGTCACTCATTTGTTGGTCATATTCATTGTGAAATCTTCAGTGCATATTATACATTTAGTCATTTAGCAGGGGCTTTTATCCAAAGCAACTTACAAATGAGGAGAGCAATAGAAGCAGCTAAACCAACAAAAGGAAACATTATGTAAGTATAAGTCCCAGTTAGTCTAACAGTGCACACAGCAATTTTGTAGAATAGTTTTTTTTTTTAGAAACAATTTTTTTTTTTTAGAAATGATAGAATAGAAAGAGAACAGAAAGTGTTAGTATTAATGGGCCAAGTGTTGACTAAAAAGATGTGTCTTTAGCCGTTTCTTGAAAATGGTTCTTGGATCAGTTGCAGAGGTTTGACAGTACATGCTGGAAGGCCTGCCAAGAAAGCATTACAATAGTCCAGCCTGGAAAGAACAAGAGTTTGGACAAGGAGTTGCTCCGATAAGAAGTCTAGATCTTGGTAATATTGTATGAGTTAAATCTGCATGGGGCAGTTCTAGCAATGTCCCTGCAAACATTTGGACATTTAATGACCGTTGAAAAGACGTCACATCCCGTCATTGTTGAAAAATAGTTCCAAAATGAAAATTTAACGGATGTCTTTGATGTTATCTGTTCTGTGTTACATGCACCGATTTATGCCATCCTACCATGACTATTTTTGGCCAGGGACACAACGTTGCTGTCGGACCAATGATTGCTGGGGTGGTATGTGAATTTTAACTGATCTTCAATCACAACTCCAAGGAGAAGTTGTGATGAAGTGTTGGGTTGGCCAAAACCACAAGCAGTTCGGTCATGGAAAGGTTGAGTTGCAGTAGGTGATGGTCTTTCATCCAGCAAGAAATGTCAGGCAGGCAGGCTTAGAGAGGTAGAGTTGTGTGTCAGCATAGCAGTGATAGGAAAAGCCATGTTTTTGAGTGACAGATCCTAGTGATGTCATGTAGATGGAGAAGAGAAGTGGTCCCAGCACTGAGCCCTGAGGCACCCCAATAGCTGTTGCAACTTAGACACCTCAACCCTCCATGACACCCCGAAGGACCTACCTGAGAGGTAATACTTGAACCACTGGAGTGCGGTTCCTGAGATGTCCTTTGTCATGAAGGTTGACAGGTAGATCTGGTGATTTACTGGTGTATCTGGTGTTGTCAAAAGCAGGAGACAGATTATTGTATAGATTACTGATTATTTGGAAGCTGCTCATGCCAGTCTCAGAGCTTCAAAAACCGAGAGCAGGGCAGTTTTAGTTGAGTGGCCACTTTTGAAGCCAGACTGTTTGCTGCCCAGGGGGTTGTTCTGTGTGAGAAATGCAAAGGTTGAACATGACTCTGTCATGATTCTGCCATCTAGTCCTTGATGTTTAATTCTTGAGGCAGGATCATGACAGACCCATGTTTTATGTGTAAGCACATGGCCATTTGTTTGGGCTGTGTGTTTGCGTTGTCTTGTCACTTTACCCCGCCCCCTTGTTATCTCATCTTGTTATCATTATTGTATCATCGCCGTCACCTGTTTTCCTGATTAGTTTGCTCCCTATTTAATCTCCTCATGTTCTCTGTCCTGTGTCGGTACATTGTCTAATATTGCGTGTTATTTATTGTGAAACCTTGTGAGTATCCTGTCAAGAGTATTGTCTAGAGAAAGTTCTGTTTTTGCTGTTTGTTTATAGTCTAGTTAATTGTCAGAGTCATAGTCTAGTTTAGTCACTCGTAGTCCTGTCCTGTCTTGTCTTGTCTTGTCTTGTCCTGTCTTGTCTTGTTTAAACTGTTCCTGTGACTACTGTCTGCAATTGGGTTCATCTCCACACCACCCCATAACAGAATGTACCGACCAAGACCGAACCCAGCGGACAGTATGTCCTCGCCCGTCGAGTCCCAAGCGGATCTTTTTGTTGAGTGGTGGCACAAGACAAGTTCTGATATCAGAATCGGCAAGCTGCCGATTCCGCCTCAGGGAGAGAGGTCCATTAAACAGTACGCTCGGGTCGCTCATGAGAAGCGACTCTTCCTCCCTGACATCCTTCTCAACCGCTACTTCATAGCGGGTCTCAACGCTCCTCCGCCTCTTGCTGAACGGGAGAGGTTGGTAGACTGGCCGTTTACTGACATGGTGGACTGTTTATCTCGAAGGGAGATGCGGGTCTCCATCTTGTCTACACCTGCCTCGCTACCTGTAGTCCCGGAGGGTCGCGTCCTGGCCGTTGTTGCCCATGGTGATCAGGCTGGTTCCACTTCTTCTCCTGAGGCCTCTTCTGCACCCATTGAGCTCCGTGGCAAACGAGGGAGACGGACGTCGTGGGATTCTCCTTCGGAGTCATCCTCTACAGAGTCTGCGCTGCCCGAGAACGCCCTCCCAGCTCCAGTTATGGTCCCTGCTGAACATCTCCAACTGGTCGCTAGTCCGGCTACGGATTCTGCACCGCGTCCTAGGAGAAAGAGGAGGAGGAAAGGAGCTTTCCGTTCTTCATCTCTTCCTGTTCCAGAGCCCGCTACTGCAAGCGCTGTTCCAGAGCCCGCAGTCGTGAGTGCTGCAGAGAGAGCAGCGGCCGATTCAGCTGCTGAAGCTGTCTTACGGTCGGTTTCTGCTTCTCAAAAGATGCCTGTCCTCGTCGCTGCCGAGACAATGTCTGAGTACTTGAAACGTCTGGTCCAAATTCTTGAAGTCCCTGTCATGTCTTGTCCTGAGTCTACTGTCTGCAATTGGGTTCATCTCCACACCACCCCATAACAGACTCGCTCAAGTGTTTTTGCAATAAATGAAAGAAGTGATACCGGTCTGGTAGAGTGGGTTTCTTTAGCAGTGGAGTTGTCCAGGCCTGCTTAAATGCTGTGGGAAGAGTGAGTGCAGGTACAGCTAAAGAAGAAATGGCTTGAAGGAGATAAGTTAATAGGCTCAAACAGACAGGTATGTGATTGAAAGGATGAGTTTGGAGACTGCCTCTGAGAGCGAAAAGATGGAGGGAAGAGTGTGTTTGAGGTTAAGATGTGTTTGTTGGTTTATGGTGTGGAGAACTGGACGCTGATGGTGTTTTTTTTTTTCTTAGGTACGGCCTTGTGTCTTACATTTATTATGGGGTGGTGGTGGCGCAATGGATAAGACACATTCCTTTGGTGTGAGAGACCCGGGTTCGAATCCACTGTGAGACACCAATGTGTCCCTGAGCAAGACACTTAACCCCTAGTTGCTCCAGAGGCGTGCGACCTCTGACATATATAGCAATTGTAAGTCGCTTTGGATAAAAGCGTCAGCTAAATGTAAATTATATTTTGATTGTTTTATAGGCCTGTTTCTTTACTTAATTTGACAATTTCATGATTTACTTGTTAACTTTGGATTTGCATTGGCTTGCTATTTTTCTTTAGTTCTGTTAAACCTATTAATAATTTACATAGAATTATGATATTAAACATATAGTAAAATTCCTGAGCTTCCCTTGAATAGCCTTTAGCACAACAATTTAGCTATTTAAATGGCTTTTTGGAGTACTGAGATCTAGTGCAGAATAGAATTTGATCTGTCTGATAAAAATTGCACATCTCCTCCCTTTTCCTGCTTGCCTGTCTTTTGTTGCCAAATAGCACGCTTTAGAATGACTGTGCAAAAGATGCAGTAAAAAAGCCTGTTCAGAATTAAATGAAAGCAACTCTAAGAGATGTCAGTGAAGTTGCTTGTATATTTATCTGCACACTGGTGGCACAATTACTATTTAATTCTTAAACATAGTCCATGCTGAACATATTCACAAAAGATTATAAGCTGTTTATCCCAAGACTGACAGTTTGGGCTGGTTAGTACAAAAAGAAGAAGAAGAAGAAAAAACAAACAGGTAAGAACATTTAGTTCTTTTCATTTAGATTTAGTTCACCTTTTTGAAAGAATTTTCTGAAAACAATATAGGATAAAGGATGAGCTTAAATCAAATTTATTGCAAGAATCTGATGTATTAAATATATATTATATATATATATATATATATATTAAAAAAGCTTTAAAATTTTGTTTTAAACAAATAATATATATTAATATAAATAAAATACATTTATCAAAGTGTGAATATGGTGTGAATCAAATCCTAAATGAAACAGCAGAGCAGTCAAATAAGTTCTACTGGTTATGATTTAGCAGGGTAATTCAAAATCTATAGCTGAAATCAATGTTCTTATTATGACTTATAAGTAAACCCTATCAGTTTAATAACCTAGACCCTCTTGGTTGCCAGACAATGTTTGACAATCTCATCATGTTTATTTAACTGTGTGGTGGTGACGCTCGTGAAAGTAGCATGGTAACCACACGCTTAAGTTGTGCAGAATGCGTAGGCATATCAAAGTTGAGTGCATAAGCAGATGTAGGTTGACCGTAAGCCTTCAGAAGAAAAAAAGCATCTTTTAAAGATTTGTCTGTCTTGCTTGTAGAATGACCTCGAATACAACTCTGTCCTTACATTTCAACTCTAAAATTCCAACCAACAATGAGAAAACAACAGTGGACATTGTCTTCCTTGCCATCATCATTTTCCTCGGCATCACTGGGAACTCTGTGGTCATCTGGGTGGCCGGCTTTCGCATGAAGCCCAACGTCACTAAGGTTTGGTTGGTCAATCTGGCAGTAGCTGACCTGATCTTCTGTTTGACACGAGTCACTTCGCTCCTCAAAAAAAATGTCTATGACCACTGGCCTTTTGGGGTCTTTCTCTCCAAGTTCAATGTTTTCTTCAAGTACGCCAACATGTTCTGCAGTGTTTTCCTTCTGGCTGTCATCAGTGTGGATCGAGCGCTCTGCATCTGGTGCCCAGTTGTTACTAGAAAACGACGGACGTTATGTGCAGCTCGTGTGGTCAGTGTGGGAGTCTGGATTGTGGCGGTGATCTTTAGTTCACCTTATTTGGTGTACCGGCAGGTCAACCCTAGTGACAACAACTTGACCAAGTCCAGTGAGGTCAGAATGGCTTTATAAATTACTCCATGTACCACCTTGCATAAAAAAAACTTTGAATATATAATTATAAATTAATTTGCAGGAGAATGGAGCAGCAGAAGCAAGTGGAAAGTATGTCTACTACTGCATTCGTTTCATCTGTGGATTCCTGTTGCCCTTCCTGGTCATCCTTATCAGTTACATACTATCTGCTGTTGGGATACGCAGAACACGGCTCTCTGGCAAATCGAGGCCTCTGCGGATTCTTGCTGTATTGGTCTGTGTCTTTTTCCTATGTTGGGCCCCCTACCACTTTCTAGGACTGGTCAAATTGGTTAATAAAAACAACAAGGCGGTAAAAGTAGGATGGAGAATGGCTTCAAACTTAGCCTATTTCAACAGCTGCATTAACCCATTGCTGTACTTCTGCATGGGACTGGAGTTTAGTCAACGATGCAACCAAAGTTTGTATGGGATTTGTCACAGAGCTTTTATGGAGGAAGGCCAAACTTTGTCACAGCAAAGCACTAGGGAGGAAAGCTGTAATTTCATTCCAAAGACTGAGTGTGTCACTAAAGTTTAAGAGTTTTTACTCTTTTTCTTGGTCAATTGTCAGGTTTATCAGCAAACTATTTTTTATGCATTTTTTATTATTAGTATATAACACATTAAAATAGGAACATACCTCAGTGTCTGGTCTTCTGGTTAGCTTTCATATAGGAGCCTATATAAAATGTACCTTAAAATATTCAAACTAAGGTCATTCGTAATATGGGTAATATTTATACAAATGTTTATGAAATAATTCTGCATTTTTATGATCTATTATGCTTGTCTACATGTGTATGATTGTTAACAGGATGACACTGATATATGTGGCCTAATATAAAGGAATGAACAGTTTTCATTGATTCTTTAATATTAACCATTGCAATAAATGCACAGTGTATGAAGCTGTGATGAAAGCTTTTGATTCAATTTCTTTTCATCAGAAAAAAACAAACAAATTTTTCCTGGTTCAAATGTCTTCTAAACCTTTAGGTCCTTGTAGCCTAACTGAGCACACTGAAATAAAACATCTGCAGTGACACTGCATTAAAGGTTGTGCAATATTGCAAAATGATGACACCCATTTTTGTTTTGCATGTGCACTTCTTAGTAGCCTACTCTAATTGATGCTTCCTCATTAGAGAGAAAACACTGGGGATTCGAGACTCGACTCGGCCTCGACAGTTGGTGACTCGACTACAACACTGATACATTGAGGGCAGGGATGGGCAGTATTTCAGATACATGTATTTAAAATACGTATTTGAAATACAAAATACTATTTTGTATTTTAAAGCCTTTGGAAAAAAATCTAATGTAATTTGTATTTAAATACATTTAAGATGAGTATTTTTGTATTTTCAAAGTACGCAAAATACTTTTTGCCAGTCAACCTGTTTGTCAGGTTAAGCTACTGATTTTGTGCATCAACTAGTTCAGACACGCCCCCTTCCCCCAACCCCAACATTCATGTACGTGAGCTGCAGTACAACTCAGCATTGGATCAGCGATTTTTCTGGAGTAAGGTGAGGATGTCATGATCAATTCTACTTGTTGATTAAAGTTAAAATAGTGCATTATTCAGATTTGCCTTCAGTTAACATGAAAGAATAAAAGAGCACAGACAAGTGGGGAAAATGTGTTAGCCAATCAGTCTTGATCGGTTGTTGATTTTTATCAACTAGCTTGTCAAATGTGTTTAAACCATTACTTCATGTTAGGGCTGGGTGATATGACACTACATATCATAGTGATGATATAAAGTGTGAATCGATGGAACTTTTTCTAAATCGTTTACATAGATAGGCCTATTTGTGGGGTAATTTTAAGCTGCAAATTTATCCGTGCAGCTTTTATTGGAACGTTAGAGTGGCAAAAAGAAGCGCCGATGAATGATAGCCTACACCACAAAAAATCTTCAGCTTTTAGTTTTATTCATTAAAAAAATTGTATATAGTGAATAGTAAATAGTATAGGTAAATATAGTAAAAAAAAAAAAATAGTGTAGTGAATAGTGATTTCTAATTAAAAATTTTAGATAAACTTTCTATTTTATTTTGAATTTTGAAATTTTGAAAACTGATATTGAGAATTGTGAAACCATGATATATGTTGTTACTGTGAAGTAAAATTAAGATTTTGGTCATATCACCCATCTATGTTCTTTGCTAAATAGCAGAAAAGGTTCCTATAGTTTTACATACAGTATGGATTTCTTAATAGTGTTCGCCACAAGTAATATACTACATTGTAACCTGGTTAGAAATAAGTATATAAATGGCTGCTATTTTGCATAAGTTTATTTGTAATTGCCAGCAAGAAAGAAAGAAAAAAAAAAAGAAAGAAAGAATGACAGAGAGGGCAAAGAAATTAAAAGTCAGTAGGCCTATTGAAGGGTTAAAATTTAAGAATATGTTTTCAGATATGCTTCCTTACATAATATCACGTTGAAGAATACTGATTTTAGCTTTTAAGGTTAAGATCTCAGCAAAGTTGCAATTCCTGTTTTCTTTAATGGCTCTTCGAGCCCCAGTTTCACTCAGACTGATGGGATTAGCACACGAATAATTCACTGAGAATCTCACCTTTTGTTCTGCAAATGGCTTTCGGACCCAAATGGCTCTTGGAGCCTTATGCTGATTGAATTAGGATTGGCCAGACCCTCACAGTCTAGGGTGTTACCTTAACCTGTATACTCATTTACATGCTTTGTTTGAATTTGTCTCCATGCACCCCCAAAAGTCCCTCCTCCTAAAATGCCTATAAGATAGCATGTAAAGTTATGTTAGATCAGATCATGTTGGAAGTTTCTACAGCCGCAGTGGAGTTCTCAATAAAGAACAACTTCTGTTGAACGCGATCCCGACTGTCTCCTGGTCTCTGCTTTGATGAAAGAAAACTTTACAACACTATGTTGCTTCTTCATTCACCTATACCTGCACTGGATGGCCAATTTCACATGTATTTTGTGTATTTTCAAAATACAAAACACTGTATTTGTATTTAAATGTGCTCTAAGCAATGTCACACGTTTTTTAGGCCAACATTTTTTTTGTCACATCCAGCAAATATCTCCTCACTATCCGCTAGCTGCCTGTCCCCTGAAAGCACTGTAAAAAAGCGCAGTCTCTGTAGACAGCCCAGACTCCACAACTGGCAACAAAAACAACCTGGCCCAGCCTGGACCAGGAAACATAACAAACAGTGTTCCAGCCAATAACCAACAAGAATGATTTGGGGGTGGGGGTTGGGGCGTTAGTGCGCGAGCACATGAAGGGGGGGAGTGGAGGAGAGAAGCATGAAGAGGGAAGTTAGCTAGAGGAGAGATGTCCTAGACAACGACCTAACGTTAAAAATGTATATTCTTGAAAATTTTGATATGGCCGACACACGACCAAAAAGACGACGTTCCGATGAACAAACAACAAAGAATAGGGAAAAGGAGAAGGAAGTCCCGAATTTACATCGGAAAAGCGTTCAAAAGGTGCCCAGAACTCCGCCGGCAGAAGGGCTTCCAATCCGAAATTCAGGTGGCTCTGTTTTTGCTGGACATGACTGTTTCAGGAAGCAAGAAAGTGAGGGGGAGGGGACGGGATGAGGAGGAGGGAGGGTCGAGCTAGCCTTTGTTTTGTATGACAATACTTTGAACGTCAACAAGAAGTGACGTCACCCAACATCGCTTAGAGCACATTTAAATACACAGTATTTTGTATTTTTATTTTAAATACATTTCCATGTATTTATGCCCATCTCTGATTGAGGGTATACGCAATAATGATGTATTAAAATGGGAAACGTTTTTCTTTGCGTTGTCAAAACAATCCCCATTCACACGGATCCACGAAAGCTACTAAAAACGCTGTATTATGCTGCCAGGCCAGTAGTTGGCGAGAAAACTACTGAAAAACTACGCACCTATGGACTGAACACGTAATACGCATGCGTTTACACAGAGATGATACCGGTATTGTTTCCTAAAACTTGCAATTTGAATCCTATTGTCAAAGGTTTGTGTTTTCGGGCCCCAAAAATGTCATTGTCGTGTAAATGAACAGCCAAAACGCATAAAAAGTTTTCCGTTTTTAGTTGAAAACGGTGTCATGTATAAACTGCCCCTGAATTGTAGTCGACAGCATCATCACCTGACCTGGGATTTGAGGCTATCCTGTGTAGTGTTGTCAACAGTACCGACTTCGGACTTGTGTCTTTGAATAGCCTACTTAAATATGCAATGTCAAGTCAGGTAAAGTCACCTTTATTTATATAGCGCTTTATACAATATTTCAATGTTCATACAATGTTTCAACGCTATACAGTGATAACAGGAAAATTATGCATTTCGGCTGTTTTAACTGAAGTCAGTTCAGTGTTGATTCAGTTCTGTTGTAAAGATCATCAATTATTAAATTAGTTAATTTCATCTCTAAGCAGTTCTACAAAAAATTATGTCATTGTTCAGTTCAGTTCTCATTTAACAGCGTAAGTACAGTCAGATCAATAATGTTTTTTTTTTTTAAATATTAAGTGACATAAATAATATATGAATGTGCCAAAGCCACACTTCACTTACAACAATTTTGCTTACGTAAAAAAACAAAGGTTTATGTAAGTCTCCTCCCCCTTTCCATTTCTCTGTCTTCAGGGAAAATACATGAACGTCCTGTTCTATGAGGCTAAGGAGCAAAAGGAAGATAGCAACTACAAGTAACATCAATGAACTAGCCACCGATTCATTTTTTAAGCATAGCAAAATGACATTTTAATAGTCATACACAGCTCCTATTGACTCATTTACGAAGGATTTCGCAGTTTTTTTCCCTCAAGATTGATGGATTGGTCTGATTTGTGAAAACACTGATGTGTACAGGTAAGAACATCCACATCAATTCATCACAAGATTATATATATTTCTGTCCTCATTTTGTACCAATTTTATTTTATTTTATTAATATTATTATTATGGTGACACTTTACAATAAGGTTTAATTAGTTAACATTAGTTTACTACATTAGTTAACATGAACTAATTATGAATTGCACTTCTTTAGCATTTGTTAATCTTTGTTAATGTTAATTTCAACATTTACTTATGCAAGTTTCCCAGTTAACACAGCTAACATATCTGAAGCAGGGCAACAGTTCTGCTAAAAACAACAACAACAACAATACTGGGATAAAGTAACTATGATTTATGAAATCCTAAATGTTTGTATCTGTGATTTCACAGAGTAATTTGAAATCTATAACTGACCTTGTTATTTTTGGTGCACCAATATAAAATTTGTGTGGCAGTACTGATATCCGATTATTTAGAATGACATCTGCCAATACAGATAACGATAGCCAACGATAGTTCCGATAGTTTTGTGTCAATCGTCCCTGATCATCAGCTGTTTTTAAACAAACGGCCGATACAATTATTGGCATCGGTGCATCCCTTGTTATTGCTATCCCTTGTACTTTGTGATCTAATGTGCTTTTAACAGCACTCATAACACCAAAAGTGATTTTCTACTGCCTGATGGTTGCATTTTACAAAATTATGAAAATTTTATCCATTTGAGCATTTTAGAATTTTCTGAGCGAACCTATGCCAAATTAGTCTTCCAAGTTGTCTTAGAAATTAATGTCAAGACAGATCTATTGTTTAAACTTAAGGAACATTTACTGATTTGTCCGTCTTGGTTATAGAATGACCAATACAACACTTCTCCATTATGCCCACTCTGACGTCTCAAACCACCATGAGAACACTACAGTGGACATCGAGGTCATCATGAATGAAGTCAGCATTGTCTTCCTCGCCATCATCATTATCTTCGGCACCACTGGGAACTCTGTGGTCATCTGGGTTGCCAGCTTCCGCATGAAGCCCAACGTCACGAACGTATGGTTGGTCAACCTTGCAGTTGCTGACCTGATCTTCTGCCTGACACGAGTCCTATCACTAATCTCAAGCCTTTTCTTTGACTACTGGCCTTTTGGGATCTTTCTCTGCAAGTTCAATGGTTTCTTCAAGTACGCCAACATGTTCTGCAGTGTTTTCCTACTGGCTGTCATCAGTGTGGATCGAGCGCTTTGCATTTGCCGCCCAGTGTTCACCAGGAAACGACGGACGTTATGTGCAGCTCGTGTGGTCAGTGTGGGAGTTTGGATTGTGGCGGTGATCTTTAGTTCACCGTATTTTGTGTACCGGCAGGTCTACCCTGGCAAGAACAACCTGAGCCACTGCTCACTGAAGGTCAGCATGGCTGCACACATATATAAATAATCATGCATATGCATTTTTATATAATGATTTTATTTAGTAAATATATTAATGCCATCATTTTATTTCATTTGCAGCACAAAGGAGCAGGAGAAGCAGGTGACAATTCAGCAAAGTATGTCTACTACTGCATTCGTTTCATCTGTGGATTCCTGTTGCCCTTCCTGGTCATCCTTATCTGTTACATACTATCTGCTGTTGGGATACGCAGAACACGGCTCTCTGGCAAATCGAGGCCTCTGCGGATTCTTGCTGTATTGGTCTGTGCCTTTTTCCTATGTTGGGCCCCCTACCACTTTCTAGGACTGGTCAAATTGGTAAATGAATCCAACAAGGTGGTAAAAGTAGGATGGAGTATGGCTTCAAACTTAGCCTATTTCAACAGCTGCATTAACCCATTGCTGTACTTCTGCATGGGACTGGATCTTAGTCGACATTGCAATCAAAGTCTGTCTGGGATTTGTCACAGAGCTTTTATGGAGGAAGGCCAAACTTTGTTGCAACGGGGCACTGGGGACGAAAGATGTAATTTCATTCCAAAGACTGCCGGCAGTATGGGTACTATTATATAAATACTATTTTAACAATCTAAGCACATGGCCTAAAGAGCATGGTACAAGTGCACTTAGGGCGTGTCTGAATCCACTTTTGCAACAGGGAAAAATGGTTGGCGCACCCGGCGCATGGTCTAAAAGGGTTGTCCCTATTCTCCTAATGAGTTTTGGGCGTAACATGTGTAGCGTCTGGACCAATCAGACACACACAAATTATTCATTATATCTAATGAATAATCCAGCAAACTCACTCTCCCAACAAAGGTCTATGAAACTTCCCCCAAAAACTAACATCACAAATGAATCTAACACACTGGCAAAACTGTTACAGGACACATTAAGACTGATAAGAAGTTTTACGACCCCAAAAGGAATTTCCAGAGAGTTGTGACTCTCACTTAATTCTTACTGAGAAGGAGAAATAAACCCTGTTAATCCTATATATTCTATGTATAACCACTTGAGAAATGTATAAACATGTATCACATTTTCCCATCTCATGATTTTCCTTTTATGTGGTTTGGCCTTTGATTTCTTGTAAACTCTATTGGGTTAATGTTTCAGACTTTGCATACTATGGTTAAAGGAACACGCCGACTTTTTGGGACTTTAGCTTATTCACCTTATCCCCCAGAGTTAGATAAGTCCATACTAGAGGTGGGCATAGATTATTTTTTTTAATCTAGATTAATCTAGATTAATTTTGAAATTAATCTAGATTAATCTAGATTAATTTTGAAATTAATCTAGATTAATCTAGATTAAAATGGCTCATTTGAATTCTGCTGAAGGCAATCAGAATATGTGTGCTACCCAAATAATGACTATAAAAGTAAGTCTTTGAGAACGGGTTTCTCAAGCCAGGTGGCGCATTAGACCAGGGGCTCATCTCCTGTTTCCAAAATGCATCACAAACTGCTTGAGAAAGCTGTTCTACTCATAGACTGTAAAAGGTTACTACTGTACTGTTACCGTCCGTAGGCAACATTAGGTAGGCCTATGTTATTATCAACTAGGCTATCAATTAGGGATAGGCGATATGGCCTAAAATCCATATTGTGATATACATTGCAGCCTCTTGCGATAACGATATTATAATAAAACCATTTCAGAACAGGTTACACAGACCCTGCTAAACAACTGCTAAAGGTTTTTTTTTTTTTTGTTTTTTTTTTTTGAAAGGGTGTATGTCGTTTTGAGAACATATATTGTGCAAAACTGTAAGTATACAACATAATTTTGCAGATAAATAAAATTTCAGTACACTAGCTGCAGAGACTTAAGTAGGTCTAATGTTTATTATGGCTTGGAGCTTATGAAACCCCAAATTTAAAATTAGAATATTGTCTAACTGATGTCTTTTCAGTTAAAAAGAAACACAACAACGATTCTTAAAATCGGGCGCTTTTAATAAAAAGAGATTATGTGCTACACCACTCACTAAGATATATTGGGAATAATAGTAGCTTGAGCCAGCTCCCAACCCAACTTGGAGAATAGATTAACGGCGATATTTTTTTTATCGCGCGATAAGAGTCTCGCGTTAACGCAGCGCGTTAACGCCGATAACGGCCCACCACTAGTCCATACATACCCTTTTCATCTCCGTGCGTGCCGTAACTCTGTCTGACGCACCCACCGCTAGCCTAGCTTAGCACAAAGACTGGAGGTAAACGGCTCCAGCTAGCATACTGCTCCCAATAAGTGACAAAATAATGGCAACATTTTACTATTTACATGTTGTGATTTGTATAGTCACAGCGTGTACGAATAACAAGGTCACATCATGTGTGTCTCATGTGATTAAAAGCCAAATCACATGAGACACAGTCATCTTCTAACCGTACACATACTGGGAACTATATTCTCCGAAGACGAAGCACTGCTACTTCTGCGGAGTGTTTTACTTCAATTCTGAGCTAACTCTGCTCCTCA
The DNA here is from genome assembly GCF_949319135.1 of Squalius cephalus. Taxonomy (NCBI): domain Eukaryota; kingdom Metazoa; phylum Chordata; class Actinopteri; order Cypriniformes; family Leuciscidae; genus Squalius; species Squalius cephalus. Next base: position 33,082,083 of record NC_137129.1, on the reverse strand, counting down.
CCACGGGGCTTCTCAGGCGCTGCGAGCAAATCACTCCGCCCAAGTAGCAGTGCTTCGCCTTCGAATATGTGACCATGTTATTTGTACACGCTGTGACTATACAAATCACAACATGTAAATAGGAAAATGTTGGCGTTATTTTGTCACTTATTGGGAGCAGTCGGGTCAATTTTTTTATTTAATTTTTTTATTTTTTATTTTTTACAGATGGCTTTGGTCGGACTCAGGCTCATTTAGCTTTTCTCCTTTCATCGTGCCCATAATATGCGTGCAGAGCGCAGGCTACTGTATGAAATATTGTTATATTGATAATATAAATATGCAACGCAATATGCGATCACGCGAGTAACGCGATGCGCGTGCAATGCATTATGGTGACAGTTGACCATGCAGAGTATCAGGGAGAAGTTGGAGCGTGGGGAGTTACTAAAAGTTCCCAATACTTCAGGAAAAACTGCATTTTGAAAGAGTTTTGATTTGATTACCGAGCCTGAAGCCTTCAACAGTGGATGCTATTCTTTTTCTTCACAACACTCGCGAATAAACATTGAATGAACCTACTCAGTTCAATGGATTTTTTCTTTATTATATTTTTATTATTATTTAACGTTAGCCAGTTGGCGAAGAGTTCTTTGAAACGTTGTTCTTCAGTAAAGTTACATGACATCAAAAAAAGGTAGGCCGTAAATCTTTATTTACTGCTGGATCACATTTGGCTATATAATATTCTCTGCATGCTTATGCTTCTCTATAATGGACAGTCTGTATGAATATTTGTGGGCATAATTGTCGGTGGTGGTAGTTATGTTTGAGGCCTATAATAAAATTTTACCTAGTAGCGTGTGTGTGCCAGTCTTTGTACTAAGCTAGGCTAGGTGGGTGCGTCAGACAGAGTTACAGCACGCACAGAAATGAAAATGGTATGTATGGACTTATCTAACTCTGGGGGATACGGTGAATAATCTAATGTCCCAAAAAGTCGGTGTGTTCCTTTAACCAAAATCATATGTGTGGCATGTTTGGTCTCTATAAACTCCAATCTTCGTCCCCCATTTGTTAATTTACATTACATTTTGCTAACTTTGTGACACAATAGTATTATAAGACTCTTGAAGATTCTCTTCTTAAACACCCAATGAAATTAAATATGCAAATACCCTGCTAGAACTCCAAAGGGAAAACTTCTTATTGGCTCACACACCCCCAGAGGGTGTGACATCTTCACGCTTTAAAAATCACTGATCACAAGATCAGCTCTCTTACTCTCTTAGTCCTCTTACTCTCTTAGTCCTTTTCTGGAATCCTGATGTGAAGAGCTATAACTTAAAGCTATAAGCTATAGCTATAAGCTATAAGCTATAACTTCTTGCTTTCCTGTATTCTGCTTCAGCTCTCTTTCCCTTGGTAAACTGTATGCATGTATGTATGTGTATGTTAGAATAGTTTAAGTGTTTAGTCTAGTTAATAAAGTCTTGTTCATGTCACACGTAAAGTTGTCTGTCTCAAGCTCATATCTGGAGTCTCTTATCATAGATCTGGACTACTTGCTCTTAGTAGTACTGTAAAGTAAGAAAGACATTTCCCATGCCCCAGAAATGTACATTTCTTAGAATTAATAAACAATTAACATTGAGTGTTCACAGGACAAACAGGTTAATTGATTGTAATGTTAATTTACAACATTAAGTTAATTATATTAACTGATCCAAATATCCATAATCAATTATAACCAGTTATTATTGATTATTAATATTTCATAGAGCTAATTTGCTAAGAGTGCATGCTATCACTATTGAATACAATATTTTATGCAATGACACTTTTAACTATATACATCATTATCAAGTTGTTATTAACCTTCAAATTGAAAGAGCTCTTCTCATAACCCCTGTTATTGAACAAACTGCATTTTTCTTTGTTTTCATATCTTGAAGTGTTTTTGTTTTGCAATGTACACAAGCACTTTTTAACTGATTTGTGTACAGATCCTTTGAAAGAGGAGACAAATCCTTTTTTAAAATCTTTGAAATGTTTCACCATTTTTACTTTGTTATTAAAAACTTCAGATGACATTGATTAATAATATAATCATAACTAAAAACAATTATATTTTTCAGTTCAACTTTCAACAGAAAGAAAAAGAAATGACAAAGTTATAATTACACTGTAAAAAAAAAAAATACATCCCCAAGTCAAAAATTTCTAGTGACTGATAACATCAAAATTTTTCAGTTAGTCTGACGTATTATTTCTCATTGAGCCAATGTTAACAGACTATTGCAACAAGAATTGCACTTGGGCCAATTTAAAAATTTAGATGTGACCAGTCACTAGAAAATTTTGACTTGGAGAGGTTAGAAATTTTTTACAGTGTATATATTACAATCAGTCATGTTTTTTAATCTTATAGTTTTTCTTTTACATCATCAATGCGTTACACATAGAAATATACAAGCAAAAACAATGCTTATACCCATGCAAAACACTCTTAGCATTCAGACAACTGGCCTACTCACACTCAACCCTGCAATACCATGCTGTTGAACCAGCTTCACCAGCATCCGGAGAAGAGCTGTTGAGAACAGTTCTTGAGAACAGCATGACTATGCTGGTCCACCCGTCAACCCAGAACTATACCAGCTCTAAACCAGCACTAACCTGCATAAACACGCCTGGACTAGCTTGGAATTAATGGTCTTAGCTGGATTTTTCAGCAGGTTTTATAAAGAAACTGAAATACAACAGTCAGAATTCCCTTGACAAAAAAGTCAAAGCCTTATGACAAATACAAAGAGGAAGAAAGAACTTCTGTTCTTCTCTCTATTTTATGTTCCTTGTGTAATATTTCCCTTTGTCCGTCTGGTTTGTATTCTTTAATTACAATTTCAGAACTGCAGATTTTTAATACCATTATTGATACATATCCTCAAAAATTTGAAAAAAATAAATAATGTATAAACTTTGAAGCTGATCTGTGATGGTAGTGTTGATGAAAAAGTTTGAATAGTAGCTATAAAAATTACGTTTTCAATTTCTCTGTATACAGAAATATGTCACATAGAATAAGAGAACCTAGCGCATGACGATGAGGCTCTAATATTTTGTAAAGTATCAGTTCGTGCCAGTTTATTCACGTCCAGCTTTAATGCACATTTGTGGCCTTCAGAGAAAGTCTGAAGAGGAAGTACATTTTTTTCAACAGTGGTTTGTGAGGCCGTTTTTGTCTTTGCACTTGCAATTGCAAAAAAACAAACAAACAAACAAACAAACAAAAACACCCCACAAACAAATATAAAAGTGATATATATAGAACAAAAATTTAAAAAAAGAATTTAAAAAAAGAATCCATCAGTAGAATGGGTATGGTTGCCGATTTAACCTACATTAACCTGTATCTCAGTATAAAGGCTAGTTCGTAGTTATTGACAAACCTATTTTTATCTAGCCTGGGTTTCCCCATGCTGCCTTGAGCGCAGCGCGATTTTATTCACTCTGCTAGGCAGCCTGGACTCCATGGACCAGATTTGCGCCTCAGCGAGGGGACAGAACGGGAACGGGGAGGGAGCAGCAAGACGATGACGACGTCTATGCGACACACCGAAGCAGTTTGTTTATATCTATGGATCCAACATGGCATCAGACACGAAGTTACCTTTCGATGCAGCCTTAGATAGTGTTCTAAGTAGTTTAGAACGCAAGTTTATTTCGTCTTCTTCCTCGTCGAATTTCTGTCGCTCTACATACGTCATCTGGTATAATTGAAACGATTGGCTATGAGCTACGTACAGGTGCATTTGATAGACATTCGTAGCGCCCAATAAACGGCTCTGGGCATTCGTAAACCACGCCTCAAATACGAGAAAATGAACATGTGGTTCCCAGACCACGGGCACGTTCAAATTCAAAACGGTGCGCAACGTTTTGCTACGGTTTCCGGGTTGAACGTCATGTTTGCACTGGTGTGCAACGTTTTCTCTTGTTTGGTGGGTGTGTCAGAACTGCAGTCCAATCAGCAGCAACATATATAAAGCACGCGGTATTAAAGTGAACTCGCACAATGGGTTCAATGAAAGTAATTTACAAATGTGTTGGATGCAACAACTGAGGATATTAGAAGACATGTTTGTCGTAAGTTTTATTGTAAAAATATAGGATATTAACATAATGATGTAGTTGTTTATATTTTTAGCTTCATTGCAAGTATGACATTTGGTATAGAAATAAACAATGGTAATTAAGTGCTTTTCCTAAAAATGAGAAAGAAAATACAGGGTATTAAAACAGTATGAACTACAAATAAAGTCAGTATGTGAGGCTAAATAGATGTGTTTTAGTCTGAATTAGGTAGGCCTATGTGTGCTTCCATTTCAGGTTCAGCAATCCCTTCACTCGATTGGGATGTTCTCTTTTGTTCTGGGCGGCAAGTGCAGTAACTGTAACATCGGGCATATTTTGTAGTATTAAAAACATATTTATACCGACTTCATCAGGCTCAGAAAATTCTTCACAAAGAACACAAAGAATGGCCTTCTCAGCTGCCATAGTTGCAACTCTTGCGTCATCAGAACAGTGTGTTCAACGCATCACCGTTTCTGTTTAAAAAACGTTGTGCAACGTTTTGTTGGGGCTGAACGCAGCCCACGTCTCAATGAGAAAGAGCTCTGACGTTAGCCAGGCTAATTTTTATCCTAAATTTAAAGTAAAATATTTGACTGAACTGAGTTTGATGAATCCAGTCAACTGTAAAGATTAAAACAAGGTACGTTTCATGCTACAATAATTTTATGTTAAATAATAAATATCAAAAACTAAAATATCAAACTCTTATTGAAATGTCTCTTTCTAAAGAACATGGGATTTGTGCATTTAAGTTGTGTGTAAAAAATAAGTGTGTCAACATATTTGTGGAAAGTTCTATTGTTTTTTTGTAAGCAGTTATATCAGACTTCTTAAACATCTTCTTAAAAATCTTTGCCACAGCTGATAAACATGGAGAACTGAAAGCTGACAAAGAATGAAAAGGGACAGATTTTTGAACAAACATGCATGCTCACACATACACACACACACACGTTGTTGGGTTTCCATTTTTTATGGGGACTTTCCAGAGACATGATTATTTTACTGTGTAAGATGTATATTATATCCCCTAACTCTACCCCTAAACCTATCCATCACAGAAAACTTTCAGCATTTTTACATTTTCAAAAAACATAATTTCACTTGATTTTTAAGCTGTTTTCTTAATGGGGAACAAAAACTGTCCCCATAATGTAGGGAAAACCAGGACCACACACACACTTCCACAAACACTGGCTATTTCTATTCTGTATATCCAGTGGTATATCCTGGAATAAGTGAACCCTGGAAAGCATTATTTGCAAACATTGGTCATTGGTCTCACAAAGATACAAGTATGCTCACACATGGACACGCATACACAGCATTTACCATGGGATGTACCACACTTGACTTTAAATGAAGAAACTGAGAAACCACAAGCTTACACAAATGACCTCTCTCAGAAAGAAATGTAAAGATGAAACAATGCCAATTAAAAAAAAAAAATCCCATAGATGTTAAAAGGGTCAGGCAACTTGTCTCACTTGATTCTAGCAACACAATACACATAAAAAGGTTCATCTAACTCTGTGTTTTTCAGCTCTACTCCTGGCGACCCACCTACCAGTATGTTTTAGGTGTCTCACAAATTGAACCTTTCATTTTTAAGAGTGTAGCTCCATTTTCTCACCACCAGAGGGCCACCTCTGCTAAATTTCCTCTGACGTCACTCATTTGTTGGTCATATTCATTGTGAAATCTTCAGTGCATATTATACATTTAGTCATTTAGCAGGGGCTTTTATCCAAAGCGACTTACAAATGAGGAGAGCAATAGAAGCAGCTAAACCAACAAAAGTAAACAATACGTAAGTCCTGCGACAAGTCCCAGTTGGTCTAACAGTGCACACAGCAATTTTTTTTAATAAAAAAAAGAAATGATAGAATAGAAAGAGAACAGAAAGTGTTAGTATTGGGCCAAGTGTTGACTAAAAAGATGTGTCTTTAGCCGTTTTCTGAAAATAGTTCTGGATCAGTTGCAGAGGTTTGACAGTACATGCTGGAAGGCCTGCAAAGAAAGCATTACAATAGTCCAGCCTGGAAAGAACAAGAGTTTGGACAAGGAGTTGCTCCAATAAGAAGTCCGGATCTTCGTAATATCGTATGAGGTAAATCTGCATGGGGCAGTTCTAGCAATGTCCCAGCAAACATTTGGACATTTAATGACCGTTGAAAAGTCGTCACATCCTGTCATTGTTGAAAAATAGTTCCAAAATGAAAATTGAACGGATGTCTTTGATGTTATCTGTTCTGTGTTACATGCATACCGATTTATGCCATCCTACCGTGACTATTTTTGGCCAGGGACACAACGTTGCCGTCGACCAATGATTGCTGGGGTGGTATGTGAATTTTAACTGATCTTCAATCACAACTCCAAGGAGAAGTTGTGATGAAGTGTTGGGTTGCAGTAGGTGATTCATCCAGCAAGAAATGTCAAGCAGGCAGGCTTAGTAGAGAGGTAGAGTTGTGTGTCAGCATAGCAGTGATAGGAAAAGCCGTGTTTTTGAGTGACAGATCCTAGTGATGTCATGTAGATGGAGAAGAGAAGTGGTCCCAGCACTGAGCCCTGAGGCACCCCAATAGCTGTTGCAACTTAGACACCTCAACCCTCCATGACACCCCGAAGGACCTTCCTGAGAGGTAATACTTGAACCACTGGAGTGCGGTTCCTGAGATGTCCTTTGTCATGAAGGTTGACAGGTAGATCTGGTGATTTACTGGTGTATCTGGTGTTGTCAAAAGCAGGAGACAGATTATTGTATAGATTACTGATTATTTGGAAGCTGCTCATGCCAGTCTCAGAGCTTCAAAAACCGGGAGCAGGGCAGTTTTAGTTGAGTGGCCACTTTTGAAGCCAGACTGTTTGCTGCCCAGGAGGTTGTTCTGTGTGAGAAATGCAAAGGTTGAACATGACTCGCTCAAGTGTTTTTGCAATAAATGAAAGAAGTGATACCGGTCTGGGTTTAGAGTGGGTTTCTTTACCAGTGGGGTTGTCCAGGCCTGCTTAAATGCTGTGGGAAGAGTGAGTGCAGGTACAACTAAAGAAGAAATGGCTTGAAGGAGATAAGTTAATAGGCTCAAACAGACAGGTATGTGATTGAAAGGAGTTTGGAGACTTCTGCCTCTCAGAGCGAAAAGAGGGAGGGAAGAGTGTGTTTGAGGTTAAGATGTGTTTGTTGGTTTATGGTGTGGAGAACTGGACGCTGATGGTTGTTGTTTTATTAGGCACTGCCTTGTGTCTTAGATTTATTATATTTTGATTGTTTTATAGGCCTGTTTCTACTTAATTTGACAATTTCATGATTTACTTGTTAACTTTGGATTTGCATTGGCTTGCTATTTTTCTTTAGTTCTGTTAAACCTATTAATAATTTACATAGAATTATGATATTAAACATATAGTAAAATTCCTGAGCTTCCCTTGAATAGCCTTTAGCACAACAAAAATGGCTTTTTGGAGTACTGAGATCTAGTGCAGAATAGAATTTGATCTGTCTGATAAAAATTGCACATCTCCTCCCTTTTCCTGCTTGCCTGTCTTTTGTTGCCAAATAGCACGCTTTAGAATGACTGTGCAAAAGATGCAGTAAAAAAGCCTGTTCAGAATTAAATGAAAGCAACTGTAAGAGATGTCAGTGAAGTTGCTTGTATATTTATCTGCACACTGGTGGCACAATTACTATTTAATTCTTAAACATAGTCCATGCTGAACATATTCACAAAAGATTATAAGCTGTTTATCCCAAGACTGACAGTTTGGGCTGGTTAGTACAAAAAAAGAAAAAAGAAAAAGAAAAAGAAGAAAAAAAAAAACAGGTAAGAACATTTAGTTCTTTTCATTTAGATTTAGTTCACCTTTTTGAAAGAATTTTCTGAAAACAATATAGGATAAAGGATGAGCTTAAATTAAATTTATTGCAAGAATCTGATATTATATATATATATTAAAAAAAGCTTTAAAAATTTGTTTTAAACAAATAATACATAATAATATAAATAATCAAAGTGTGAATATGGTGTGAATCAAATCCTAAATGAAATAGGAGCAGAGCAGTCAAATAAGTTCTACTGGTTATGATTTAGCAGGGTAATTCAAAATCTATAGCTGAAATCAATGTTCTTATTATGACTTCTAAGTAAACCCTATCAGTTTAATAACCTAGACCCTCTTGGTTGCCAGACAATGTTTGACAATCTCATCATGTTTATTTAACTGTGGTGGTGACGCTCGTGAAAGTAGCATGGTAACCACACGCTTAAGTTGTGCAGAATGCGTAGGCATATCAAAGTTGAGTGCATAAGCAGATGTAGGTTGACCGTAAGCCTTCAGAAGAAAAAAAGCATCTTTTAAAGATTTATCTGTCTTGCTTGTAGAATGACCTCGAATACAACTCTGTCCTTACATGAGAAAACAACAGTGGACATTGTCTTCCTCTCCATCATCATTTTCCTCGGCACCACCGGGAACTCTGTGGTCATCTGGGTGGCCGGCTTTCGCATGAAGCCCAACGTCACGAACGTTTGGTTGGTCAATCTGGCAGTAGCTGACCTGATCTTCTGTCTGACACGAGTCACTTCGCTCCTCAAAAAAAATGTCTTTGACCATTGGCCTTTTGGGATCTTTCTCTGCAAGTTCAATATTTTCTTCAAGTACGCCAACATGTTCTGCAGTGTTTTCCTTCTGGCTGTCATCAGTGTGGATCGAGCGCTCTGCATCTGGTGCCCAGTTGTTACTAGAAAACGACGGACGTTATGTGCAGCTCGTGTGGTCAGTGTGGGAGTCTGGATTGTGGCGGTGATCTTTAGTTCACCTTATTTGGTGTACCGGCAGGTCAACCCTAGTGACAACAACTTGACCAAGTGCAGTGAGGTCAGAATGGCTTTATAAATTACTCCATGTACCACCTTGCATAAAAAAAATCTGATTATGTTAGTTTGAATATATAATTATAAATTAATTTGCAGGAGAACGGAGCAGCAAAAGCAAGTGGAAGGTATGTCTACTACTGCATTCGTTTCATCTGTGGATTCCTGTTGCCCTTCCTGGTCATCCTTATCAGTTACATACTATCTGCTGTTGGGATACGCAGAACACGGCTCTCTGGCAAATCGAGGCCTCTTCGGATTCTTGCTGTATTGGTCTGTGTCTTTTTCCTATGTTGGGCCCCCTACCACTTTCTAAGACTGGTCAAATTGGTTAATGAAAACAAGGCGGTAAAAGTATGGAGTATGGCTTCAAACTTAGCCTATTTCAACAGCTGCATTAACCCATTGCTGTACTTCTGCATGGGACTGGAGTTTAGTCAACGATGCAACCAAAGTCTGTATGGGATTTGTCACAGAGCTTTTATGGAGGAAGGCCAAACTTTGTCACAGCAAAGCACTAGGGAGGAAAGCTGTTATTCCATTCCAAAGACTGAGTGTGTCACTAAAGTTTAAGAGTTTTTACTCTTTTTCTTGTTCAATTGTTAGGTTTATCAGCTAACTATTTTTTTATGAATTTTTTATTATTAGTAACACATTAAAAAAGGAACATACCTCAGTGTCTGGTCTTCTGGTTAGCTTTCATATAGCAGCCTATATAAAATATACCTTAAAATATTCAAAGTAAGATCATTCATAATATGGGTAATATTTATACAAATGTTTATGAAATAATTCTGCATTTTTATGATCTATTATGCTTGTCTACATGTGTATGATTGTTAACAGGATGACACTTAGGCCTATAAGCCCACCTGAGGCAGGAAGAGAAAGCGGAAATTATATGTGGCGTAATATAAAGGAATGAACATTTTTCATTGATTCTTTAATATTAACCATTGCAATAAATGCACAGTGTATGAAGCTGTGATAAAAGCTTTTGATTCAATTCCTTTTCATCAGAAATTTTTTTTTTCCTGATTCAAATGTCTTCTAAACCTTTAGGTCCTTGTAGCCTAACTGAGCACACTGAAATAAAACATCTGCAGTGACACTGCATTAAAGGTTGTGCAATATTGCAAAATGATGACACCCATTTTTGTTTTGCATGTGCACTTCTTAGTAGCCTACTCTAATTGATGCTTCCTCATTAGAGAGAAAACAGACTCGAACACTGGGGACTTGAGACTCGATTCGGGCTCGAACTCAGGTAATGGTGGACTCGGACCCGGACTCGAACACTGGGGACTCGAGACTCGACAGTTGGTGACTCGACTACAACACTGATACATTGAGGGCAGGGATGGGCAGTATTTCAGATAGGGGAGAGCGGGGCACAACCTAACGATTTTTGACTTTCTCAGTTTGTGTAAATCTACTTATGGTTCAGAGTATTTATTTTTTCCCACATTAATTTCCCACATGTCTACTACAATTATGTGTTTTTGTTTTATTAATACAGTATATACTTTTTTCTTGATATACCCCGAAAGAATGGAAGTGAAATGTGACAACATGCCCCATAGGTGGGGTACATTGTAACATGTGTGGGGCACATTGTAACATAACATATGGCAGCTTAAAATGTTATCTGATCTAATAAAAAAAATATACAAAACAAACTAAATTATTTTCTAAATAAAATACAATTTAAAAACTTTTTCATATAAAATAATGGCAATTTTTAATAATTAAATATAAACTCATTTTTGAGTTTTGACTACGAACACATGAAAACACAGCTATACAACATAGTTCAAAACAAATAAATAATAAGTAATTTCTGAACATTGACACTCAGTCTTTATTCACCTTTTTCTCACGTTTTCTCAATAAAATTAATAAAAGTATAGAATATAATAGCATATTTCTAATAGGGGCACATTGTAACGCAGTGTTACAACATGCCCCCGCCTGCACAACTGGGATTTAAACCCTGCTAGTGTCTTCTGCTAGTTAGCGAAACATTAAATAACTATCTCAACTGTTAAATAACATCTTGGAGATTAAAATAATATCAGATTTGTCTTATTTTAAATAAACACAAAAAATAGAGATGAAAAATTAACTTAAGTAAGAAATTTACTTTTGCTATGGTTTAATAAATGTCTATGGATATCTTCCAAAAATAAAATAATTTTGGCGGATTTTTTTTTCTATATAGTGTTGATATGGCAACTAGTAAATAAACAAAGTTTCGTCATCCAAGCATGTGCGGAAGTATTTAAAACAAGCGGGTTACAACTAACCCCGCGTTAGGTTGTGCCCCGCGCTCCCCTACATTTAATACAAATAATACTTTTTTGTATTTTAAAGCCTTTGGAAAAAAATCTAATGTAATTTGTATTTAAATACATTTAAGATGAGTATTTTTGTATTTTCAAAATACGCGAAATACTTTTTGCCAGTCAACCTGTTAATCAGGTTAAGCCAGAGTGGTAGGTTAAGCTACTGATTTTGTGCATCAACTAGTTCAGACACTTCCCCCAACCCCAACATTCATGCACGTGAGCTGCAGTACAACTCAGCATTGGATCAGCGATTTTTCTGGAGTAAGGTGAGGATGTCATGATCAATTCTACTTGTTGATTAAAGTTAAAATAGTGCATTATTCAGATTTGCCTTCAGTTAACATGAAAGAATAAAAGAGCACAGACAAGTGGGGAAAATGTGTTAGCCAATCAGTCTTGATCGGTTGTTGATTTTTATCAACTAGCTTGTCAAATGTGTTTAAACCATTACTTCATGTTAGGGCTGGGTGATATGACACTACATATCATAGTGATGATATAAAGTGTGAATCGATGGAACTTTTTCTAAATCGTTTACATAGATAGGCCTATTTGTGGGGTAATTTTAAGCTGCAAATTTATCCGTGCAGCTTTTATTCGAACGCTAGAGTGGCAAAAAGAAGCGCCGATGAATGAGCCTACACCACAAAAAATCTTCAGCTTTATTTTTATTCATTAAAAAAAATGTATATAGTGAATAGTAAATAGTATAGGTAAATATAGTAAAAAAATAAAAATAAAAAAAAAGTAAAAAAAAAAGTAAATATAGGTAAATAGTGTCAAATGATTTTAAATGATTTCTAATTAAAAATTTTAGATAAACTTTCTAATTTTGAAAACTGATATTGAGAATTGTGAAACCATGATATATTTTGTTACTGTGAAGTAAAATTAAGATTTTGGTCATATCGCCCATCAATATTCTTTGCTAAATAGCAGAAAAGGTTCCCACAGTTTTACATACAGTATGGATTTTTTAATAGTGTTCGCCACAAGTAATATACTACATTGTAACCTGGTTAGAAATAAGTATATAAATGGCTGCTATTTTGCATAAGTTTATTTGTAATTGCCAGCAAGAAAAAAAAAAAAGAAAGAATGACAGAGAGGGCAAAGAAATTAAAAGTCAGTAGGCCTATGTAGCTTCTTCATTCACCTATACCTGCACTGGATGGCCAATTTCACATGTATTTTCAAAATACAAAACACTGTATTTGTATTTAAATGTGCTCTAAGCGATGTCACACGTTTTTTAGGCCAAAACGTTTTTTGTCACATCCAGCAAACATCTCCTCACTATCCGCTAGCTGCCTGTCCCCTGAAAACACTGTAAAAAAGCGCAGTCTCTGTAGACCGCCCAGACTTCACAAATGGCAACAAAAACAACCTGGCCCAGCCTGGACCACGAAACATAACAAACAGTGTTCCAGCCAATAACCAACAAGAATGATTTGGGGGGGGGGGGGGGGGGGGGGGGGGGGGGGGGGGGGGGGGAGAGAAGCATGAAGAGGGAAGTTAGCTAGAGGAGAGATGTCCTAGACAACGACCTAATGTTAAAAATGTATATTCTTGAGAATTTTAATATGGCCGACAAACGACCAAAAAGATTACGTTCCGATGAACAAACAACATAGAATAGCGAAAAGGAGAAGGAAGTCCTGAATTTACATCAGAAAGCGTTCAAAAGGTGGCGAGAACTCCGCCGGCAGAAGGGCTTCCAATCCGAAATTCAGGTGGCTCTGTTTTTGCTGGACATGACTGTTTCAGGAAGCAAGGAAGTGAGGGGGAGGGGACGGGATGAGGAGGAGGGAGGGTCGAGCTAGCCTCTGTTTTGTATGACAATACTTTGAACGTCAACAAGAAGTGACGTCACCCAACATCGCTTAGAGCACATTTAAATACATTTTTCCACACAGTATTTTGTATTTTTATTTTAAATACATTTCCATGTATTTATGCTCATCTCTGATTGAGGGTATACACAATAATGATGTATTAAAATGGGAAACGTTTTTCTTTGCTTTGTCAAAACAATCCCCATTCACACGGATCCACGAAAGCTACTAAAAACGCTGTATTATGCTGCCAGGCCAGTAGTTGGCGATGTGACTTTGTAAAGAAAAACTACGCACCTATGAACTGAACACGTAATACGCATGCGTTTACACAGAGATGATACCGGTATTGTTTCCTAAAACTTGCAATTTGAATCCTATTGTCAAAGGTTTGTGTTTTCGGGCCCCAAAAATGTCATTGTCGTGTAAATGAACAGCCAAAACGCATAATAAGTTTTCCGTTTTTAGTTGAAAACGGTGTCATGTATAAACTGCCCCTGAATTGTAGTCGACAGCATCATCACCTGACCTGGGATTTGAGGCTATCCTGTGTAGTGTTGTCAACAGTACCGACTTCGGAGTTGTGTCTTTGAATACTTAAATATGCAATGTCAAGTCAGGTAAAGTCACCTTTATTTATATAGCGCTTTATACAATATTTCAATGTTCATACAATGTTTCAAAGCTATACAGTGATAACAGGAAAATTATGTATGCATTTCGGCTGTTGTTCAGCTGAAGTCAGTTCAGTGTTGATTCAGTTCTGTTGTAAAGATCATCAATTATTAAATTTGTTCATTTCATCTCTAAGCAGTTCTACAAAAAATGATGTCATCGTTCAGTTCTCATTTAACAGTCAGATCAATAATGTTTTTGTTTTTTTTAAATATTAAGTGACATAAATAATATATGAATGTGCCAAAGCCACACTTCACTTACAACAATTTTGTTTACGTAAAAAAAACAAAGGTTTATGTAAGTCTCCTCCCCCTTTCCATTTCTCTGTCTTCAGGGAAAATACATGAACGTCCTGTTCTATGAGGCTAAGGAGCAAAAGGAAGAGAGCAACTACAAGTAACATCAATGAACTAGCCACCGATTCATTTTTTAAGCATAGCAAAATGACATTTTAATAGTCATACACAGCTCCTATTGACTCATTTACGAAGGATTTCGCAGTTTTTTTCCCTCAAGATTGATGGATTGGTCTGATTTGTGAAAACACTGATGTGTACAGGTAAGAACATCCACATCAATTCATCACAAGATTATATATATTTCTGTCCTCATTTTGTACCAATTTTATTTTATTTTATTAATATTATTATTATGGTGACACTTTACAATAAGGTTTCATTAGTTAACATTAGTTTACTACATTAGTTAACATGAACTAATTATGAATTGCACTTCTTCAGCATTTGTTAATCTTTGTTAATGTTAATTTCAACATTTACTTATGCAAGTTTCCCAGTTAACACAGCTAACACAGCTAACATATTTGAAGCAGGGCAACAGTTCTGCTAAAAACAACAACAACAACAACAACAATACAGGGATAAAGTAACTATGATTTATGAAATCCTAAATGTTTGTATCTGTAATTTCACAGAGTAATTTGAAATCTATAACTGACCTTGTTATTTTTGGTGCACCAATATAAAATTTGTGTGGCAGTACTGATATCCGATTATTTAGAATGACATCTGCCAATACAGATAACGATACAGATAACGATAGCCAACGATAGTTCCGATAGTTTTGTGTCAATCGTCCCTGATCGTCAGCTGTTTTTAAACAAACGGCCGATACAATTATTGGCATCGGTGCATCCCTTGTTATTGCTATCCCTTGTACTTTGTGATCTAATGTGCTTTTAACAGCACTCATAACACCAAAAGTGATTTTCTACTGCCTGATGGTTGCATCTTACAAAATTATGAACATTTTATCCATTTGAGCATTTTAGAATTTTCTGAGCGAACCTATGCCAAATTAGTCTTCCAAGTTGTCTTAGAAATTAATGTCATGACAGATCTATTGTTTAAACTTAAGGAACATTTACTGATTTGTCTGTCTTGGTTGTAGAATGACTTCCAATACAACACTTCTCCATTATGCCCACTCTGACGTCTCAAACCACCATGAGAACACTACAGTGGACATCGAGGTCATCATGAATGAAGTCAGCATTGTCTTCCTCGCCATCATCATTCTGTTTGGCACCACTGGGAACTCTGTGGTCATCTGGGTTGCCAGCTTCCGCATGAAGCCCAACGTCACGAACGTATGGTTGGTCAACCTTGCAGTTGCTGACCTGATCTTCTGCCTGACACGAGTCCTATCACTAATCTCAAGCCTTTTCTTTGACTACTGGCCTTTTGGGGTCTTTCTCTGCAAGTTCAATGGTTTCTTCAAGTACGCCAACATGTTCTGCAGTGTTTTCCTTCTGGCTGTCATCAGTGTGGATCGAGCGCTTTGCATTTGCCGCCCAGTGTTCACCAGGAAACGACGGACGTTATGTGCAGCTCGTGTGGTCAGTGTGGGAGTTTGGATTGTGGCGGTGATCTTTAGTTCACCGTATTTTGTGTACCGGCAGGTCTACCCTGGCAAGAACAACCTGAGCCACTGCTCACTGAAGGTCAGCATGGCTGCACACATATATAAATAATCATGCATATGCATTTTTATATAATGATTTTATTTAGTAAATATATTAATGCCATCATTTTATTTCATTTGCAGCACAAAGGAGCAGAAGAAGCAGGTGACAATTCAGCAAAGTATGTCTACTACTGCATTCGTTTCATCTGTGGATTCCTGTTGCCCTTCCTGGTCATCCTTATCTGTTACATACTATCTGCTGTTGGGATACGCAGAACACGGCTCTCTGGCAAATCGAGGCCTCTGCGGATTCTTGCTGTATTGGTCTGTGCCTTTTTCCTATGTTGGGCCCCCTACCACTTTCTAGGACTGGTCAAATTGGTAAATGAATCCAACAAGGTGGTAAAAGTAGGATGGAGTATGGCTTCAAACTTAGCCTATTTCAACAGCTGCATTAACCCATTGCTGTACTTCTGCATGGGACTGGATCTTAGTCGACATTGCAACCAAAGTCTGTCTGGGATTTGTCACAGAGCTTTTATGGAGGAAGGCCAAACTTTGTTGCAACGGGGCACTGGGGACGAAAGATGTAATTTCATTCCAAAGACTGCCGGCAGTATGGGTACTATTATATAAATACTATTTTAACAATCTAAGCACATGGCCTAAAGAGCACGGTACAAGTGCACTTAGGGCATGTCTGAATCCACTTTTGCAACAGGGAAAAATGGTTGGCACACCTGGCGCAAGGTCTAAAAGGGTTGTCCCTATTCTCCTAATGAGTTTTGGGCGTAACATGTGTAGCGTCTGGACCAATCAGACACACACAAATTATTCATTATATCTAATGAATAATCCAGCAAACTCACTCTCCCAACAAAGGTCTATGAAACTTCCCCCAAAAACTAACATCACAAATGAATCTAACACACTGGCAAAACTGTTACAGGACACATTAAGACTGATAAGAAGTTTTACGACCCCAAAAGGAATTTCCAGAGAGTTGTGATTCTCACTTAATTCTTACTGAGAAGGAGAAATAAACCCTGTTAATCCTATATATTCTATGTATAACCACTTGAGAAATGTATAAACATGTATCACATTTTCCCATCTCCTTTTATGTGGTTTGGCCTTTGTTTTCTTGTAAACTCTATTGGGTTAATGTTTCAGACTTTGCATACTATGGTTAAAGGAACACGCAGACTTTTTGGGACTTTAGCTTATTCACCTTATCCCCCAGAGTTAGATAAGTCCATACATACCCTTTTCATCTCCGTGCGTGCCGTAACTCTGTCTGACGCACCCACCGCTAGCCTAGCTTAGCACAAAGACTGGAGGTAAACGGCTCCAGCTAGCATACTGCTCCCAATAAGTGACAACATAATGGCAACATTTTCCTATTTACACGTTGTGATTTGTATAGTCACAGCGTGTACGAATAACATGGTCACATGAGACACAGACATCTTCAAACCGTACACATACTGGAAACTATATTCTCAGAAGACGAAGCACTGCTACTTCTGCGGAGTGTTTTACTTCAATTCTGAGCTAACTCTGCTCCTCACCACGGGGCTTCTCAGGCGCTGCGAGCAAATCACTCCGCCCAAGTAGCAGTGCTTCGCCTTCGAATATGTGACCATGTTATTTGTACACGCTGTGACTATACAAATCACAACATGTAAATAGGAAAATGTTGGCGTTATTTTGTCACTTATTGGGAGCAGTCGGGTCAATTTTTTATTTTATTTTTTATTTTTTACAGATGGCTTTGGTCGGACTCAGGCTCATTTAGCTTTTCTCCTTTCATCGTGCCCATAATATGCGTGCAGAGCGCAGGCTACTGTATGAAATATTGTTATATTGATATATATAATATAAATATGCAACGCAATATGCGATCACGCGAGTAACGCGATGCGCGTGCAATGCATTATGGTGACAGTTGACCATGCAGAGTATCAGGGAGAAGTTGGAGCGTGGGGAGTTACTAAAAGTTCCCAATACTTCAGGAAAAACTGCATTTTGAAAGAGTTTTGATTTGATTACCGAGCCTGAAGCCTTCAACCGTGGATGCTATTCTTTTTCTTCACAACACTCGCGAATAAACAGTGAATGAACCTACTCAGTTCAACGGATTTTTTCTTTATTATATTTTTATTATTATTTAACGTTAGCCAGTTGGCGAAGAGTTCTTTGAAACGTTGTTCTTCAGTAAAGTTACATGACATCAAAAAAAGGTAGGCCGTAAATCTTTATTTACTGCTGGATCACATTTGGCTATATAATATTCTCTACTGCATGCTTATGCTTCTCTGTAATGGACAGTCTGTATGAATATTTGTGGGCATAATTGTCGGTGATGGTAGTTATGTTTGAGGCCTATAATAAAATTTTACCTAGGAGCGTGTGTGTATGTGTGTGCGTCTAGCAGAGACAGCGCGCATCAGAGAGCACGCGTCAGAGAGAGCTCAAAGTGATATTGATGTTGGTCTCGGGTCGGGGTCGGGTTCGGGCTGAAAAATTGCAGACGTTTTCAGGCTGGGGCCGGATTAGGGCTTGAACACCATGGGCCAGGTCTCGGTTAGGGCTGGATGTTTTGCCCCGTGCAGGGCTCTAGGCAGTATAGGCAGCTCTAGGCCGTTTACCTCCAGTCTTTGTGCTAAGCTAGGCTAGCGGTGGGTGGGTCAGACAGAGTTACAGCATGCACGGAAATGAAAATGGTATGTATGGACTTATCTAACTCTGGGGGATACGGTGAATAATCTAAAGTCCCAAAAAGTCGGCGTGTTCCTTTAACCAAAATCATATGTGTGGCATGTTTGGTCTCTATAAACTCCCATCTTCGTCCCCCATTTGTTAATTTACGTTACGTTTTGCTAACTTTGTGACACAATAGTATTATAAGACTCTTGAAGATTCTCTTCTTAAACACACAATGAAATTAGATATGCAAATACCCTGCTAGAACTCCAAAGGGAAAACTTCTTATTGGCTCACACACCCCCAGAGGGTGTGACATCTTCACGCTTTAAAAATCACTGATCACAAGATCAGCTCTCTTACTCTCTTAGTCCTCTTACTCTCTTAGTCCTTTTCTGGAATCCTGATGTGAAGAATTTCAAACAATGCTATAACTTCTTGCTTTCCTGTATTCTGCTTCAGCTCTCTTTCCCTTGGTAAACTGTATGCATGTATGTATGTGTATGTTAGAATAGTTTAAGTGTTTAATCTAGTTAATAAAGTCTTGTTCATGTCACACGTAAAGTTGTCTGTCTCAAGCTCATATCTGGAGTCTCTTATCATAGATCTTGACTACTTGCTCTTAGTAGTACTGTAAAGTAAGAAAGACATTTCCCATGCCCCAGAAATGTACATTTCTTAGAATTAATAAACAATTAACATTGAGTGTTCACAGGACAAACAGGTTAATTGATTGTAATGTTAATTTACAACATTAAGTTAATTATATTAACTGATCCAAATATTCATAATCAATTATAACCAGTTATTATTGATTATTAATATTTCATAGAGCTAATTTGCTAAGAGTGCATGCTATCACTATTGAATACAATATTTTATGCAATGACACTTTTAACTATATACATCATTATCAAGTTGTTATTAACCTTCAAATTGAAAGAGCTCTTCTCATAACCCGTTATTGAACAAACTGCATTTTTCTTTGTTTTCATATCTTGAAGTGTTTTTGTTTTGCAATGTACACAAGCACTTTTTAACTGATTTGTGTACAGATCCTTTGAAAGAGGAGACAAATCCTTTTTTAAAATCTTTGAAATGTTTCACCGTTTTTACTTTGTTATTAAAAACTTCAGATGACATTGATTAATAATATAATCATAACTAAAACAATTATATTTTTCAGTTCTACTTTCAACAGAAAGAAAAAGAAATGACAAAGTTATAATTATATATTACAATCAATCATGTTTTTTAATCTTATAGTTTTTCATTTACATCATCAATGCACAGGGCCGGAGTGGGGCCACTTTTCAGCCCGGGAGTTTCAGGCCCAAGACCGGCCCACTTTTTCCATGGTGGAATTCCAAATTAGCACTTTTTTAAAATTGGATAAATGAAGCAACAGTTCAGCTCGTACTATTGTGTAGTTAGTATTAATACAATGGGTTAACAAATAATGTAAAGGTTAAATAATAATTCACTTAGACTTTATAAGAAGCATAAGAAGCAATTGCAACTTTTTCACACAATTCTGACATTATATTTCGCAATTCTGACTTTATATTTCGCAATTCTGACTTTATATTTCGCAATTCTGACTTTATAACACGCAATTGCTACTTTATATCACAGAATTCTGACTTTATATCTTGCAGTTCTGACTTTATAAGCAATTGCGACTTTATTTCACACAATTCTGACTTTATAATTTGCAATTCTGACTTTATAACACGTTTTATGATTTTATATCACACAATTCTGACTCTATATCTGGCAGTTCTGACTTTATAAGCAATTGCGACTTTATATCACACAATTCTGACTTTATATTTCGCAATTGTGACTTTATAACACGTTTTATGACTTTATATCACACAATTCTGACTCTATATCTTGCAGTTCTGACTTTATAAGCAATTGCGACTTTATTTCAGGCAGTTCTGATTTTATATCTTGCAATTCTGACTTTATAAGAAGCAATTGCGACTTTATATCACGCAATTCTGACTCTATATCTCACAATTCTTTATAACACGCAATTGCAACTTTATTTCAGGCAATTCTGACTTTATATCTCACAATTCTGACTTTTTAACACGCAATTGCGACTTTATTTCAGGCAATTCTGACTTTATATCTCGCAATTCTGAGAAAAAAAGTCAGAATTGCGAGATGTAAATTCGAGATAAAAAGTCGCAATTATCTTTTAAAATGTTTTATTCTGTGGCGGAAACAAAGCTTCCATAGCCTACCTCCTGGCCTCTTCCTCCCATCCATCCTCCCTGACGCGTACCGTTACGGCCGGTCCAGCTATCAGTAGGCGCCGGCGGAGCCGCGGTAGCCTCCCTGAGAAAACGTTTTGAAAAGACGGGCTATGGACCCAACCATTTCTATAGGAGGGGAGGGGAGAACTCCCTCACATGGTACAACCCATGCTGAGTTGCGCGCTGTGGTGGCAGAATGCGGAACGTGTATATCCTAATGTAACTAATGTGACATTGAAATGTAAAAAAAAAAAAAAAAAAATCCTCGACCGGCCCAAAAGTGAAGCGGCCCACCGGGAATACTCCCGATTCTCCCGATTACCCACTCCGGGCCTGTCAATGCATTACACATAGAAATATACAAGCAAAAACAATGCTTATCCCCATGCAAAACACTCTTTGCATTCAGACAACTGGCCTACTCACACTCAACCCTGCAATACCATGCTGTTGAACCAGCTTCACCAGCATCCGGAGAAGAGCTGTTGAGAACAGTTCTTGAGAACAGCATGACTATGCTGGTCCACCCGTCAACCCAGAACTATACCAGCTCTAAACCAGCACTAACCTGCATAAACACGCCTGGACTAGCTTGGAATTAATGGTCTATGCTGGATTTTTCAGCAGGTTTTATAAAGAAACTGAAATACAACAGTCAGAATTCCCTTGACAAAAAAGTCAAAGCCTTATGACAAATACAAAGAGGAAGAAAGAACTTCTGTTCTTCTCTCTATTTTATGTTCCTTGCGTAATATTTCCCTTTGTCCGTCTAGTTTGTATTCTTTAATTACAATTTCAGAACTGCAGATTTTTAATACCATTATTGATACATATCCTCAAAAATTAGAAAAAAATAAATAATGTATAAACTTTGAAGCTGAGCTGTGATGTTGATGAAAAAGTTTGAATAGTAGCTATAAAAATTACGTTTTCAATTTTTCTGTATGCAGAAATATGTCACATAGAATAAGAGAACCTAGCGCATGACGATGAGGCTCTAATATTTTGTAAAGTATCAGTTTGTGCCAGTTTATTCACGTCTAGCTTTAATGCACATTTGTGGCCTTCAGAGAAAGTCTGAAGAGGAAGTAAATTTTTTTCAACAGTGGTTTGTGAGGCCATTTTTGTCTTTGCACTTGCAATTGCAAACAAACAAACAAACAAACAAACAAACAAACAAACAAACAAAAAAACACCCCACAAACAAATATAAAAGTGATATTGAACAAAAATTGAAAAAAGAATTAAAAAAAAGATTCCATCAGTAGAATGGGTATGGTTGCCGATTTAGCCTACATTAACCTGTATCTCAGTATAAAGGCTAGTTCATAGTTATTGACAAACCTATTTTTATCTAGCCTGGGTTTCCCCATGCTGCCTTGAGCGCAGCGTGATTTTATTAACTCTGCTAGGCAGCCTGGACTCCATGGACCAGATTTGCGCCTCAGCGAGGGGACAGAACGGGAACGGGGAGGGAGCAGCAAGACGATGACGACGTCTATGCGACACACCGAAGCAGTTTGTTTATATCTATGGATTCAACATGGCATCAGACGCGAATAAGTTACCTTTCGATGCAGCCTTAGATAGTGCTCTAAGTAGTTTAGAACGCAAGTTTATTTCGTCTTCTTCCTCGTCGAATTTCTGTCGCTCTACATACGTCATCTGGTATAATTGAAACGATTGGCTATGAGCTACGTACAGGCGCATTTGATAGACATTCCAGAGCCCGTCTACGGAGAGCCTGCCCACTCCCTATTAAGCCCTATTGTACCGAATTTTGGTTGTAGTACCACCAGAGTTCCACTGGGGGCGATCGCCATGAGTGCAGAATGAATGGGAGTCTATGGGGCTAGACAGCTAAATTTGTCTCTTTCACCCGATTGCCGTTGAGAAATCTCAGATTTGATTGTAGATTTTGCAAGTTCAACATGGGTTTTAGGTCGAAAGTTGAATGAACGAGTACTTATGTCGTTTTGATTTCTTACAGGTTGAGTTGTTGTTGCCCATAACACGCTAGCATTCTGCTAATGACGTCAGCATTCTGACATTTTGAAAGACTTTTTAAAGCAAATAAGTGACTCTAAAAAATCTAACACCCAGCAATGTGTAATTTCTTTGCATCTCCTTTCGAATACAACATTCAAATTACTAGACAAAAAATTATATCCTGAGAAAAGTGGATTTTGAGGGCTATACCGATTGACCTCCATTCATTCTGCACTCGTCCTGTGAGCGCCCTCATATGGAATCAGAGTGGAACTGCAACCAGTTCAGAAGCCGGAAGTGTAGTGAGAGTGAAACTTCTCGCCATATTAGACATTCTCTGGACGTTCGTAGCGCCCAATAAACGGCTCTGGGCATTCGTAAACCACGCCTCAAATACGAGAAAATGAACATGTGGTTTCCAGACCACGTCTCAATGAGAAAGAGCTCTGACGTTAGCCAGGCTAATTTTTATCATAAATTTAAAGATGCTGTATGTAGTTTTCAGCGACCTCTAGCGGTGATGTTTCAGATTGCAAGAAAGCATTACAATAGTCCAGCCTGGAAAGAACAAGAGTTTGGACAAGGAGTTGCTCCGATAAGAAGTCTAGATCTTGGTAATATTGTATGAGGTAAATCTGCATGGGGCAGTTCTAGCAATGTCCCAGCAAACATTTGGACATTTAATGACCGTTGAAAAGACGTCACATCCCGTCATTGTTGAAAAATAGTTCCAAAATGAAAATTTAACGGATATCTTTGATGTTATCTGTTCTGTGTTACATGCATACCGATTTATGCCATCCTACCGTGACTATTTTTGGCCAGGGACACAACGTTGCTGTCGGACCAATGATTGCTGGGGTGGTATGTGAATTTTAACTGATCTTCAATCACAACTCCAAGGAGAAGTTGTGATGAAGTGTTGGGTTGGCCAAAACCACAAGCAGTTCGGTCTTGGAAAGGTTGAGTTGCAGTAGGTGATGGTCTTTCATCCAGCAAGAAATGTCAGGCAGGCAGGCTTAGTAGAGAGGTAGAGTTGTGTGTCAGCATAGCAGTGATAGGAAAAGCCATGTTTTTGAGTGACAGATCCTAGTGATGTCATGTAGATGGAGAAGAGAAGTGGTCCCAGCACTGAGCCCTGAGGCACCCCAATAGCTGTTGCAACTTAGACACCTCAACCCTCCATGACACACCAAAGGACCTTCCTGAGAGGTAATACTTGAACCACTGGAGTGCGGTTCCTGAGATGTCCTTTGTCATGAAGGTTGACAGGTAGATCTGGTGATTTACTGGTGTATCTGGTGTTGTCAAAAGCAGGAGACAGATTATTGTATAGATTACTGATTATTTGGAAGCTGCTCATGCCAGTCTCAGAGCTTCAAAAACCGAGAGCAGGGCAGTTTTAGTTGAGTGGCCACTTTTGAAGCCAGACTGTTTGCTGCCCAGGAGGTTGTTCTGTGTGAGAAATGCAAAGGTTGAACATGACTCGCTCAAGTGTTTTTGCAATAAATGAAAGAAGTGATACCGGTCTGGGTTTAGAGTGGGTTTCGTTAGCAGTGGGGTTGTCCAGGCCTGCTTAAATGCTGTGGGAAGAGTGAGTGCAGGTACAACTAAAGAAGAAATGGCTTGAAGGAGATAAGTTAATAGGCTCAAACAGACAGGTATGTGATTGAAAGGAGTTTGGAGACTTCTGCCTCTGAGAGCGAAAAGAGGGAGGGAAGAGTGTGTTTGAGGTTAAGATGTGTTTGTTGGTTTATGGTGTGGAGAACTGGACGCTGATGGTTGTTGTTTTATTAGGTACTGCCTTGTGTCTTAGATTTATTATATTTTGATTGTTTTATAGGCCTATTTCATGATTTACTTGTTAACTTTTAAATTTGCATTGGCTTGCTATTTTTCTTTAGTTCTGTTAAACCTATTAATAATTTACATAGAATTATGATATTAAACATATAGTAAAATTCCTGAGCTTCCCTTGAATAGCCTTTAGCACAACAATTTAGCTATTTAAATGGCTTTTTGGAGTACTGAGATCTAGTGCAGAATAGAATTTGATCTGTCTGATAAAAATTGCACATCTCCTCCCTTTTCCTGCTTGCCTGTCTTTTGTTGCCAAATAGCATGCTTTAGAATGACTGTGCAAAAGATGCAGTAAAAAAGCCTGTTCAGAATTAAATGAAAGCAACTGTAAGAGATGTCAATGAAGTTGCTTGTATATTTATCTGCACACTGGTGGCACAATTACTATTTAATTCTTAAACATAGTCCATGCTGAACATATTCACAAAAGATTATAAGCTGTTTATCCCAAGACTGACAGTTTGGGCTGGTTAGTACAAAAAAAAAAGAAAAAGAAAAAGAAGAAAATAAAAACAGGTAAGAACATTTAGTTCTTTTCATTTAGATTTAGTTCACCTTTTGAAAGAATTTTCTGAAA
This sequence comes from Squalius cephalus, assembly GCF_949319135.1. NCBI lineage: Eukaryota > Metazoa > Chordata > Actinopteri > Cypriniformes > Leuciscidae > Squalius > Squalius cephalus. Next base: position 33,056,907 of record NC_137129.1, on the reverse strand, counting down.
ACAATATATGATAAAGGATGAGCTTAAATCAAATTTATTGCAAGAATCTGATGTATTAAATATATATTATATATATATATTAAAAAAGCTTTAAAAAATTTTTTTAAACAAATAATATATAATAATATAAATAAAGTACATTTATCAAAGTGTGAATATGGTGTGAATCAAATCCTAAATGAAACAGCAGAGCAGTCAAATAAGTTCTACTGGTTATGATTTAGCAGGGTAATTCAAAATCTATAGCTGAAATCAATGTTCTTATTATGACTTCTAAAGGAGAACTCCGGTCATTTTAACATTGAGCTCATTTTTTTGTAAATTTGGAGTGCTGTCAGTACAGAGAACAACGACAAAAATCGGTGTTGCCTACACCGAGTTATCCTCTTTTTAAAATTTGCACCCCGTTGACTTCAATGGGGCAGGTATTCTAATATAAGATACATTTAATAATGAAACATTTCATATGGCACACTATATGGCAGAGGTGGGACAAAGTCATTGTTATGCAAGTCACAAGTAAGTCTCAAGTCTTTGCCCTCGAGTCCCGAGTCAAGTCGAGTCAAAGTTGAGGCAAGTCCCGTGTCGAGTCAAAAGTCAAAGCCAACAAGTCTCAAGTCGAGTCCAAAGTCCTACCATTTTAGTTTCGAGTCATTTCAAGTCCTCTTACCCAGGGGCGTAGCAGCCATTCTAAAAGTGGGGGGGACAAAAGCTGTATGTGACTGAATGTGTTTCCCACATTACTTTTGTGGGTGGAGCTTGGTACCTCTAGGGGGGTCCGGGGGCATGCCCCCCGTAAGAAAATTTGTACATTTTAAAGATAAATTCATTAATCTGGTGCACTTTGAGTCACCCGAATCCACTGTTAAAAATAAACAATCCACCCGCCAACTGCCCAAAATATGATATTCTTTGATTTAGATATCTGCATCTGATCATCACATTACAAAAATATTCAAATTCTCAGTGTTAAGCATGATAATATGGTAACATATCACACTGAAGTAGGCTGATTTAAAATGAACATTTATTTAAAATAAAAGTTCTTCTTTTGGCAAAATTACATTTCCTTAATAGCATAAACAGAGGCTTTACTCCCTTCAAACTTAAATTGTCAATGTTTCATTACATCACTGTTTGAAAACACTCGTTTTTTGTACCTTTATAAAGGGCATTTTCCCCCTAGTTTTATACAACAGACATGTTATTAAAATATATAAATAAAACCTAAATCAATGTATTTACAAAGTTTTAATATTATTTTGGTCACCCGACGTCGCAACCGAAATTTAACCAAATATCAACGTCTTATGACGTTGCGTACCTGATGGGAATAATCTGTTATGTCTCATTTAGCAGATGCTTTTATCCAAAGCGACAAGTAGGAGAGCATTTAACACACACTCGGCTCAATCCGGCGCGACGTGACGAGGTCCATACGGGTTCTGTTGTCTTACACGTCTTACTCATAGACTTACTGTGTTACAGTTGGTTAAATCAACAAGGAAACTTTACGTGTGATTCATGTCATCACGACATACATACTTACAGTGCGTGTTTGAAAAAAGGATGTTATGTCATCTGCTTTTTTTCTGGGGTTCATTTTACCCCAGACGGCCAAACAGCAAAGTGACTAAACAACGAACGAAAATTCGCAAGAGCAACAAGAGATTTGAAGCTCATGGCAAACACGCCCCAAGAGATGATTCGCGCTGTGATTGGCTGAATGTTAGTTCACTCAAGTCTAAGTAACAAATCAGAGAACACGGGCGGAAATATTGGCGCTGGGTCAAAAAAAAAATGCGGGGGACAGAATCACCTGTTTCTAAAAGTGAGGGAGACGTGTCCCCCCCGTCCCCCCCGTCCCCCCCGGTTGCTACGCCCCTGCTCTTACCACAGAAATAAAATGTATACAAATCATGTATGTCTGTAAGATTTGTATTTATTTAAACCTCTTTTTAGACAATGACATTAATCAAATACAGTAAAAAACTGAAAATTTAATTTTCACAAAAAATGCTTGTATTTCAACAGCATATTGCACTAGAACAATGCACAGCATGCAGCTTCAGTCCTGTATTGTATTGACCTCATATTGCAAAACAGTTTAACTTTCAAATAGACATGGGTCGTTTTAGCCTAAACCTTTTTAAACATGTCATCAATAAAATCCTCACTCATCAAAATTATCACTTCTGAAAAACTGGACCAATCTGATAATATAATTGGAATGCCTCCATGACTGGTGTGTATGAGAGAGAGCGAGAGAGAGAGAGAGAAAGAGAGAGAGAAAGAAGACAGTTTAAAAGAGACAGGCGTCTATTGGGGACTCGGCTATTATTTGAAGTTTTACGGTACATCCGATAAGGTGCTTAGCATTTGTTCAAAACTTACCTTTCTTTGTGCAACTTCATGCAACTTCAAATTGAAACTCGTTTTTTGTCGACTACCTCGTAATTTTTATAGCCAAACGAAACTACCTTCGGTATCATTTTGCCAACTGGCGCGTTGTTGCTTGTTGCGCTTCATTGGTTGTCTTGCAATGTGCCTGCTTACGCCGTTTCACACATACTCCGTGTGCAGTGCGTATGTGGTGCAAGACCAGTACGCGCAATAGTGCTTTCACATATGCTGCGTTTGCAGTGCGTGATCCGCGGCTGTACCACAAATACATAGGCCTACTCACTATTTGTATTTCAAATCCAGAAGTTATTAGCAACTTTTATTCAAAAAAAGTTTTTTTGTCAGCATTGCGATTCTCTTTGTACACACGTATACACTCTTTAATAGACGTATTCACGTTTAAATACAATTTAAACAACGTATTATTTAATGCATTAATCTTATATAATTATATATTAAGTTGCTCAATCAAGTGGTAAAATATTTAACCATGTAGGCCTAAATATTAAAATCGCATAGCCTACATTTTAAATTAAAACTTAAAATTGACAAAAACAGCAGACTCATACTCTTTCTTTTGCATAATTTAAATCTTTATACAATAAATCTTGCATGTCACAAAGAACTTGTTTTTCCACCTCCACGAATGAGACGAGTGTTCATTATGTTGCCTTGTTGAAATATGTATTTTCCCTTGATTTACCCCGGTCTTAACGTCTCAGCATTGCGATTCTCTTTGTACACAATATACACTCTTTAATAGACGTATGCACGTTTAAACACAATTTAAACAACGTAGGCCTATTATTCAATGCATTACTTCTACTTATATTAAGTTCCTAAAGCAAGTGGTCAAATATTTAACCATGTAGGCTACTTATATAAAAAACAGCCGACTCTCATGCCTTTTCTTTTATATTTAAATTAATACAATAAATCTCGCATGTCACAAGGAACATGTTTTTCCACCTCCACGAATGAGACGAGTGTCGTTCATTATGTCGCCTTGTTGACCCTGGTCTTAAAGTGAAAATAGTATTTAATTAAATACATTTATGGTGAGATTACTACATTTTATTTAATTAATCGCATTTATGGTGAAATTACTACATTTTTAGGTCAATCTGTGTTCATTTTGACCACGAAACATGCGCTGTCACTTTAATTCAGCGCGTGCAGCACAGCAGAAATAGACTCGGTGCGGAAACGATCGCGGCACTGCTGTATACGCACCGCTCCTGGAACGGATCGACGGACTGCAACCGCGTCCAGTGTGAAAGCTCTAACCTGTTAACATGGGTACGGAAAAAAATACGCACCGCAAACGGAGTAGCCTATGTGTGAAACGGCGTTAGATGATGTCGAATCAAAACAACGTGAGACTACAGTGATTGGATGTCGTGCAGGCAGCGCGCGCGCTCTCTGCATGCATACAGGTGGTGCACATTTTTTTCACAGATGCAGATAAACTGAGAGCGGCGCGGCCGTGTGGACATTTTTTTCCCCAGTTTTCATGGGAAGTAGCAAGTCTTCTCGAGTCAAAAGGCGCAAGTCCAAGTGAAGTCACGAGTCATTGATGTTAAAGTCCAAGTCGAGTTGCAAGTCTTTGTACATTTTGTCGAGTCGAGTCTGAAGTCATCAAATTCATGACTCGAGTCTGACTCGAGTCCAAGTCACATGACTCGAGTCCACACCTCTGCTATATGGAAAACCTGCTTTTAGCCTCTTAACATCCTTGATGTGTCATTACAAGTGCCCAGGTCATGTGAGTGATTCCTTCGGGGTGAACGCAGGTTAATCTGACTGCAGTAGATGTGAAAGATATGAATAAAAGTGATGTTTATTAAGCCAGCGCACATACCTGTATTTTCTTCCTGTTTTCGGTCGAAGTCCACAGTAATCGATTGTCGAGTTCACGCGCATAGGTTTAGTACCTATGATCACGCGCGTGAACTCGACAATCGACTACTGTGGCCTTGAGTTGAGTGCATAAGCAGATGTAGGTTGACCGTAAGCCTTCAGAAGAAAAAAAGCATCTTTTAAAGATTTATCTGTCTTGCTTGTAGAATGACCTCAAATACAACTCTGTCCTTACATTTCAAATCTGAAAATCCAACCCACAATGAGAAAACAACAGTGGACATTGTCTTCCTCTTCATCATCTTTCTCCTTGGCACCACCGGGAACTCTGTGGTCATCTGGGTGGCCGGCTTTCGCATGAAGCCCAACGTCACTAACGTTTGGTTGGTCAATCTGGCAGTAGCTGACCTGATCTTCTGTCTGACACGAGTCACTTCGCTCCTCAAAAAAATTTTCTTTGACCACTGGCCTTTTGGGGTCTTTCTCTGCAAGTTCAAGGGTTTCTTCAAGTACGCCAACATGTTCTGCAGTGTTTTCCTTCTGGCTGTCATCAGTGTGGATCGAGCGCTCTGCATCTGGTGCCCAGTTGTTACTAGAAAACGACGTACGTTATGTGCAGCTCGTGTGGTCAGTGTGGGAGTCTGGATTGTGGCGGTGATCTTTAGTTCACCTTATTTGGTGTACCAGCAGGTCAACCCAAGTAAGAACAACTTCAGCAAGTGCTCACTGGAGGTCAGAATGGCTTTATAAATTACTCCATGTACCACCTTGCATAAAAAAAATCTGATTCTGAGTTTGAATATATAATTATAAATTAATTTGCAGGAGAACGGAGCAGAAGAAGCAAGTGGAAGGTATGTCTACTACTGCATTCGTTTCATCTGTGGATTCCTGTTGCCCTTCCTGGTCATCCTTACCAGTTACATACTATCTGCTGTTGGGATACGCAGAACACGGCTCTCTGGCAAATCGAGGCCTCTTCGGATTCTTGCTGTATTGGTCTGTGCCTTTTTCCTATGTTGGGCCCCCTACCACTTTCTAGGACTGGTCAAATTGGTTGATAAAAACAACAAGGCGGTAAATGTAGGATGGAGTATGGCTTCAAACTTAGCCTATTTCAACAGCTGCATTAACCCATTGCTGTACTTCTGCATGGGACTGGAGTTTAGTCAACGATGCAACCAAAGTTTGTATGGGATTTGTCACAGAGCTTTTATGGAGGAAGGCCAAACTTTGTCACAGCAAAGCACTAGGGGGCAAAGCTGTAATTCCATTCCAAAGACTGAGTGTGTCACTAAAGTTTAAGAGTTTTTACTCTTTTTCTTGTTCAATTGTCAGGTTTATCAGCTAACTATTTTTTTTATGCATTTTTTTATTATTAGTAACACATTGAAAAAGGAACATACCTCAGTGTCTGGTCTTCTGGTTAGCTTTCATATAGCAGCCTATATAAAATATACCTTAAAATATTCAAACTAAGATCATTCGTAATATGGGTAATATTTATACAAATGTTTATGAAATAATTCTGCATTTTTATGATATATTATGCTTGTCTACATGTGTATGATTGTTAACAGGATGACACTGATAAGCCCACCTGAGGCAGGAAGAGTAATTGGAAATTATATGTGGCCTAATATAAAGGAATGAACATTTTTCATTGATTCTTTAATATTAACCATTGCAATAAATGCACAGTGTATGAAGCTGTGATGAAAGCTTTTGATTCAATTTCTTTTCATCAGAAAAAACAAACAAATTTTTCCTGGTTCAAATGTCATCTAAACCTTTAGGTCCTTGTAGCCTAACTGAGCACACTGAAATAAAACATCTGCAGTGACACTGCATTAAAGGTTGTGCAATATTGCAAAATGATGACACCCATTTTTGTTTTGCTTGTGCACTTCTTAGTAGCCTACTCTAATTGATGCTTCCTCATTAGAGAGAAAACAGACTCGAACACTGGGGACTTGAGACTCGATTCGGGCTCGAACTCAGGTAATGGTGGACTCGGACTCCACAGTTGGTGACTCGACTACAACACTGATACATTGAGGGCAGGGATGGGCAGTATTTCAGATTATTACTATTTTGTATTTTAAAGCCTTTGGAAAAAAATTGAATGTAATTTTATTTAAATACATTTAAGATGAGTATTTTTGTATTTTCAAAATACGCAAAATACTTTTTGCCAGTCAACCTAGTGATTTGCTACTGATTTTGTGCATCAACTAGTTCAGACACGCCCCCTTCCCCCAACCCAAACAAATGCATGTGAGCTGCAGTACAACTCAGCATTGGATCAGCGATTTTTCTTGAGTAAGGTGAGGATGTCATGATCAATTCTACTTGTTGATTAAAGTTAAAATAGTGCATTATTCAGATTTGCTTTCAGTTAACATGAAAGAATAAAAGAGCACAGACAAGTGGGGAAAATGTGTTAGCCAATCAGTCTTGATCGGTTGGTGATTTTTATCAACTAGCTTGTCAAATGTGTTGAAAGCATTACTGCATGTTAGGGCTGGGTGATATGACATATCATAGTGATGATATAAAGTGTGAATCGATGGTACTTTTTCTAAATCGTTTACATAGATAGGCCTATTTGTGGGGTAATTTTAAGCTGCAAATTTATCCGTGCAGCTTTTATTGGAACTTTAGAGTGGCAAAAGAAGCACCGATGAATGATAGCCTACGCCACAAAAAATCTTCAGCTTATAGTTTTATTCATAAAAAAAATTGTATATAGTGAATAGTAAATAGTATAGGTAAATATAGTAAAAAAAAAAAAAAAAAAAAAAAGTGAATATAGGTAAATAGTGTCAAATGAATTTAAATGATTTCTAATTAAAAATTTTAGATAAACTTTCTAATTTTGAAAACTGATATTGAGAATTGTGAATCCATGATATATTTTGTCACTGTGAAGTAAAATTAAGATTTTGGTCATATCACCCATCCATATTCTTTGCTAAATAGCAGAAAAGGTTCCCACAGTTTTACATACAGTATGGATTTTTTAATAGTGTTCACCACAAGTAATATACATTGTAACCTGGTTAGAAATAAGTATATAAATGGCTGCTATTTTGCATAAGTTTATTTGTAATTGCCAGCAAGAAAGAAAGAAAAAAAAAAAGAAAGAATGACAGAGAGGGCAAAGAAATTAAAAGTCAGTAGGCCTATGTAGCTTCTTCATTCACCTATACCTGCACTGGATGGCCAATTTCACATGTATTTTGTGTATTTTCAAAATACAAAACACTGTATTTGTATTTAAAGGTGCTCTAAGCGATGTCACACGTTTTTTAGGCCAAAATATTTTTTGTCACATCCAGCAAACATCTCCTCACTATCCGCTAGCTGCCTGTCCCCTGAAAACACTGTAAAAAAAGCGCAGTCTCTGTAGACAGCCCAGGTTCCACAAATGGCAACAAAAACAACCTGGCCCAGCCTGGACCATGAAACATAACAAACAGTGTTCCAGCCAATAACCAACTAGAATGATTTGGGGGTGGGGGTTGGGGGGTTAGTGCGTGAGCACATGAAGGGGGTGGGGGGTGAGTAAAGGAGAGAGAAGCATGAAGAGTGAAGTTAGCTAGAGGAGAGATGTCCTAGACAACGACCTAACATTAAAAATGTATATTCTTGAGAATTTTGATATGGCCGACACACGACCAAAGAGACGACGTTCCGATGAACAAACAACAAAGAATAGCGAAAAGGAGAAGGAAGTCCCGAATTTACATCAGAAAAGCGTTCAAAAGGTGGCCAGAACTCCGCCGGCAGAAGGGCTTCCAATCCGAAATTCAGGTGGCTCTGTTTTTGCTGGACATGACTGTTTCAGGAGGCAAGGAAGTGAGGGGGAGGGGTGGGATGAGGAGGAGGGAGGGTCGAGCTGGCCTCTGTTTTGTATGACAATATTTTGAACGTCAACAAGAAGTGACGTCACCCAACATCGCTTAGAGCACATTTAAATAAATTTTTCCACACAGTATTTTGTATTTTTATTTGAACCCTTTCACGCATAGTGGTCACTACAGTGGATTTTGGTTTTTATGGCAAAGTTGCACATCAGCCTCTTCATTGGACCCTGGTGCATCATCCTATAAATTGCAACCAAGTGGCAAGCCTTTGTGTTTCGATTTTTTCCCCCTCCAAACCAAGATGGCCAAGGGTTAGTCAGACATGCCAAGTTGCTCCGAAATATCCACCCATTCCTTCTATCCTAGGAGACTCTTGTAGGTAAAAAACATATTGCAGCATCAAGCAATATCTAATGAGTCATATCACAGTAAAATTTTCCAAGTTTTGATTTTAGATTGAGAGAAAACTCTGATTAATCACATGTCCACTGTAGTGGACGTCATGCATCAATTGCTATATTTCAGCTACAATTCATAATTATAATGTGAATATTGTTTTTGAAATTTAAAACTTAAAAACTTAATATGCATGGACTTTTTCTACTGTAAATAAATGTATTTGTATTATTAGAATGTAATTTTCATTGACATCGAAAAAAGTCATGTGATTACATAATGTATGACACTTGTAATGCATTACTTTACTTGTTAGATCAAAAAGTAATCTGATTTCATAATGCACATTATTGTAATGCGTTTTTTTACTCATAACATCAAAAAGTAATCTGATTACGTAATGATGTTACTTTTAATGCGTTTCTTTACTCATAACATCAAAAAGTAATCTGATTACATAATGCATGTTACTTGTAATGCTTTTCCTTCCTCATAACATCAAAAAGTAATCTGATTATGTAATGTGCGTTATTGTAATGCGTTTCTTTACTCATAACATCAAAAAGTAATCTGATTACGTAATGCATGTTACTTGTAATGCGTTTCTTTACTCGTTACATCAAAAAGTAATCTGATTAGGTAATGCACATTACTTTTAGTTAATTATTTGTTAGATCAAAAAGTAATCTGATTAGGTAATGCATGTTACTTGTAACACATTACTTTACTTGTAACATAAAAAAAGTAATCTGAATGGCTTATGCATGTTACTTGTAATGCGTTACCCCCAACACTGATCATTTCAGATGAGATTGAAAAAACGTATCGCTAGGTTTTCTCAGAGGAGGGCTATGATAGAAATGTGCATGTCCATCTTGAACATAATCAGAATTATCAGCTAATAAGGGTAAATATCCATACTCTGGTGCACTGGAGAGAGCATCTGAGTGGTTTCCACAGTTGTACCTTGACAGGCTGTAGAAAATTCTGATGGAATCATGTCCTCATGTTCTGATATCAAAGATACGCGAAGTGCAACTTATGAAGTTGTATGAAGCCTTTGCAATATTTTGCATTTATATTTTTTGTATATATTTTATAGTTTTTACATGATTTGATATAATTGCTTTGATTAGTTTGTTAAATTCACATACTTTATCTGTTTGATTATTGTCTTATATTTAATACAGTATATCTTCAGTTTAAACTAACCGCATGCAGTCCACTCAAGTGGACATCTGAAGATCTCATTGAAAAATTTGTAAAAAAATAAAATAAAAATCAATTCTTGTTTTTCATGCCCTAAGAGCAATAAAAACACATAGGAAAAAAATCCTGACTGAGGTTATCATAATTCATGCATGAAAGGGTTAAATACATTTCCATGTATTTTAGCCCATCTCTGATTGAGGGTATACGCAATAATGATGTATTAAAATGGGAAACGTTTATCTTTGCGATGTCAAAACTATCCCCATTCACACAGATCCACGAAAGCTACTAAAAACGCTGTATTATGCTGCCAGGCCAGTAGTTGGCGATGTCACTTTGTAAAGAAAAACTACGCAGCTATGGACTGAACACGTAATACGCATGCGTTTACACAGAGATGATACCGGTATTGTTTCCTAAAACTTGCAATTTGAATTCTATTGTCAAAGGTTTGTGTTTTCGGGCCCCAAAAATGTCATTGTCGTGTAAATGAACAGCCAAAACGAATAAAAAGTTTTCCGTTTTTAGTTGAAAACGGTGTCATGTATAAACTGCCCCTGAATTGTAGTCGACAGCATCATCACCTGACCTGGGATTTGAGGCTATCCTGTGTAGCAGGGCTGCCAACTCTCACGCATTGAGCGTGAGACTCACGCAATTGACACTTTTCACACGCTCTCACGCCACACATCCATTTTCTCACGCACAGAAAAATTGCGGAGCAAAGAGGTACTTTTAATATTAAACCAATTCTCAGCTCTTAGATTCCGTCAATTTATTACGAAATTCAGACAAAAATACGTTTGGCGCTTGTAAATGTGACGTGACAGATCGCTGAGCGCCTCAGTTCAAGTGCACGTGAACCGATCATCTGTTACTTTTTTATTTAAAGATGCAGTACAACTTACCGAAAGTATACATAATATCGACCAATTAGTGTTTTTCAACCACGGAAAGAGGTCAATATATAACAGCAGGAGAACAATTATGTCACATAACGTTACATTTACCTCAGGAAAGCCATTTAATGACCATAGCATGTTAACTGAATAGAAAAAATAGCTAGAGAGGAGATTTTGCTGAGCACTATATTACATATTTATTATATTTTTACTTATGTCATTAAATAATTGTTATTATAACAAAAACTGCATTATATTTAATTTAATTTGTTATTTTCAACCTTTAATAATACCAGCAGATTGGGCCCTCTATGTTTACAGCATTAGGTGAGATTATTTTTTTTAATAAAATGTAAAATAAACATGTATACAAATTAGTCAATATTGAATCAAAATCGGAATCAAATCACAAGAATGGAATTGAAATCTTGAAATTTTTGTCAAGCAATAATAAAAACTGTATCCTACCAGTCATTGTAGAATGTAAACATTCTAATATGTTGTCACTAAATTTAGTTACCAAATGTTTTGACAATCACAATTACACTTATTGTGATGCAATATTTGTTTTTACATAACCACCCCCCCCCCCCCCCCCCCCCCCCCCCGCCCAAAAAATCAAATAAAATCTCACTCCAAGCTAAACTCAAAAGTTGGCAGCCCTGGTGTAGTGTTGTCAAAAGTACCGACTTCGGACTTGTGTCTTTGAATACTTAAATATGCAATGTCAAGTCAGGTAAAGTCACCTTTATTTATATAGCGCTTTATACAATATTTCAATGTTCATACAATGTTTCAACGCTATACAGTGATAACAGGAAAATTATGCATTTCGGCTGTTTTAACTGAAGTCAGTTCAGTGTTGATTCAGTTCTGTTGTAAAGATCATCAATTATTAAATTAGTTAATTTCATCTCTAAGCAGTTCTACAAAGAATTATGTCATTGTTCAGTTCAGTTTTCACTGACAGTGTTTCATTTAACAGTGTAAGTACAGTCAGATCAATAATGTTTTTTTTTTTTTAATATTAAGTGACATAAATAATATATGAATGTGCTAAAGCCACACTTCACTTACAACAATTTTGTTTACGTAAAAAAAACAAAGGTTTATGTAAGTCTCCTCCCCCTTTCCATTTCTCTGTCTTCAGGGAAAACACATGAACGTCCTGTTCTATGAGGCTAAGGAGCAAAAGGAAGATAGCAACTACAAGTAACATCAATGAACTAGCCACCGATTCATTTTTTAAGCATAGCAAAATGACATTTTAATAGTCATACACAGCTCCTATTGACTCATTTACGAAGGATTTCGCAGTTTTTTTCCCTCAAGATTGATGGATTGGTCTGATTTGTGAAAACACTGATGTGTACAGGTAAGAACATCCACATCAATTCATCACAAGATTATATATATTTCTGTCCTCATTTTGTACCAAGTTTTTTTTATTTATTAATATTATTATTATGGTGACACTTTACAATAAGGTTTCATTAGTTAACATTAGTTGACTACATTAGTTAACATGAACTAATTATGAATTGCACTTCTTCAGCATTTGTTAATCTTTGTTAATGTTAATTTCAACATTTAGTTTTGCAAGTTTCCCAGTTAACACAGCTAACATATCTGAAGCAGGGCAACAGTTCTGCTAAAAACAACAGCAACAACAATACTGGGATAAAGTAACTATGATTTATGAAATCCTAAATGTTTGCATCTGTGATTTCACAGAGTAATTTGAAATTTATAACTGACCTTGTTATTTTTGGTGCACCAATATAAAATTTGTGTGGCAGTACTGATATCCGATTATTTAGAATGACATCTGCCAATACAGATAACGATAGCCAACGATAGTTCCGATAGTTTTGTGTCAATCGTCCCTGATCATCAGCTGTTTTTAAACAAACGGCCGATACAATTATTGGTTGATACATCGGTGCATCCCTTGTTATTGCTATCCCTTGTACTTTGTGATCTAATGTGCTTTTAACAGCACTCATAACACCAAAAGTGATTTTCTACTGCCTGATGGTTGCATCTTACAAAATTATGAAAATTTTATCCATTTGAGCATTTTAGAATTTTCTGAGCGAACCTATGCCAAATTAGTCTTCCAAGTTGTCTTAGAAATTAATGTCAAGACAGATCTATTGTTTAAACTAAAGGAACATTTACTGATTTGTCTGTCTTGGTTATAGAATGACTTCCAATACAACACTTCTCCATTATGCCCACTCTGACATCTCAAACCACCATGAGAACACTACAGTGGACGTCGAAGTCATCATGAATGAAGTCAGCATTGTCTTCCTCGCCATCATCATTCTGTTTGGCACCACTGGGAACTCTGTGGTCATCTGGGTTGCCAGCTTCCGCATGAAGCCCAACGTCACGAACGTATGGTTGGTCAACCTTGCAGTTGCTGACCTGATCTTCTGCCTGACACGAGTCCTATCACTAATCTCAAGCCTTTTCTTTGACTACTGGCCTTTTGGGGTCTTTCTCTGCAAGTTCAATGGTTTCTTCAAGTACGCCAACATGTTCTGCAGTGTTTTCCTTCTGGCTGTCATCAGTGTGGATCGAGCGCTTTGCATTTGCCGCCCAGTGTTCACCAGGAAACGACGGACGTTATGTGCAGCTCGTGTGGTCAGTGTGGGAGTTTGGATTGTGGCGGTGATCTTTAGTTCACCGTATTTTGTGTACCGGCAGGTCTACCCTGGCAAGAACAACCTGAGCCACTGCTCACTGAAGGTCAGCATGGCTGCACACATATATAAATAATCATGCATATGCATTTTTATATAATGATTTTATTTAGTAAATATATTAATGCCATCATTTTATTTCATTTGCAGCGCAAAGGAGCAGCGGAAGCAGGTGACAATTCAGCAAAGTATGTCTACTACTGCATTCGTTTCATCTGTGGATTCCTGTTGCCCTTCCTGGTCATCCTTATCTGTTACATACTATCTGCTGTTGGGATACGCAGAACACGGCTCTCTGGCAAATCGAGGCCTCTTCGGATTCTTGCTGTATTGGTCTGTGCCTTTTTCCTATGTTGGGCCCCCTACCACTTTCTAGGACTGGTCAAATTGGTGGATAAAAACAACAAGGCGGTAAAAGTAGGATGGAGTATGTCTTCAAACTTAGCCTATTTCAACAGCTGCATTAACCCATTGCTGTACTTCTGCATGGGACTGGATGTTAGTCGACACTGCAACCAAAGTCTGTCTGGGATTTGTCACAGAGCTTTTATGGAGGAAGGCCAAACTTTGTTCCAACGGGGCACTGGGGACGAAAGATGTAATTTCATTCCAAAGACTGCAGGCAGTATGGGCCCTATTTTAACAATCTAAGCACATGGCCTAAAGAGCACGGTACGCGTGTCTGAATCCACTTTTGCAACAAGGAAAAATGGTTGCCGCACCTGGCGCAAGGTCTAAAAGGGTTGTCCCTATTCTCCTAATGAGTTTTGGGTGTAACGTGTAGCATCTGGACCAATCAGACACACACAAATTATTCATTATATCTAATGAATAATCCAGCAAACTCACTCTCCCAACAAAGGTCTATGAAACTTCCCCCAAAAACCAACATCACAAATGAATCTAACACACTGGCAAAACTGTTACAGGACACATTAAGACTGATAAGAAGTTTTACAACCCCAAAAGGAATTTACAGAGAGTTGTGACTCTCACCTAATTTTTACTGAGAAGGAGAAATAAACCCTGTTAATCCTATATATTCTATGTATAACCACTTGAGAAATGTATAAACATGTATCACATTTTCCCATCTCATGATTTTCCTTTTATGTGGTTTGGCCTTTGTTTTCTTGTAAACTCTATTGGGTTAATGTTTCAGACTTTGCATACTATGGTTAACCAAAATCATATGTGTGGCATGTTTGGTCTCTATAAACTCCAATCTTTGTCCCCCATTTGTTAATTTACATTACATTTTGCTAACTTTGTGACACAATAGTATTATAAGACTCTTGAAGATTCTCTTCTTAAACACCCAATGAAATTAGATATGCAAATGCCCTGCTAGAACACAATGGGTCGTAAAAATTTCCCTCCAAAGGGAAAACTTCTTATTGGCTCACACACCCCCAGAGGGTGTGACATCTTCACGCTTTAAAAATCACTGATCACAAGATCAGCTCTCTTACTCTCTTAGTCCTCTTACTCTCTTAGTCCTTTTCTGGAATCCTGATGTGAAGAATTTCAAACAATGCTATAACCTCTTGCTTTCCTGTATTCTGCTTCAGCTCTCTTTCCCTTGGTAAACTGTATGCATGTATGTATGTGTATGTTAGAATAGTTTAAGTGTTTAGTCTAGTTAATAAAGTCTTGTTCATGTCACACGTAAAGTTGTCTGTGTCTCAAGCTCATATCTGGAGTCTCTTATCATAGATCTTGACTACTTGCTCTTAGTAGTACTGTAAAGTAAGAAAGACATTTCCCATGCCCCAAAAATGTACATTTCTTAGAATTAATAAACAATTAACATTGAGTGTTCACAGGACAAACAGGTTAATTGATTGTAATATTAATTTACAACATTAAAGGGCACCTATTATGCAAAATTCACTTTTACATGGTGTTTGAACATAAATGTGTGTTGGCAATGTGTGAGCAAAACCACCCTAGAATGATAAAAATCCACCCAGTGGTTTTTTTACAATCTCAATAAATCATAAGCACTGTCTCAGAATGAGCTGTTCTCAGATTTGGCGCAATGTGACGTAGAATTGAGCAGGCCCCTCCCACGACTGTTGAGTGACACTTCAGTTTGAGCCTAGACCCGCCCTGAGTGAGCTGGACACAGAGTCCGCCATTGTTCGACGCTTGAGCAGCTGTAGACAAGAATGTCTCCTAAGCGATTGAGGTGTGTTGTTGATGGATGTAAGAATGAACATGGCAGTCTTCATTTACTCCCGTTGTTACTCAAGGATGGATCTGTACTGTTTGTGATCAAGCTTACACTCCGGAGCAACAGGCCTAACGTGACTGGACACGGAAGAAATGAAAGTGCGAGCGCGCTCTTTATGACAGCTCTTCGAGTCATTTTACCGATATAAGGTTTACCAGTTTATTTAGCACCCACTGAAAAGGTGTGTATATTTGTTTTCTGTTAGTTGTAACGAGTGTTTTGTGTACTTCGCTGTGTATGTTGATGATAATGAAAGGGAGAAAGAGAGAGAGAGAGTTTATGGATAAGACTTTAATGCGCACTTCTTATACTATGTTTATTCAGCTCTTACAGTGATTCTCTGGAGTAAAACTAACGCTCATCTTTTGTGTGATGTACAATAAACTTCTTTGAACTCGTCAGTATATTTTGGTCATCATTCGGACGGGTTTTGCTACAGCAGGCTTGTATTAGTGGATACAAGCAGATGACAAATAAGTTATAACATAATTAAACTAAACTATACCTGTTCTATGTCCATACAGCATATATTCTCTGGCTCTGTGGGCATTATTGTCCGACTCCGAGTCGAAATGAACACCGCAACTGAGAGTTTCTGTTCTGATATTATCAGATGAGATTGTCCTGCTGGCTCTGAGCGGGAGCTCGTGAGGCCCCGCCCCCTGTGACGTGCAGCAGCAGTTAATTTGCATTTAAAGGGCACACACTAAAACAGCGCGTTTTTCTGAGCCCCAAAAAATTACAATTTAAACATGCTGTAAAAAATGATCTGTTGGGTATTTTGTGCTAAAACTTCACATACATACTCTGGGGACATCAGAGACTTATTTTACATCTTGTGAAAAGAGTCATAATAGGTGCCCTTTAAGTTAATTATATTAACTGATCCAAATATTCATAATCAATTATAACCAGTTATTATTGATTATTAATATTTCATAGAGCTAATTTGCTACACATGCAATAAACCAATCAGAGTCTCATCTCCCAATCCACTCGCGCCATGGCGGATTTGCTATTTACATGGGTGAATTTGCAAGTGGAAAAAAGAGAACGCTTCTCTAGCGAGGAAACGGACCTGCTTGTGAGCGAGGTTAAAGCGCGTTGTGGACCCGCCTATAGGCGAACATTTCTAACACGCTCTTTAAATAACAACAACAAAAAAAATGCGCCATTGACTTTAGGCCGGGTTTCAGTTGGTAAACGGTGCAGTCTATTTCAGTTGCTTCAAAATAGCAACTCGTCAACAATGCGCCTGAACACACCTCATTTTCAGACCAGCATTTCCCACGGGCGCACAAATGCATTTGCTATTTAAACAACGTGGCGCATGACGTGAAAATGATAACTGTGTCAGGCTGAAACTAGCAAAACACACTTGCGTTGCGCCTGGTGCCGCATTGCGCCGGGTGTAGGATAGGGCCCTATGAGTTTTATTCTCTTTTTTTGTTCATTTAACAGGTCTATCAAATATCTTAACACTTAAATGCATTAAAAAAAATCTTACAGAATGAATAATGAATGTAGCTACCTCAGTGTCTTAAATCAGTCTTCTTAAATCAGTAGTTGAAGCCTATATGAAATATTGTAAAATGAAAATTAAGATAATTTGTAATGTATTACTTGTAATATAATTTATGTAATGTATAAGGCCTACATGTAATATAATTTATGTATGTTAATGCAACAGTACATTATAATGATTGTTTATGTTAGCCTATGTCTAGGTTTGTTAAATATTAGGCTGACGTGGATAAGATTACCTGAGGCAGGAAGAGAAAGAGGAAATTATTATTGGCCTAACATGTGGAAAATTTTAGACCACGTCTGCATGATGATTGGATCCATCTGAGTTTACTTATCATTCTGTTTCTTTTATTTCTATAATATTTACCTGTGAAATAAATACATGCCTAAGAAAATAAAGCTTCTGCTGCAGTTTTTCTATTACAAAAAGGCCTCAACCAGTCCCAGTTCAAATGTCTTCTGTGATAATCGAAAAAAAATCTGTCAGACAGACAGATATAGATAGATAGATAGATAGATAGATAGATAGATAGATAGATAGATAGATAGACACATAGACAAACTGGCGGCCATGACGTGACAAGACGCTGATGGTGTGAAGGTTGCGGAGTTGCAGGGTTCCTCATCTGCATCTCCCACAGTAAATGATGAGCCACTCAAAAACAGTTTATGTACTATGCCAGGGTCCAGTTGTAATCACCCTCTGGCATCAGCCAACTAAAATCCCAATCCAAGCCACTCCAAAAACTGTAAAAACATCCCAGGAACGATATGGCTATAGGTCAGGAACTCCCCCACAAAATACTCCATCAGCCGCCAATTCTGATAAATGGAGCATAATTTCTACTCGGCACAGCTCCTTTCATCTACAATTTCCATACCTTTCTTTTGCAGTAGAACGATGAACTCGCATTTAATAAACATCAGGAAAAATCAGAGACACACACCAGCACCAAACTTCAACACAAGACAAAGAACAACTGAGTCTGAAAATACACGATGAGGAACATGTGAGACACTAATCAATGAAACAATGAATAACTGTGGAAACCAAGGAATCAGGAACTAAACACACAGGAACTGAACACGGCAATACAAGACATACGAATTTTACAAAAAAGTGAACACAAACATAGGGTAATCGTGACAGACAGATAGATAGATTCATAGATAAGAAACACTTGTCGATGTCTCCTCCCCCTGCTTGCTTGTCTCATCTTTGTCTGCAGAAAATATACATATTAATAGCCAAAAAATTTACTGAAAAGTAGAGATGAGCACGCCCTGGTGTGATGTCAAAGAACCAGCCACTGATTTATTTACTAGCATAGCAAAATATAACTTTATTACTCACGCTTCCATTGACTCCTTCGGGAAGGATTACTTCAGCAGTGTTTCAGTTTTGTAAAAACACTTGGTGCTGTGTACAGGTAAGAACACCCACATCTAATCATTCACAGTTTATTAATAGCCTAGTTAATATTTTATTTTATGAATTTATTTCTTAATTTTTCATTTATTATTTTCCAGGCCATGCAATATATGATATTGTATAACTGCATATATAAAATTTGACACTTTCAAGAAAGAATTATATATAGAATTATTTTTTTCTGAAAGTGTCAAATTGTATTCTTTATTCTACTGTACTGCCTCCAATTTCTTTAATAACTGGTAACACTTTACTTAAAGCCTTTATGCACAATGCATTATAAATGTATTCATAATGTACGCTGTAGTGAATTATATTGTTTCATAATATATAATAATTGTAACCAAAGTTAAAATGCATTTTAATATTTGCCCATTCTTCGTTACATCTGAAATTGGTTGTTTGTCATGTGTTTTAATGTATTATACTTTATAAAGTTGAAACAATGTATTATAATATATTATAACTGTGGTTACAGGGATAAGGGGCATTTCAAGGAATAATAAATGCATTAAAAATGTTTATAATACATTTATACATAAAGGCTTTAAGTAAATTGTTACCAAACATTTTTATCTGAAGCAATGTTTTACAACATAATTATAACTAAAGAAGACATTTATGATATCCTAAATGTTTGTACACTGTAAACAATAAACCTGTGTAATTTTCTGTAAAAATACATCAGCTGTGGTTGCCAGAACATTTTAGGTTTTAGAGGACTGAACTTAATCTTATGGTAAAAAAAATATATTTTTAATTAACTGACACAATGTTCATATTCCATTTAAATAAAATCTGTTTCATACCAGTGTAATACACTGATAACCACCATATAATAGAGTTAGTAAAAGAGGCACATAGTAAGATATTACAAGTGAGCACACGGCTCGAGCGCGCTCGATACCGCGCGCTCAGACATAGACAAGACAAAACAGGGGTGTCAGAGCTCTGTCACAAAACCAAGAAGTGACAGAACCCTCACATTAACAATCACGAAAGGGTTTTATTTTGTCTGACAGCATCTTCTATGTGCAAAATTATGAAAATTGATAGTGATATTAAATATATATTTGACCATTTATGAAATTCCTGTGGCAAAGTCTCCCTAGTTGGCTTACAAATTGACGTCAAGAATGAACAGATCTGTTGGTACACAGGAAAATGAAGGAACATTAATGGTTTTATCTCTCTTGGCTGTAGAATGACTTCCAATACAACTCTTCTACATTATGCCCCCTCTGTCTCAAACCACCATAAGAACACTACAGTGGACCCTGAAGCCATTATAAAAACAGTCAACATTGTCTTCCTCTCCATCATCATTCTCTTCGGCACCACTGGGAACTCTGTGGTCATCTGGGTTGCCAGCTTCCGGATGAAGCCCAGTGTTACTAATGTGTGGTTGGTCAACCTTGCAGTTTCTGACCTGATCTTCTGCCTGACACGAGTCACTCCTCTTATCAGAGATCTTTTCTTTGACTACTGGCCTTTTGGGGTCTTTCTCTGCAAGTTCAATGGTTTCTTCAAGTACGCCAACATGTTCTGCAGTGTTTTCCTTCTGGCTGTCATCAGTGTGGATCGAGCGCTTTGCATTTGCCGCCCAGTGTTCACCAGGAAACGACGGACGTTATGTGCAGCTCGTGTGGTCAGTGTGGGAGTTTGGATTGTGGCGGTGATCTTTAGTTCACCGTTCTTTGTGTACCGACATGTCTTCCCTGGCAAGAACAACTTCAGCCAATGCTCACTGAGGGTCAGAGTGTCTGCACAAATGCCTAAAATCATTTTTTTTACTCACATCTGCATGTACTATAGAAAATAAGTGAATATGAATTTGTGATTTCATTTACAGGAGAAAGGAAGAAAAGAGTATGCCTACTACCTCATTCGTTTCATCTGTGGATTCCTGTTGCCCTTCCTGGTCATCCTTACCAGTTACATACTAGCTGCTGTTGGGATACGCAGAACACGGCTCTCTGGCAAATCGAGGCCTCTTCGGATTCTTGCTGTATTGGTCTGTGCTTTTTTCATATGTTGGGCCCCCTACCACTTTCTAGGACTAGTAAAATTGGTGCATAACGACAACACGTCAGTAAATATAGGATGGAGTTTGGCTTCAAACTTAGCCTATTTCAACAGCTGCGTTAACCCAGTGCTGTACTTCTGCATGGGACTGGATGTTAGACAACAATGTAACCAAAACCTGTCAGGGATTTTTCATAGAGCTCTTATGGAGGAAAGTCACTTTTTGCAGTCCCAGGAACGCTTAAGGAACGAAAGCTGTAATTCTTTTTCAAAGACTTCAGGCAATGAGCGTATGACGAATGTTTAAGAGAAATTTGTTTAAAGCAAACTTTTTCCTTATCCAGTTTGGCATTTTGAAAAATTAGAAATAAAATGTATATATCAGAAAAAAAGCTGCCTATTGAATTTCCATATGAAATGCTTTTTATGGTTTTAGTTTTTAGATGAGATCTATATATAGCGTTAAAATTGTTCTTTGCTGCCTGCATTGCGTCCTCTGCAGTTTCAATCTAAAGACATATACACTCACCTAAAGGATTATTAGGAATACCTGTTCAATTTCTCATTAATGCAATTATCTAATCAGCCAATCACATGGCAGTTGCTTCAATGCATTTAGGGGTGTGGTCCTGGTCAAGACAATCTCCTGAACTCCAAACTGAATGTCAGAATGGGAAAGAAAGGTGATTTAAGCAATTTTGAGCGTGGCATGGTTGTTGGTGCCAGACGGGCCGGTCTGAGTATTTCGCAATCTGCTCAGTTACTGGGATTTTCACGCACAACCATTTCTAGGGTTTACAAAGAATGGTGTGAAAAGGGAAAAACATCCAGTATGCGGCAGTCCTGTGGACGAAAATGCCTTGTTGATGCTAGAGGTCAGAGGAGAATGGGCAGACTGATTCAAGCTGATAGAAGAGCAACTTTGACTGAAATAACCACTCGTTACAACTGAGGTATGCAGCAAAGCATTTGTGAAGCCACAACACGCACAATCTTGAGGAGGATGGGCTACAACAGCAGAAGACCCCACCGGGTACCACTCATCTCCACTACAAATAGGAAAAAGAGGCTACAATTTGCACGAGCTCACCAAAATTGGACAGTTGAAGACTGGAAAAATGTTGCCTGGTCTGATGAGTCTCGATTTCTGTTGAGACATTCAGATGGTAGAGTCAGAATTTGGCGTAAACAGAATGAGAACATGGATCCATCATGCCTTGTTACCACTGTGCAGGCTGGTGGTGGTGGTGTAATGGTGTGGGGGAGGTTTTCTTGGCACACTTTAGGCCCCTTAGTGCCAATTGGGCATCGTTTAAATGCCACGGCCTACCTGAGCATTGTTTCTGACCATGTCCATCCCTTTATGACCACCATGTACCCATCCTCTGATGGCTACTTCCAGCAGGATAATGCACCATGTCACAAAGCTCGAATCATTTCAAATTGGTTTCTTGAACATGACAATGAGTTCACTGTACTAAAATGGCCCCCACAGTCACCAGATCTCAACCCAATAGAGCATCTTTGGGATGTGGTGGAACGGGAGCTTCGTGCCCTGGATGTGCATCCCACAAATCT
Organism: Squalius cephalus; assembly: GCF_949319135.1. Lineage (NCBI taxonomy): Eukaryota > Metazoa > Chordata > Actinopteri > Cypriniformes > Leuciscidae > Squalius > Squalius cephalus. The sequence continues at coordinate 33,034,756 of NC_137129.1, read as the reverse complement.
CCATCAACTGCAAGATGCTATCCTATCAATATGGGCCAACATTTCTAAAGAATGCTTTCAGCACCTTGTTGAATCAATGCCACGTAGAATTAAAGGAGAACTCCGGTCAATTTTAACATTGAGCTCATTTTTTTGTAAATTTGGAGTGCTGTCAATACAGAGAACAACGACAAAAATCGGTGTTGCCTACACCGTGTTATCCTCTTTTTAAAATTTGCACCCTGTTGACTTCAATGGGGCAAGTTTTAAACCTGCTTTTAGCCTCTTAACATCCTTGATGTGTCATTACAAGTGCCCAGCCATGTGAGTGATTCCTTCAGAGTGATTGTCGAGTTCACGCGTGTGATCATAGGTAACTAAACCTATGCGCGTGAACTCGACAATCGATTACTGTGGACTTCGACCGAAAACAGGATGTAAATACAGGTATGTGCGCTGGCTGAAATAACATCACTTTTATTCATATCTTTCACATCTACTGTAGTCAGATTCACTGTGTTCACTCTGAAGGAATCACTCACAATGGCTGGGCACTTGTAATGACACATCAAGGATGTTAAGAGGCAAAAAGCAGGTTTAAAACTTGCCTCATTGAAGTCAACAGGGTGCAAATTTTAAAAAGAGGATAACACGGTGTAGGCAACACCGATTTTTGTCGTTGTTCTCTGTACTGACAGCACTCCAAATTTACAAAAAAATGAGCTCAATGTTAAAATTGACCGGAGTTCTCCTTTAAGGCAGTTCTGAAGGCGAAAGGAGGTCAAACACAGTATTAGTATGGTGTTCCTAATAATCCTTTAGGTGAGTGTATTTACAAAATGAAAATCATATATTTACAAAATAAGCAAAGTTAATTTACCATTATATTGTCAGATTGGAAATATCAGCCTTTCCCCATACAAATAGGAGCTATACTTGTTTGTCTACAAAAGTATTTAACCTACTGTATTCAATTGAAGTTAAAACTATAATATGATGCATTCAGATTTAAGTTTCTCAACTGTTGTCTTAATAATTAGTACCATTACTTTGCTTTGACAATTTGAATTTGTTCGATCACTAAACTATTACATTATTAAACAACATTTCAGGAATATTGTTCAATGTGAAATTCTTTGTTCAAATGTGTTTGACTAGTTAGGACAACACTTGTGGGAATTCATTTGTTTCTCGCTTAACATAGCCTAAACAGGAACATTTAGTTGTTGTTGTGGGAACTGAATTAACATGTTTCCTGCTGATATCTGACCACCTGTTATCTGTCATCAATGTTCTCCCAGTTCATGTTTCTTGTAATAAAATGTTACATATACAAACATTTCTCCAAAACTTTTAAGTCCTAATGGCACAACTGAGTTTTTGAAGTTGTCAGTTTTTCACTATTCTTGTAAAGATGCAAGATATATGGAATATTACTTTAGAACATGTGGTCTTCTTCAGAAAAACCCCAAAGGAGGAAATGAATTGCATTTTTAAGTATTTGAAATCCACTTCTACTTTTTTGACCTTCTTTGGTAGAAAATTGTATTTAAAGAATTGTTCAGAACAGGAAGGACCCTAGCTCATTTCTATGAATAAAAAACCAAATAATTATGAGGCAATGCATTTATATATAACTTTTTGTGCATTTAAAAAAAGTGCTGACATAATGAAAGTAAAGCTTTGTTAAAACTGAATAATTACCGGAAAAAATAAACAAAAATACACATATGATATAAAATGACATAAAAGTGAGTCCTGTTTAAATCTCTTTTTTCTTCCTTTTCTCTCACATATGCAGTGTTTAACACAGGATGCGCCCCACTTGCTGACTATGTAATTAAGCTGCAAGTGTGAAACTGTAAGTCTGATACTTATGGCCACATGGTGAAATAAATGCTTAAACGCAAAGAAGCTGAGGGTGAAACTAAATTGCAAAACAAATACAGTAGTTACATAACTATGTGCAATCTGTAACTTCTAACGGATGGACAGATGTTCTAAACATGATAACTAGCAAGTATTCATGTGAGGTCATAAATATATTCCAATGCAATATATCAAGAGAGAAACTTAAACAGAAAATGATTTGATTTGATGTAGATTTTTTATTGAAAAAAATTATGAAAAGTGAAATAAACATTTGTGAAAACTGGTATATTTATCTGTGCAGAATTATACAAATATATTTGCAAGTCCTTTAATGCTGTTTTAGGCTATTGAGATGGTGTATTTTTGAAGTTTAGTGTTTTAAGGCCTAACGTTAAGCAATCCTCATAGATCTGATAAAGGTCCTGATGATTTCCGGGCCAAAACTTTCTGCTGCTTGCAGTTTTAATTGCTTCAGGTTAGCGACTTCCAACCACTCTCCTGGATTCATACATTCTGTGAGCACACATGTAGAATATCCCTGCAAAAGACAATTTTCAAATCACAAACATGCAAAAAAATGAAATAAATAGAGATTTACTTTGCTCTTTTGCTACTTTTAACCATTAATGGGACTTAATAAAGAGAGCATTCACATTTTTATTGTGCTAACCATAAAGATGTGTGTAAAAGTGATGAGGATGATTCATTTATTTAGTATTTTATGCATTTTTGTAACACTTTTGTTAACATTAGTTAATTAACTAACATGAAGCAATACATTTGTTACTGTATTTGAATCCAGCTGTTCATTGTTTGTTCATGTTACTTCATGGTGCATTAGCTAATGTTAACAAATACAACTTTTGATTTTAAATATGTATTAGTAAATGTTGAAATTAATATTAACAAAAGATTAATAAATGCTGTAGATGTGCAGTTTAACTATAGGCCTAACTAATGTTAAACCTTTTTGTAAAGTTTTACCCATTTATTCATGAGTTTGTTCTGTATGCTTTTGGAGCAGAACTTCATCATGAGGTTTTTAAGGTCTTTTAACCACATCCTGAGGCATATCAAAGCACATTTCCTTGATTCTTTCCGTTATGCACCAGTAGAACATTTCATAACTTTTAACACTCCCTTTGTTCTAAACCCTCTTCTATGGGTCAATCTTTGCCCGTTAAATAGCAGTCTATGAGGTTTTCTATCACCTGCAAAGAAGGTCATGAGCATGGCCACCCATCCTAGTATGTAGGACCAGGAGAAGCGCCAGTCTCCGAAACGCTTGCCCAGGAAGCTTAGGGTTACGCCAGTGTAGATCGCCATAGCCAGCAGCACAAACAGGGCTGGGTGTGAACAAAGCGATGGGTTAATAAATGTATAGAGGAAGAGTAATACCATCAATATTTGACCTTGACCTTTCATTCACATTTAAATATGCATATGTTTATGACTTACTGGAGATGAAAAACATGATTCCTGCAGCAAAGGAACGACTGAATCTCTCAAAGGCAGAAAAATGGGCAAACGAGAGGATGCCTGCCATGATGCCCGCAAAGCACGCTATTCCTGAGAGGATCATGAATGCCCGTGTGGCATTCCAATATGCTGAGGAAAGAGACAAGAAATGTTCTCAAAACAATCCTAAAGAAGGGTATCATCCTCCTATTATCATCCCAACCAATTCTTGTCACTGTTTGTTTGATTTTTCTCATTTGATCTTTAAAAAACTGTCCCTGCGCAATCACCTTGAACGACCCACAGTACAGCTCCTGTAATCTCAGATGCCATCTTATTAGACCACTTTGGTGCGCCTGTTCAGAATACGAATGTTCAACACAAACCAGTCTAAGGAGCTCTGCATAGCAAAAAGAATAAACCACTGCCATCTACAGGCCAAAAATGGTCTCAAAGCTCAAATGCAGGTGCCAAAATTCTTGTATAATGTTATAGGGGACTTTAAAAATAGCGATAGCGCAAAAATATGTTTCTGGGGTTTGCATGAATAAAATGAGCTTACCTATACTTGCTGTCTGCATGTAGCACTTGTTGGCCATGCAGTACCTCCACAGGCCTTGATGGGCATAGCTGCCAGAGAGGCGATACTGCATCCAATAATCTGTTGCCGTGGAGACCACTATTAGGATGTTCCCCACAATGGCACAGAACAGGCCGCCGCCCATAAAGCTGTACATCCTGACACACGCTGGGACTATGCAGGAAGGAGATATACACTAAAGAGATATGAGAAATGAGTCACGAAAGAGTTTCGATTTTTCACATACAGATGCTTATACTGTACACACATTCATAAATGGCACACAAAGTGGCACAAAAACAATTTTATTCAAGATTCATCCAATTAAGTCAGTTTAATGTGATTTAAGTTGAAATTACTTAAATATCCAAGTTGATTGTACTCAATTTTTTAATAAATTTGCAAATTAGCATTACTCAAGCTTCACAATAATTTTTAGTACTTAAAAACAAGATTTTAGTAACGCTTTACAATAAGATCTCAATTATTAACATTCGCCAATGCATTGACTAACATGAACTAACAATAAGGAATATATTTGTACTGCATTATTTAATCTTTGTTAGTGTCAGTCAATAAAAAATGTTCATAGTACACAGTGCATTAACTAATACTAACAGAACTTCTGATCTTAAAAATGTATTAGTAAGAATAATAAATGTTGTAGCAGTTTTCTTCATGGTTCATGTTAACTAATGTAGTTAACTCATGTTGTAAGGTAAAAAACCTAGTTAACATTAGTTAACTACATTAGTTAGCATGAACTAATAATGTACTGCACTATTTATACAGCATTTATTTAATCTTTGTTAATGTTAATTTCAACATTTACTAATACTTTATTAAAATTTTGTTAACGTTAATGCACTGTGAACTAACATGAACAAACAATGAATAGCTATATTTTATTAATTAACATTAACAAAGATTAACAAATAGTAACAAATGGATTGCCCATGGTTAGTTCAAGTTAGTTAATACATTAACTAATGTTAACTAATGAACCTTATTGTAAAGTGTTACCTATTTTCTTTATACTTATGTCAATTCATTCGTTATTTTTCTTCGCACTGGGAGCTTAAAAATACAGATGCTATGGCCTTCTCATATTGAAAAAAGAAACCTGTCCCATTGAGACATATGAACTTTATGATATTCCAGATTAGATAGTCAAGAAATTTTGGTAACACTTTTGTTTAGGGTCCAATTCTCACTATTAACTGCTTAATAACATGCTTATTACTAGGATATTAGCTGTTTATTAGTACTTGTAAATCACATAATAATGCCTTTTTCTGCATGACCATATTCTACATTCCTTAATCCTGCCCAATACCTAAACTTAACAACTACCTATTACTAAATACTATATTAATATAACTAATATTATTAAATACTAACTATAGTTAGTATTCATTGATTCATTGACTTAGTTGAATTTGCTAAAATTCATTGACTTAGTTAAGATTCATTGACTTAGTTGAATTTGCTAAAAAAAATTATGTTAATTGGTTCCACATAATTAATTTTAGCTACATTTAAACAAATGCATTACGTTGAACTAAGTTCAACGTAATGCATTTGTTAAAATGTAGCTAAAATCAATTGTGTGGAACCACTTACGATAAAAACATTTAGTAAATTCAATGAATTTACTGAAATCATTGAATTTACTAAAAAAAATTATCGTAAGTGGTTCCACACAATTGATTTTAGCTACATTTAAACAAATGCATAAAGCTGAACTTAGTTCAACGTAATGCATTTGTTTAAATGTAGCTAAAATTAATTATGTGGATCCAATTAACATAATTTTTTTTAGTAAATTCAACTAGTCAATGAATCATTTTTTTCAGTGTATTTATAAGCAATTATTAGGAGTTTGTTGAGGCAAAAGTCGTAGTTAATAGTTAGTTAATAGTGAGAATCTGACCGAAAGCGAGAGTGTGACCGAAATTTCTGTAATGTAACGTAATGGACATGCTCATCATAAAATAACAAGTTCCATTCACACTGCATTGACATCTCAATCAGCGAATCAAATATTAAGGATATTTACAGAAATATACAAAAAAACAACTAAAAAAAACATGCAAGTTTTTCATCGCTTACCTTGTTGCTTCTGAGGCAAATCCCTCTTTGCTTATCCTCTGGGGAAAGAGGGAGTGAGAGAGTGGAGAGGGAGGGAGAGATGTTAAGAGGCAAAAGAGAAATGGACAACCTCTGTTGCCCTTTTTTGTTGATGGTGGCAAAATCCTTTAAACGCTACCTCCTCTGTCTCTGAAACAAATACACTTGAACTGGTTAGGGCAGGGGCCCTGGTGTGTCTGACTTTTCACTGTGTGTATGCATGATGTCAATGGTCCTTCTTTTGTTTAAAGAGTAGACTGTTCTGTAGCTGCACATATTCAATGGATTGCTTTAGTGCAGCGGTCAATGCAAAATGCTGAGTTGCATGGTTGCTTTGACAGGGGCCACAGCATGGCTACACGCAGGCATACCTATAGTTTAAAATGCAATAAACCCAATGTTTCCCATTCCCAAATCGAATTACTGAATCAGTTTTTTTCGATATAGTTCACACATGAGGGAAAATTACACGTGGATTAAATTATGATCTGAAAAAATCTATCAATGTAAGTGAATGAACCAGGCAACAAGCTATAGAGAATCCAGATATATTGAAAGAGACAGTTCATCACAAAATGAAAATTCCGTCATCAATTACTCACCATCATGTCGTTCCAAACCGTAAGACTTTCGTTCATCGTCAGAACACAAATAAAGATCTTTTTGATGAAATCTAGGAGCTTTCTGCCCGTCCATTGACAGCAACGCAACTGACACTTTGACACTTCAAAAAGTTCATAAAGAGATCGTAAAACTATATGAATTGAGTGGTTTAGTCCAACATTTCTGAAGATACACGATCACTTTATATGATGAAGGTTCGGTTGGGCTTCTGTTTCTGTTTGCTGATCAATGTTTATATGAATAAAAGCCTAAATTCAATATGTTCATCATATAAAGCGACATGAGGGTGAGTAATTAATGACAGAATTTTCCTATTTGGGTTAACTATTGGGGAATGTGTGATTGACATTCACAGCTGTGTAGTCAAATACATGACTTTATTCCTATGAATTACATTACTGTTGTTAGGGGATGTACAGTTAAAGACCCAAGGACCAGATATGATTAATCAAGACCCGGAGTCAGAAGTGCAGTCAATTTAAGACAAGAGACAGAATTATAATAAATTAAAGAGAAGTTTTACTGAAGATAGTTTGAAGTTTCATCAGCAGAAGTCAGCTTCAAGACTCACACAGGAGTTCGTAGGCCGCCCCGCTTACAGTTACAAAGATCACAGCAGTTATACCCTACACCAAGGTCTAAGCTACATCCTTGCTTCAGGTTGAATGATTCTCATTGGCTAAGAAATAGATAAACACACATTTTGCACACATAAACAGATAGTCTGAAGCATATCTCCTTCGATTATGCGGCTGACACTCGTACCCTGAATTTAGGCACGTCGTGACTTTCCAGGTCGCAGATCTGGGTTGATGGGTGCCAACATGTCGAACAAAACAAGTCAGTCAATCTCCAATAATGCCACTTGTTCCTTAATCTGTAACCAAGAATGCTAACACACACACACACACACACACACACACACACACACACACACACACACACACACACACACACACACACACACACACACACCTTCTTCAAGGTTGGATTTGGTCGGGCTCTAACTATCAATAGGAGACTCTTCCCAAAACATCCAGATAAAATGTTCTTGTCTCAGTGAGAGGACACTTTAATCTAACAGTAAAGACTTTAGCTAAGAAATGGTCACTTAAACTATCGGTTCCAATGACCTTTATATGTTTTAACACATGTTGAAGACCTTTCTCAAATAAACCAATCCATATTTCATGAGCAAGCACTGTAACTGCATTCCTGGCATGGGCTAGACCCACAGTCACCTCTCAGATATTTAATGCCGACATTAGAGAATACATGAAAAGAACATTTCAGTAATCACACTGGTAACTTCTATAACAAAGTAAAATCTTACAAGCCTAGAGAAGTCATTCAACTCATTTGATATTTAGAAGGAAAAATATTGATTAATACCTTGATTTTAATCACTCATTAGATAGGCTATACAAGCAGCAGTGGATTCCAGAATCAACCCCTTCAGTCCCCCGTTTTAGACCAATGAGGGGTCCAATACTGCCACATCTGGTCTTTCCATAGAGGCTGCTTCAAAATATTAGATTTCTGACCCATGCTCCCGTCAGGTTATAATTTTGATAAAACAGACAATATATTTTTTCCTTCAAAGACTTAACATGATTAAAATATCCCACATAGCACATAGTACATTATTTATCTCCAGAACCTTTTGACATAACACAGCTGTTGATCATTTCTGCTAATTTGGTTTTATCATGGACTTAACTGATTACAAAACAAGTACAAAACAAGCTGTATTCCTAGCATGGGCTAGACCCGCAGTCACTACACAGATACTAAACACAGACATTGTCTTTAATCATAAATACCAGGATATTTACACAGTTTTTTTATTATTATATAAAACTATGATTTCCAATTCATTTTATAATAAACAAAGATGGGTGGTAAATCCATTCCTTCCACTACCCCCCTTATAGACCCTTTAGGTTCAAAACACAATGGTTGTCTAACTAAAAATAAACAACAAAATAAGTAAGACCCATAATTAATAATCGTAAGCAATACGAGGCTAAAAATGAGAATTTTCCAGGTTCTTTCTTTGTTTGTAGCCAGACAAGTTGTTGTTTATCTGGCCAATCGTAATAAAAATCCTGCCTACCCAAATTTCTTTGACGTGAGAGCTTCAGAGTTACAGCGTTTGCTCTCTTCCGTCTCACTATTTGTATCAGGACCGATCGGGTTACTGATCAAGTTACTCAATTCGTCAGCCATATCTTAGTCGCGGTTCAAACTCACCTGAAGTTATAACAGCAGAGATGGAGGCGGCGATCTTTGAACAACACAGCTTGGCTTCTGCGTGATGAAACTGCAAAGTATACTCAAAGTATACAAAATCACAGTTACATAAACTGGTCCATGCCAAATTGGGTCACAATTTTTATTTTTCTCTGGATTGTTCCTGATGCATCCCTGGCAAACAACCCTGTTTCTATTATTTAATTTACCTAAATCCCTACCTGTCTGAATCACTAAGTTTGGGGTACCCCTATCCGAAATGGGAGATATCGAGAGTCAGGTTTGCGAAGATACACTTAGAATTGTTTAGGCCTACAACAATCGCGTTACTACACTCCGCTAGTGGGGGTATCTACACCTCCAGCACGGCCTGTCCGAGACACTCATGACAGGCAGACAGCATGTCGAAAAAAAAACAAGTCAGTCAATCTCCAATAATGCCACTTGTTCCTTAACCTGTAACCAAGAATACTAACACACACAGCTTCTTAAAGGTTGGATTGGAGAAGACTCTTCCCAAAACATCCAGATAACATGTTCTTTCTCTCAGTGAGAGGACACTTTAATCTAACACAGTAAAGACTTTAAGAAATGGTCACTCAACTCTGTTCCAATGACCTCTGTGACCATTGCTGTCAGGGTACCCCAGCAAAACAGATGTATTGACACATTTTGAAGACCTTTCTCAAACAAAACAAGTCCATTATATTTCATTTCTGGAAGCCGGGCTAAATAAGCAAGCACTGTTGCTGTATTCCTAGCATGGGCTAGACCCACAGTCACCTCTCAGATATCAAATGCCGACATTAGAGAATACATGAAAATAACATTTGAGTAATCACACTGGTAACTTCTATAACAAAGTAAAATCTTATAAGTCTATAGAGAAGTCATTCAACTTGTGTGATATTTAGAAGGAAAAATATTGATTAATACCTTGATAATATAACCACTGGTGGTTGAGGGGAGATTCCCTGATATGATTGTAAAGTGCTTTGGGTGTACAGTAGATATGAAAGCGCTATATAAATGCCTCATTTTATTCTATTATAATCACTCATTACATAGAAGCAGCAGTGAATTGCAGAATCAACCTCTTCAATACACACATATATATATATATATATATATATATATATATAAATATATATATATATATATATATATATATATATGGCAACTTTAACAAGGCTCAAAAAAGACGTTTGTGTTGATTTCAACAGCTCAATTTGCCATGCAGCACAGCCTCGTGGTTAGAACAGGGGAAGTTCAGGAAAATATAGTAGGCTAAGTGGGGAAACAACGCTCTTACGCAACACAATCTCATATGTTTAATAATGCTAACGTGTTACAAATGTATATCGAATACATATTTCTTATCATCATTGTAGATCATTTTTCTTGTCCAGTTATTAATGTCAGAGATTAATAAATGTCTATTTCCTATCCACTGCTTTTGCATTCGTGTCATGTGGTTTGACCAAAAACCCGGATTGGATCGCAGGGGTCACCTGAGAAAAATCCCCACTCGTCATATTTGCGATTCCTTGTGCTGATGTGAGAATGACCAAAGGAAAACCGTATATTTAGTACTTTTTATACGTTGTGAATTTACACACGGACAGGCTTTAAATCGTGGCGAAGACACAATGTAAGTTTTTAAGTTCACTCAATTATTAAATGCGATGTAAAAGCATTAATGTCATTGTGTCAAATGAAACAAGCGAGGTTGTAAATAATAGCAATAGGCTAACAGTTAGTTATATATCATTTGAACTTCAATTTCCAGTTGCAACGTTGAAAGTATATCACTGCAGTTTAATCTACGTGTTCCTTATGTTTCTGCCCCGTAGGCTACCTGCGAAATACAGACAGTTTCAGAATACGTGTACACAACCATAAGCGTTGTCACATGTCAAACAAAAAATATTTTATTCTTAACCTAACCCACACTTGTTTATAATAAACACTCCACTCCATATCTTATTAGCGGCAGCGTTAAAATGTGGCCGCTATTAAAACGCTTGCGGAAGGATACTAGAACGATCGATAGCGAAACAATACAGCGCGCGGTTCCGAATCCGAAATAAGGAGACAATGAGATTTTAAAGTATTATTTAAAAGCCTAAGAATAAACAAACAAACACGCCAAACGTTGTCTTAGAAGCAAATCGTCTGTAAAGAAGAAACCATAAGCGACTCAACAGGTCGAGAGCTAGTCTCGATAGAAGGGCGGGAGGAGTAACAAAGCCGCGCAGTGAACGCAACAGCGACCGGTACACCTTCCGTCTTCCTCCACAGCGGTCTCCATTTTAACTCCTCGCCCAGCCTGCACCTCACGTGTCCTGGACTGTCTTTCTCACATGACCCGTGTGTTTGTCCCCGTGATCAGCGCTTCCATCTCCCGTATTTCAAGTGTCGCTGAATATCGCATTTTAAAATCCGCTCGCCTTCATGGATATGCTCGATCAGAGCTTGGACACCTCGACGAGGTGAGAGCGCGTCCTTTATGCACGGGCACTCTCAAGGCCCCAGTCAACCATTTTCTGCTCTGTTTTCATAGCTAGGCAGTTAGAAATCATCTTTTAACTTTATTTTTTTGACTTTTATTAAGTTTTATGCATGCCATCAATATAGTGGATTAAACGTAAGATATGAATAGCAGGAAGAAAAACAACAGATCGCAGGCCTTTTAACATTGATCGTCGACGTATTTATATCACTATTAGCACGGTTGCTAATTTGGTGATTTTTGTCTATTTTTGGTTATTAAAAATGCACGACCCCAAGCCGGTGTTTATTTCATTTTAACAAGATACTTCAATATTTATATTTTCTGAAATAAAATGTATACATTTTAAAGGATTTAAGTGGAAATGTCGCGTTTAGTGCTGTCGGAACAAAAGCTCTTCAGCAGTTTAATGCATTAAATTCCCTTCAACCTGCAACCAACCCCCAGTCTATATTCATCCAGAGGCTTTATGTGCATTCAGAAGCATTTTTTTCTTTTTAATTCCGTGGTGTTTATTTGGCTACATTTGTTATCTGAAAAAAACGCTGCTGTTGGTAATTTTTATTTCACTTTAAAAACTGAACCGTTGGTTAATGATGCTAATGAAGGGGGGCGTTCACTGTTTCCTCGCCAAGTTGACAGGTCTGACTAGACTCTCTAGAATAGATGATGGAGGTTAGATTAATTGCTAGAACATCTTGTTCCGTTCATTTGGAGCTTTTAATTGATTTTCAAATCATTCAAATGCCTTCTAATTTTTTTGCATAAAGACTGGAGAATGTACTAGTGATGTCCGATTCTTTAACGAATCGTTCTTTAAACCGGATCTTTGCATTGAACCGGTTCGCAAAACCGCTCTTCGCGATTCTTTTGGAAATCTGTTTGAGCGGGTGAACAACAAAAAGAGGGAATTTAATAGCAGTACATGTGATTGACACATGAAAATTAATTTTAGTGTTATGTATTGTGAATTCAAGTTATATTTAGTGGCTGCTTAGACTAGTCTTACAAGTTAGTCATCTAATTATTTTCTTCACTGTTCATAACAAGTCAGTTACATTAAAACGTAGATTGGTCTAATTTGATACAGAAAAAGTAAGAGCGATTACCTTTAATTAACTGTTAGTTGGTCATACTAGTTCTTAAGACACAGCCTTAACAAAAAGACTGAGACACGAAAAAAACACTATTGTTGTAAACAATATTATTGTTTTTGAATCTGCTTGAATGAATCATTTGGCAGAATTGGGTCTGACTTTCCATCACTGGAATGTGCCAAAATTCTATATGATTTGTATCTGCATCTCTAGAGTTTCCTTAGAAATGCGAGTGGTTTCATAAGATGACCCGAAACGTTTGCTCTCTCTTTGCAGCCACGAGAAACAGGAAACTGAGGAGGTTGTTCAGCTGCAAGAGGGTAAGTAAAACATGCATCTCTAAAGGGTGTATGCATTAAATGAAAGTTTAAAAGAAAAAGAAGATGTGTATATCGACATATCGCAGTTCATTTAGACATTTCTTGTGTATTTCTCAGGAGAGGGGGTGGGGGCGGAGGAGCAGGCAGCGGTTACCATAGCGAGTGTCCAACAAGCAGCAGCGTTTGGAGACCACAATGTTCAGTACCAGTTTCGCACAGAGAACTCTGGTGGACAGGTCAGTGCGACCTTTGACCTTTCCAGGGTTCAAACGGGGGTCATTCTGTAATAAAACATGACCTGGAGAACTTTCTCCCAGTAATGGCTCTTATGCATGCTTTTATGTCTAAGTGGTGTTTTAGTATTATTTATATACTCTTGTAGTATCTATGAATATTTTGAATTGGCTTTTATTGGATAATGGATTGGATCAAGGCAAGTAGCTTTATGTAATGGTGCTTTTCCATTACCAGTACCAGCTCGGCTCGGCTCGGCTCGCTTTTCGCTACGTTTTCCATTGCAGATAGTACCTCCACAATAGTACCTGGTCGTCATAGCGACGCCGCAGGAAACTGCCGTGACGTAATCTTATACGCGACACACCCGCTACCCACACACACAGGACAATGGAGGAAATCGCGTCTGGCGCGTGCAATGATGACGCAGTGAATACCGGTAGTGACGATTCTCTCTGACCAATCAGCAGTCTGCCGTGTTTTCACGTCACATTTTAGTATCGCCTCAGCTCGCTCAGAACCTCGCCGGAGGTGATACGAAAAAAAGTACCTGGAAGCAGGGACAGGTACAACTTTTACACAGTGGAAAACCAAACAAAGGCGAGTTGAGGCGAGCTGGTACTGTGTAGTGGAAAAGCGCCATAAGTATGTAACGCCCACTGTTCATTATGCAGTCAATTTCTAATGGATAGGATTAATTCACACACACCTTTCCTTTTTTGTTGTTGAACATCCTGTTTAAATTGTAGATTAACTTAAATATGGCAATTCATGTTGCCTTTAATACGTTTTCTTTTTTTCTTTCTTCCATCAAAATCTTTCTTTGTGTTCTTTTCTGATACAGGTGACGTATCGCGTGGTCCAGGTAACAGAGGACCATTTGGAGGCAGCAGGAGATGGAGAAGCGGCAGTCAGTGTTGTGTCTACGGCCGCGTTCGCTGGCGCGCAGCAAGCAGTAGCACAGGTGTGGATCAGACTGGAAGGAAATATGGAGAAAAAGAAGAAATGTATACAAAAAGTAATATGAATGCAGTGTCAAATTTGCCTGCACACATCTTATATTTCCATATCCATCTGTATAGGCTGTCATCCAGAACCCTTTTAGTAATGGAGGCAGTCCAGCAGGGGAAACGGTGGGGGGAGAGACACGCTTCGCCTACTTCCCAGCAGCAACAGTCAGTGACGGTACAGCTACAGCCGTCTCAGTGCAGGCCACGTCTGATCCAACCCTCACACAGGCTGGAGGTCAGTTTCACATGCCAAAGTCTAAAAAACTGTGTTTGCAATTGACACTGTTAGTAGGTAATGTTGGTTCTAGTATGTCAGCAGCCCCAGTGTTTCTAGCATCTGGCATTGCATTGCATTTAGTAAGATTGTGTAATATAATGTATAGTTACATAGCAATTAATGTGTAATAGCTGCTAAAATCAGTATTTTGTCTGCTTTCTTGCTCATACAATGTTAAGTTCATTCATAATATGTTTCTCAAACATTATTTTAACCTTTTTTGTTTACTCTAGGTCAGTTTTACGTGATGATGAGTCCGCCAGATGTTTTACAAACTGGAACACCCCGGACTATCGCCCCTCGTACGCACACTTACTCTACGTAAGTATCGATCATGGGTCAACATCCTTCCCTTTTACCCAGTCTGCACGGCCCAGTCCATCCTTTGAACCCAATGCTTTTTACGTAACTTAATTTGATCCCTTCATGTCCCTCGAAATTTTTTCAGTTTGCAGAACAACTGTAAACAATGAGTGTGGAATTTGATTTAAATATGACAAAACTGTCCAATGCAATGATTTCAAATACAAATATGCAAAGTATTGTCCAATCAGTTTGAGTGCAGTCAGAAAAACAACCAAAAAATTTGTCCCACTTGCCTGCCATCCCCAGAGACCTTGGTGAACATGAGACTCTTCAACACAGCAGATCAGACTGGTGAGGAAGACCTTTTACATCCCCACCCCCTTTCAAGCACCAGCCTGTCCTTCTCCTCCAGATTCCACTGCACTAGCCCATTAATCACTCCTGGGCAGCTGGCTTTTAATTCAATGATGGTGTTTGAGTTTTCTTCATGTTCGGAAGACATCCGATTGTAAATTGAATTAATTCTTGCCTCTCAATAAAACGAAATGAGGAAAAATCAAAGGGTTACATGTTTCTTTCAGGCTTGTTACCTTTTTGTCCAGATTTAAGCAAATCTTTGGTAAAAAAAATGTAATTGACCTGACTGAAATTTGTGCTTCAACTGTTGTGATATCAGTAAACGGGCTGGAGAAATGTTTGTTTTCAAGTAGGCTTCAGCTGTGTTGTGTTGTGCAGATTCATTTGGTGGTTTTGGTAGTTTATTAGTGTAATAGAGCAAGCTAACACAAGTCTCCTCTTTTTCTCTCTCTCTCTCTCTCTCTCCCTCTCTCTCTCTCTCTCTCTCTCTCTCTCTCTCTCTCTCTCTCTCTCTCTCTCTCTCTCTCTCTCTCTCTCTCTCTCTCTCTCTCTCTCTCTCTCTCTCTCTCTCTCTCTCTCTCTCTCTCTCTCTCTCTCTCTCTCTCTCTCTCTCTCTTTCTCTGTGCTTGAGCAGGAAGATTGATGGCCCCCGGGCACCTCGTGATGAGAGGAGGAGAGCACAGCACAATGAAGGTGAACTAATGCATGTCTTTTTAGAGCTCAGAATATATTCAGTTTACTTTCTAACTATTCTCCACACCATGGCAGTACAATATAAAATCAACATGAAACGTTATTTGCAGCATATTTTACTTCTGAAACCCTAACGTGTCCAATTAAAGCAGCTAGAAAACAACAGCAACAAAAAAGGATAGGATAGGAATTTTATCCATCTGGAATTGGATTGTAATGTGGGTGTTACCAGTATTAATACAGGTGAAAAGGAAGTTATTACACTTTAATAAAACCTTATGAAGACAGACTTTTTTTTTTCTTTGGAATAACATGCACCGATTAATCATTCACAGTAAACACAGAACATGTATTAGCAAAAAAAATTAAGTTTAATTTCATATCATTGACTTCTACTTTTTTGAGTAACTCGGACTACTGATCAATTTGGACTGTTGCTAAATGTTTTGGGGGTTTTTTCTGCAGTGGAAAGGAGAAGAAGAGACAAAATCAACAACTGGATTGTCACACTGTCTAAAATCATCCCAGACTGCAATATGGACAATACGAAAACAGGAGCAGTAAGTACCAGATCTTTACTTCTTGGACCGATATAACCTCTTTTCACCTACTAATGTTAATGAACACCTTTCGCTCTAGAGTAAAGGAGGCATCCTGTCTAAAGCATGCGATTACATTAGAGAACTCCGACAGACTAACCAGAGGCTACAGGAGAGCTACAAGGAGGTGGAGAGAATACAAGTGGACAATGAGCTACTAAGACAACAGGTATATTTGTTGGTAACATTGAATATGTAAGATATACAGCGGGGTCTCAAAGTCAGACAACCAGTTACGATGCTTCTTTTTTTCCTCATTTGATTTTTTTAATTGCGATGAGTATTGTAAGCATGACAATACAAGTGCTAGTTGACTTTAAAAATTAACATGTATTTAGTTTGTCACTCCTTTTGCTTTAAAGGGATAGTTCACTTTGAAATAAAATGTTGGTATGTTTTAGCTTACCTCAAGGGCATCCAAGATGTAGGTGTCTTTTTTTCCGCAGTAGTTTCAATTGATATTTTTAGGTCAAACCATTCTTGTCTGTCAGTTATTTAATGCAGGTCTGTGGTCACTGTCTCAAAGAGCATGCACAGAGTCCAAATTAAAACAATTCCCCATCGTCCAAATTAAACAATTCCCCATCGTAAGTACACATTGATGGCCTAAGACACGAAACGAGCGGTTTGTGTGAGAAAACGAACAGTATTTATATCGTTTTTACCTCTTGTAACACAGCCACGTCCAAGTGATCTGAGGGCGCGCGCATCCTGGTGTGTGACGTGTGCGCAGACTGGTGCATAGATATATACACTACATGTCACCTTGGCTACGGCAGTTCTTAACGAATGCCGTAGCCAAGGCGACATCTAGTGTATATATCTATGCACCAGTCTGCACCAGATCACTTGGACGTGGTGGTGTTATAAGAGGTAAAAACGATATAAATACTGTTCGTTATCTCACACAAACCGCTTGTTTCGTGTCTTAGGCCATCAATATGTACTTACGATGGGGAATTGTTTAATTTGGACGATGGGGAATTGTTTTAATTTGGACTCTGTGCATGCTCTTTGAGACAGTGACCACAGACCTGCATTAAATGACTGACAGACAAGAACGGTTTGACCTAAAAATATCAAAACTGAAACTACTGCGGAAAAAAAGACACCTACATCTTGGATGCCCTTGAGGTAAGCTAAAACATACCAACATTTTATTTCAAAGTGAACTATCCCTTTAATGAGAGCAGCACTCAAGCTCCATGAACTGTGTAAAAACCTTATGATCTCAGTGTTTTTTTTTTTTTTTTTCTTCCAAATTGCATTTTATTTTTAATACTCCAAAAAGGTTGTCTAATCAGTTGTCTTCATAAATCTTTAACAATTTAATAATTAATCAAAATGTTAACTATAGGGCCCTATGAAATGTTTTTCTTGTTCTTTTTTTCTGGATTCTGTGTTTTTATGATTTAATCTAAAAAAAAAGTGGCTTCATAAAATGAATGCATAACTTCAATAATTTAATTAAATAAATTAAAATGTTATCAAATTGTTATTAATTTTAACTTTGAACAAACTTGGCAAGCAAAGTGCTGCACAATGCAGGTTTACGGTTTAAATAAAAGGTGCTGAATGTAATGTTTTTTGATTAATGATTTAGGAAACATGCCAAGTTCAAAAACTCGTTTCTCCAAAAAACAATATTACAGCTGTCAGCTAGCTATTTTTACTTTGAAATGTGCATTTCATGTCAATGTTTGTTTTTGTTTTGGTCCATGTGGTCCCGCCCTCTGCCAATTTACCCTATAGTATTTCGACACCCAGAGTCGCCGACACTTGTTGTCGGAAAAAAGCAGCCATGGAAGCCAGCAAACGAACTGGGCCACAGATCACAGTTTCTACTCAACTTAAAAAGCCTCAGCAATAAAAACATTGCAAACTTCTACATTAGCTGATCAACTTGCAGTGTAAGGCTCGTCACTTTCCATTGTCGGTTGCGCTCCTTCTTGTTGAGTGTCCTCAATCTGGCAACCAGTGAGCGTCGACCCTGAGGAGGAGGAACAGGGGAAACAACTCCCTCCAATATTTCGAATTTGGACTGCAGTACCCATTTCAACAGCTAGCTGTCAATATTACACACAAACATTTTGTAATATTCTGTGACATTCCATGTTATACAGAAAATGTAACTTTTTGTGACTGGATTCTGTGATTCCATCCACATTTTCCGCATTGTAGAATTCGTAAGGCCCTAGATCATGTTGAATCTTGTGCTTCAATGGATGCAAGTAATAATGCAAATATAAATAAATGCTGAATCTTAAGATATTAAAAGTTAATTTTCAGTGTGCTCTTTTGACTTCTGACAGATTATGGAAGGTTTAGAAGGTTTAGAGTTTATGAGATCTGTGTGTTCTGCTGACCAAGTCTGATTGGGCAAATAGTAATATGTTGAATGTCTATTGTCCTGCAGATTGAAGACCTGAAGAATGACAACGCACTGCTCAGAGCTCAACTACAACAGCATGGCCTGGAAATCAGTGAAACTACATCACAGTGACAAAAAAAAAAACCCATTATCATGAATAAACAGTCTCAAGTGGAGAAATAACTCCTCAATGACCCACTTGCTCACGCCTCATCACAGACTTAAGATGTTCTGCAACTCAAGTAGTGTATGAATGCTTGTTTGATACACAGACACACTCCCTTCTGAACAGAGACTCTCTGACCGTTGTGAAAATAAGATCTGCTGTAAAAGCACACTTTGTTTTTTCCCTTCACTCCCGCGAGAACTCGACAACCTGGACTGATCCATATGGAATAACCCTCTTCTTCCAGAAGTATCCCGCTTTCCACAGGTCTTTGTCTTTAGTTTGAATCTTGGAATTGTGAACCAGTAATACGCCTGCTCATGCCTAATGTTCATCTTTTGTTCTGTTTGAAACATTTTGTGTATTTTATTTTTTTAATGTCACCACTGTCTCTGACACGACAGAAGGTCTTTTTTCAAGGGTTTGTCTATATCGTATTTATTAGCTTTCAAGAAATTGCGCAGCAGCAGGTACACAAAACCTTTGCGTTTGATTTTGTTTTTCTGTCCTGCAGTCTTTCCATATATCAGACTTTCTGAAACACGTTCATCAGGCTGATCAGAGACTTGACTTTTGTGGCACATCAAGACTAATTTACAGTATGAATATGCTTAAAATGAAAGTGTATGTTTTCATTTAAAATAGAGACATATGATACCTAAAACTGCATTACCTACCAATTTCAGTTTTCAGAGTCCATCATATTTAATGCACTGTGATTTTAGTGAAGGATGAACGAGTAGCTCAGGGTTTTGAGGTGCTGGAAAATAGCCGAGGCTCTGGAACTCCCCGCTAACCTTGTAACCCTGCACTTTTTTGCCTGTTGGCTTTAACATACTAGATTCTAAACATGTACTGTATATATCATATGTTTCAACCAGTTGTTCTGAAGTCATTACTTAATTCAAAGAAATGTTCTTTATAAGTCCTATATTTCCCAGGCTCATTTATCCACAGCAAATAAAATGGAAGATGCACATTGGAAGCGGATAGAAATGCTACTATTTGTAGTGTTGGCTCATTTTTGTTGTAGCTAAATCTTCCATCTTATTTTGTAACCATTCTATTTCGTTTAAACCTTCATCAACAACGACATTTTGAACTATAAAATCGAAGGTGAGCTACAAAGATGAAGAAAAACCACTTAATTAGAAGAGTATGAGCATAATGTTAATGAGCTATGCATAAGGAAACCAAACCTAGTTTAAAAGCGAACCGATTTATTTTCTTATACTTCTTGATCTTCTTTTAGTTGTTTTATCTCCTTGTTTTTAAGGCTAATTCAGGCCTGTTTTCCCCTTTCTAGTCAGACGGGTTTGTTGCAAGGCTTGAATGATATAATGCTGGATTATAAAAATAATTTTGACTGTACTAGCGCCCATTTATCTTCGCTTCTCTCTGGTCTTGGGGGGAAAAAAGCATCAGATTTTAAACGGATCAGCAAAAAAATCTGTGATCATAGCAAACCATGTGTTGAACCAGTGAAACCAATATATGTTTGAAATATTCCACATAGCAATACAGAGAGTGCGCATATACTCTGTCCTCTTCACAGTATTAATGCTGAACTTGAATGACTGTTGATTTACAGAGTCCAGAATCATAGTCTAATGCACTGCTGCTTTTAAAATCAAAGTATAGTAAGAGAATATTTTTATTCATGTACGTCTGGTTGAATTGATGAACACTTAGCATGGCATTCTTACCACTGGTTTGATATCTATAAGCTATACAACACAGTTGCTTTGTTTATACCTAATGACTGTTGCTGTTTATGTATGTACTTATATAAAAAAGAGAAAACCAGAATTACAATATGTAGGGTTTTTTTTCCTTTGAAATAAACAAAAGTGCTGAAAGAAATTGGATTTTTTATCTTCCACGTCACCACTTAAATACAAGCGCATGAGTCATTGTGAAAACTTTATTGTGTTTCACTGGTTCTCACTGCTAGCTCAGAGGAACTCTATATATGGTATGTTCACGTATCTAAATGAAGTGAAAAGCAGCAGAGGCAGGAAACACCTCTGTAAAGGTGTGGCCAGAAATGTTTGTGCTGAGCAGACAAAGGAAAAGACTGGGTGAGTGCGTAACAGAATTGTGAAGTCGGAAGATTTTTAAAGATAAAGATAAAACTAAGTTTATTGCGCCGTGGAGGATGCATTGTCAATATTTATATCAGGCATTGGCCTCCTTATACTGAGTTTGTTGTATATTTATAGGATGAATTCTACAAGTGTTCACTCTTAATGTTATGCTTCATCTATCATGTTAATATTTTGCATTTTTTTTTTTTTTTTTTTTCATTACTAAAATTCAGCATTAAATGCACCTTTCTTGCATGAGAACTATTGCGTGGGAATATTTTTCTGCATCTATGTGTAACATATTTTACAGAATAATGTAAATGACAAATCCATTTTATCTGTGGTATACATCTATACTATTAATCTTTATGTCATATTAATATATAGTAATCATGAACCTTTGACAGGTCTTATCAAAATACAGATCTCACTTTTCTTGTTTATTTTCTCTATAGACAGACTTAACAACAAACCCTGTCGGTGGGTTCACTGTCGACCCACAATTGGCTGCAATGACAACGTCCCAAAAACACAGACGTTTCTGTGCTGAGCCAATGGGGGATAAACTTGTATATGAGCTTCCCGGAATTGGTCCTGTGCTGGGCGGACGACTGCAGAACAGGGGTATAATAAGAGCACGAGACGTCCTGGGGCGATTCCTGGTCTTGAACAAGGATGAGTGGAAATTTAAGAACTGGCTTAGAGACTCATGTGGGGCAAATGCAAAGCAGCAGAGGGAGTGTTATAACTGTATGAGGGAATGGACGAGTAATAATTTGTAAAGAATTATTTTAATTAACAGATTTGTCAAATAGAGTATAAATAACATATACCCGACTTAGTTTCCGTTCACATTTATAGTGTCATTGTATGAGTATACCATCAGTTTATAATATATATAATGTTTTCTAGGGAATTATGTTCAGTGATATGGAAATAAACAATATGTGTTTGTCACTTTTTGTAATGTCTCATCCACGCCTTCATCCGTCCCAGTAATAAAATGTCTTTGAATTATCTTATTTTAGTGGCTAAACAGCTATTTTTGATTTAGTAATTGCTATAGTTGATACCTGACAGATCCCCATAGAAGACAATGGTAAAAATCTGAAATGTGTTACTTGTAACAATAGAATAGTTAGTCACTATCAAAATAAATACTATATCTAATGAATAAGTAATATCTATTTAATAGGTAGGCCTATACTTGATATCATTTTGAAGATGCAGCACTGGGCCGATCAGGACATTAATATCTAATTACTGAGTACCTTAAGAACTAGGATCTAATGGATAAGTACTATATCTTTTAAAAAGGTATAGTAGGCCTATACAAAGAATAAGCACTAATGAATAAGTCAGATGGAACAGTCAGGGATATCAAGGATAAAAATTACTAGTAGCATGAAAATAGATACGTCTTAAGGGTTAAATGTTAAAACGGCTTGCCATAGTTTGTGAAGTTTCGTTTCTCGAGAAATGGAAACTTAAGCCTCACATTGGAATTCTAAAGCAAATGCCGTTTTCATATGTCCTATAAAATTTCTTGGCTTGTCAAATCAAATTAAATCAAGGTGTGATATAAAACGCATAATTCATTCTGCAATACAGTTTTAGATTTGGCTATACGGCATGTACATCTATGACAGTAAAGATGTTAAGAGGCGGGGCTTCCCTCTCACTTCCTCAGAATAGGCACAGACGATGAACAGGTAAGTCCTACAAAACTACTGGCTTTATTAACTAAATATTATTTGGAATCAAAAGATCTTTTTTTTTTTTTTTTTTTTTTTTAACTCTTAAAGAGATGTGTTTTAGAGTTGAAAAGCATTGTAAAATAGATGTGCTAAGGAATTTAATGTTTTAACCAAATACTTATAGCCTATTGCAACTTGTCTCTAAAAGGGAATTTATAGGAGGTCAAAGAACTTTTTTTTTGGACAAATTACGCACTCTGAAAGTTTCAGT
Source organism: Squalius cephalus (assembly GCF_949319135.1). Lineage (NCBI taxonomy): Eukaryota > Metazoa > Chordata > Actinopteri > Cypriniformes > Leuciscidae > Squalius > Squalius cephalus. The sequence continues at coordinate 33,011,863 of NC_137129.1, read as the reverse complement.
TAGGGGTCATTCCTACAGTTTGGTGGATTTTGGATTAAGCAGATTTGTTGATTTTTTTTTTTTTTTTTTTTCTTGTTTTTTAATCAGTTAGAAGATGGATATTTAGGATGAATTTTAACAGATACGCTATATAAAATCTATTTTAAAATAAATAATCAAACAGTCACACGTTCAGTAGGCTATTGATACAAAAGGGTGGACATCAGATTCCAAAAATTACATGGGTGCGTGCAGATAGGAAGTTCAGGATAAGGTGACCTATAGTGGCAGATGTTAAGAAACTCCTTCACATGGTCCTCAATACTTCTAACACCCTGGGAAATAAAAATAGTCCCTTACAGCTTCTTGGTGCAACAATAATTGCTGCGATTTCCATTTTCTTGAGGTCTGGTGTTCTGTCACGTTATGGGTCCGAAGATAAAGACGGTTGACGAGGAAGGTCAAAATAATAGTTTAGTTGGGACGGGTAGTTTGACACCCAGTTTTGACACACGACTTGAGTTTTCGACACACTATAGCATACCTGGGGGGGGGGGGGGGGGGGGGGGTTCAGTTCAATGCGGTTTCATGTCATCTATACATTACACACATCGCCAAATCATAGAAAAAATCAGTTAAGACAGTTGTATTCATCTTAACAATACACAACAAATCAATATAGGCTACAGAAAAACAGATTTCTAAAATAAGGTATCAGGCCACAAATCTGTGAGTTTCCAAAACTGAACAGGTGATGTTGTGTAATATTCAGTTACTGTAAGAAACTGCTCCAGCGGGTGGAGTTTACTGGTACTGAATATTACACATCACGAGCCTACTCCATTAACTGGAACAGGTTTTCAATGGAACTGAATATTACATCCAAATATTGTTACGTAATCAATCCGCATATTGTTGTGTAGGCTAACTTCATCTATTGGAATAGCCTATTTCACAATTTTTCACAGGAACTGAATATTACAAACAATATTGCTAAAGAACGCTTTACAAAACAACGATTGCGAAAGCGTGCACGGATTATTAACCCATTTGTGCCCAAATTTTTCTGAATGGTTTCATGCATATAATCCTGTTAATAGTGTCCTATGTGAACATGTTCTGCATTTATTTTCCCCAGGTTTTTTTTTTTCTTTCTTGAAAATCATATTTGAATGTGCGGCAACTATAGTTGCCAGTGGGCAAATATGTTGTATGCACCCCTTCAATGTAAAATATGAATAGGAGGAGAACATTTGGCATTTATCTCAAAATTAGTGCTTTCAACAGATCAATCTTTATTCATAAACAAATTTATTATGTATAAAAGTCGAAGAACATTTGATGCAGACCCCAAAAAAACTGCATCTAGCTTATAATCTTTTGAATATGAAAACACAACAAACAACAAATCCATTTGCCTTAACCATTGTGCGCTGTTCAGGGTCTTTTTGACCCACATTTCTGACTTTCATTCATGGGGATAACATGGATAATTTGACATGGTTAAGTGTTTTTAAAAGATTTTTGCCCATCTTTTGGAAAATGCTGTTCTAAAAGTAACAATTTATCACTTTAACCAGTAGATGGCTGCAGAGCACCACTATTTGCTATTTGCTTTTTGACTAACTGAAAGACATCTTTTCACAAGTTTTTCCAGTTGTAGGCTACTCATATCTACATATAATGAAATCACAATTATAATAAAAAAAGTTACTTTTTGTCAAAGTTTAGGCACTTTTTGTACTGAGAAAAAAAAATCTGTTTTTCAGTAGTGTTATATTATGATAAGAATCAAATGAATTTGGATCAATGGACAAAATTCATCCTCAAAATCAGAAACAACACAGAACACACAGACAGAAATGAAGTGGCACACTTTAAATTTGTAGAATTATATGAAAAACAGATGTTTGAAATAAATGATAAACTCTAAAAACTCCAACTTTTCTCTTTGTAACATCCTGATCAGGTTTGATTCTAATCATAATGGAACATTATTGAAAAACTGACTTTTTCAGTACAAAAACTGCCAAACTTTGACAAAAAGTAACTTTTATTGTTATAATTGTGATTTCATTATATGTAGATATGAATCTAACCGGAAAAACTTGTGAAAAGATGTCTTTTAGTATGAAACTTTTAGTACTTTTAGAGCTCTGCAGCCATCTACTGGTTAAAGTGATTTATTTATTTTTTTACTTTTAAAACTGCATTTTCCAAGATTTGGCCAAAAATCTTACACTAAACCATGTCAAATTATCCATGTTATCCCCATGAATGAAAGTTAGAAATGTGGGTATTTTATAAGGCACATTTTGTATTTTTTTTTTTTTTTTTTTTTTTACATTTTGTGGAGTAAAAATGTCCAAATGTAGAGTAAAAACATTAATAAACTGAGTAAAATTACATTTGTTTAAAATATATATATTGTTACAAAATAACATTTTGTTGCCTGGGGTCTCTCAGACCCCAAACAGCCTGACTGTAAACCGCAAATGAACAGCGCACAAGGGTTAAAGTTGTGGAACATAGTACAGAACAAAGTGCAGCCATAACAGGGCATTGTGTATCAAAAAGGTAAATGAAAATAAATAAATACAAATAAATAGAATGAAGAAAAAAATATATCTATATAGAGATGTCCTTTAAAGGGTTAAGTTATGTTTATGCACTAAACAAGACCAATAAACTTGATTTATTAACCTATTAACACAGTATACCCCATTTTCCCATGATATATGTACTTACAAGGCATTTGCCCACCGGCAACTATAGTTGCCGCTTGGACTTTTGACTAAGTATACAAAAAAATATATATCTCTTGTAAGATTTGTTTTGTTTGGCTGATTCTAGAGACCTTCATGATTATGTAGATATATATATGTCAACAAAAAATACTTATTAGTAACATGAAAATGACCTTTCTTTGGGAGGGTTTGCCTTCGCTCTGCTTCCTGGAAATAGGGGTAGGAAGTTGACAGCCTCATGTGACAGGGAGGAAGTGAATACCTTTTTTTTTTTCTTGAAATCCTTTATTTGGTTGTTTGCTTGCATTTCATTGAGAAATAAAACATGGACAACATCTAGAAAAATATTTACAAAAGGAAAATGACAACTATGTACTGCGGCAACTATAGTTGCCGGTAAATGGGTTAATTTGTTCACTGTTACCGTTGTACGTAGTTTTTTTTTTCTTTTCTTTTTTCTGTAGGCCTATAGTTCTATTTTGTTAATAAATTTTGCATTCTATTTTGGCTTTCTCGGGTGTCCCTATTTTTGTTGTGTCCCTTTTGAGCCACGTACAGGGCGAAACGGGTACGGATTGAAAAACCAAAGCAACTGTACGGTTTACAAATCTGAGCACAGCTGAGACTTTTTCTCTGGTAGCCTACTTTTGGCGTAGGATATTTATTTCCGTCAAGGTCAGACTGAGTTGTCAAATATATTCCCAGGAGTGATGCGCTTTCCGCTTTTAAAGTTTTAGAAAATAAGTAGCCTATATGGCTTGAATGGTTTAAAAGCATTAGCAAGAATAAAAGCGCATCATATAATGTAACGCCCTGCAGCCAAAGGATGACAGACAAAAACGGATGCTGCGTTAAATATTTACTAAACACGGAGTCTTTTCCCATATAGCCTACCAGTAGCCTAATGCTTATTCAACTTCCCGCGTCTACTAACGTTACCTGCGCAGATATCGACGGCACAACTGGGTTGTAGGTTGCCAGGTTGAGCTCACAAATGGGTTGAAATTTGTATGATGTGTTGATTGCGCGAGATGGGTTTTATACAAGATCTGGCAACTGGACAACCATGGAATAATATATTTATGTGATTATTCATATAACGACGTTTGCTAACGGGAGTTTCACGGGAGAAATAACAAAACGGGAGGGGGACGGGAGATGGGTGTGAAATACGGGAGACTCCCGGGGAAAACGGGAGTGTTGACAGGTATGCACTATAGTGCTTCGAAGGCAGGTGTGGAAATACAAAGCGAGTCGATTGCGCTGTCCCATACCCGCTATCCAGTTAGTGCAAATTATATCGGTCATGCCTATATCAAAAATCATCTGGCCCAGATCTGGCCCAGACACTTCGTAAGTTCTGGGCCAGATCCGCGCAACGGACTCGGGCCGGTGTCTTTTGGCACAACGGGCCAATACTGGCACGGATCCGTTTTTTTCTCATCTGGACCAGAACTGGGCCAGCTCCGGATTCCTTTATGGCGATTTGGCCCGTGTGTGGGCCAGATCTGGTCCAGCTCTGTTCTGGATCTGGTCCAGCTCTGTTCTGGATCTGGTCCAGAATCATGCCGGATCCGGGCCAGCTCATTTTGTTGACAGTACACAAACACACTCGCTCGCTCGCTTTAAGTAGTATACATATCTAGAATTTCATGAATCTTCTCATTTACATGATCTAATATCTTATGGTCTTATGCCACTGATATTTTTTCTGTTTTTAACACAAAATGCTTAGGCAATAAAAAGTTGAATTACTGTACTTTTTTACACTAAAATACCACCTGATAATCTAGTGTCAGCACTAACTCACAGCCACTACTTCACAGTAAACATGCATTCAAAGAAAAACATTTTTGGACAGTAAATTTGACATATTCAAGGGCTTTATGTTTTGATCCATTTTTTATTTATTAAGCATATTAAAACAAATTCACAAAACAATGCAAAACAGTGCCACTGAGCATCTTTTCTTTTTATTTTGATAATTTTTGCACAAGTACTCAAAGTTTATATAAAACACTTAAGTCTCTACTTGCCGTTAATGGGATAGTTCACACAAAAATGTAAATTCTGTAATTAATTACTCACTTTCATGTCGTTCCCGTAAGACTTTCATTCATCTTCTGAACACAAATTAATTTAGATCTTTTTAATGAAATCTGAGATTTCTTTCCCTCCATTGACAGCTACGCAACTACAAGTTGAACAGTAAAGAAGATTTTTAGCTGAAAATGTGGTCCTTGATGATTCGTGTAATGCAAGTCAATAGCTAGTCAGTTTGAGAGTCAAAAAAACATTACAGGCAAAACAAAATTAATACCTGTGGCTCCTGACGATTCATCGAGGTCGTATGAAGCAAAACAATTGGTCTGTAAAAGAAACTGAACATTATTTACAACATTATTACCTGTAATCTAGAGCCTCTGCAAACAGTCCTGTGTCACGGCAGTCTTGTTTCGCATGTAATATGTTTGTTTTTTTACTCTCAAAGTGACAGTAGCCATTGAATTGCATTATATGAATCACCAAAGAGCACAGTTTCAGCTAAAAATCTTCTTTACTGTTTAACTGAAAAACAGTCACCTATATCTTGGATGGCTTGAAGGTGAATAAATTAAGAGCAAATTTTCATTTTTCAGTGAACTTTCCCTTTAAAATAGTGACACAATCTCAGAACTTTTCTCAATATTTGAAAGAATGTTTTTGAATGGGTATTCATGTTGTGTAGTGACATAAGCCTCATGAATGTATTATTTATCCCAAGAAATGTGGCATTGATCAAAGAGGCAGTGAAAAGCTGCAAAGAAAAAACATACAAAAAATAATGGTAACACTTTACAATAAGTTTCATTAGTTAATGTATTAACTAACATGAACTAACAATGAGCCAGACATTTGTTACAGTATTTATTCATGTTTGTTAATGTTAGTTAATAAAAATCCAGCTGTTCTTTGTTTGTTCATGTTAGTTCACAGCGCATTAACTAATGCTAACAAATCACCTTTGATTTTAATGTATTCGTAAATGTTGAAATTAATATTAACTAAGATGAATAAATGCTGAAGAAGTGCAGTTCATTCTTAGTTCATGTTAACTAAGGTAGTTAACTAATGTTAACCAATGAACCTTATTGTAAAGTGTTACCAAAATAATTTTATAGAATGAACTGTAAACACATCAAAAACCAATCAGGTCGGAAAGCCATGGTATTACAAACCACTTCATATGTGCCGTTTAATTCCCATGAGGCATCTGAAAAAAAAAAAAAAAAAAAGACCAAGAAGATTTTAGATATTCATGTAATTGTCACACTAAATAAAGAATCTGACGGCTGTTCTGTTCTGTGCTGTTCTTCTTATATCTGAAATTTACCTCAGTTAAGGCCTCTTTGGCTCTTGAACGTTCCTTCCAGCCGCCATCACGGGTCAAAGGTTAAATCAACGGATGCCGCAATAACCTATTCCGCTATCTGCTGCACTGGTAGAAGACTGGTTTTTCCTGACAGCTCCTGTTGAGAAAAAAATATGTGCAAAAAACATCAACCTCCAACTAATAAGCTTCTGAGTCCTGATTTATAGTTCTTCTATGTAGATCAGAAAAGGGATAAACTGGTAGGCCTATATCAATTACTTAAACATTAATTTAAACTGATCAGAATCAGATATCACATGATCCTTCAGAATTCATTCTAATATGCTGATTTGGAACTCAGGTAACATTTCTTGTTATTATTATCAATGCTGGAAACGGTTGTGCTGCTTAACATTTTTGTGGAAATGGTGATAATTTTTTCATGATTCTTTGATAAATAGAAAGTTCAAGTTGAACAGCATGTATTTGCATTGATTAAATTAAGATTATTAAAGCATTTGCTAAATATAAATTATTTTGTAACATTTTAAATGTCATTGACTGTTAATTTAGATCGATTTAATACATCCTTGGTTAATAAAAGTATTAATCTTACAACAGATGTTTGAATGGTATAGTTGTTTCCACAAAAAATATGAAGCAGTACAACTGTTTTCAACATTTATAATAATCATAAATGTTTCTTGAGCATCAAATCATCATATTAGAGTGATTTCTGAAGGATCATGTGACACCGAAGACTGAAAAATTATAGCTTTGATCACAGGAATAAATTAGCCTATATTTTACTATAGAATGTAATAATATTTCACAATATTACTGTATTTTTGATTAAATAACCACAGTCTTGGTGAGCAGAAGAGAACAGCATCATTAGTTGACAAACTAAAAATTAACTGCACTTCTACATAATTTATTAATATTTTTTAATGTTAATTTCTACATATACTAATGCATTATTAAAATAAAATGTTGTAGGCTGTTTGTTAACCTTAGTTAATGCACTGTGAAGTAACATGACCAAACAATGAACAACTGTATTTATATTAACTAACATTAACAAATACATTAACAAATGTATTGTTCATGGTTAGTTAATTGTAATTAATATTAACTAATGTTAACAAATGAAACCTTATTATAAAGCGATGGTCTGCGGGAGGCCTTAGCTAGTTTAAGCTAACGCTAGCCTATCACTTCCGCAGTTAAAACTTTAACAACAGTGAAAATAAATTAAAGCAGTTAAAATTCGTCAATTACATATAATTACAACCCTCTGGGTCGTCTTCGTGTTAGCATATGCCCTCTGAAAACATAAATAAGAGTTAGGCTATAGCAAACATTACGATTCAATGCCGATCTAAGGAGCAATAAAAACTCCAAAACTTAAGTTTAAAATTTAAGCTAACAAGTACACAATATAATCATTAAGAAATTAATTAATTAATTAATTAATAATACAGTTTGCCCATGTGTGACTTACCTTGGCGGTGAAGTGTTTAAAGGGGGGGTGAAATGCTATTTCATGCATACTGAGTTTTTTACACTGTTAAAGAGTTGGATTCCCATGCTAAACATGGACAAAGTTTCAAAAATTAAATTGTACGTTTGAAGGAGTATTTCTGTGCCAAAAATTGTCCTTCCGGTTTGTCACAAGTTTCGTAAAGTTTTTTTCGAGTATGGGTCTGTGTGACGTCAGATGGGGCGGAATTTCCTTATATGGTCCTAAGGGCACTTCTGCCGGAAAACCGCCGGCGCGCGCGCACTCGTAGACCAGAGCAAGAGAGTGAAAGCAGTACCTCATCAAAGCGCTCTGCTCGGCTTTTGGAAGTCGGTGTAACCAAAAAAGTGTGTTTTTGGTTGCCAGGGCAAGACAACCCTGCACAGACTCCCAAAGAACCCAGCGTTAAGGAACCAGTGGATGGAGTTTGTTTTTTCAGAGCATCATCAACGGAGTTGCGTAAGACTGTTTGTTCCCTGCATTTCAACGATGATTGTTTTATAAACAAAGCCCAGATCGACGGATTTGCAGATCGTCTAATGCTTAAGGATCGAGCAGTCACAATGATAAAGGTTCGCGGTCGTGCGTTGGAACCGGGCGGTGAGTAAAACTGCTTCAAATGCCTCTGTGTGTTGTTAGCTCGGCGCGTTAGCACAGCTTTAGCTCCGCCCACACGGCCCGCCTTCAGCCGCTCGGTTTTTTCCGGAAAGACTCGGTACAGCCTATCTTTCTTTTATATAATAAAACTAAAGACTTTTTTGGAGATATGAAAGATGCAATACTACTCTATAGGTACTCAAGATTAACAGGAGATTGAGTGAAAATGAGCATTTCACCCCCCCTTTGAGGTAGGATAGCCTACCGATTACCGACTGTGGCAGCCTCTTCTAAACTCCAGAAAAAATGTTTCGCGCGCTCGTTTCCACGGATACGGCCCGAATCTGTTTTGCGACTGTTGTTCCCGCCCACTGAAACCGGGCCCGGGCTGGATCCGTTTTAGAGCAGTGAAACAGAGGTGACTGTGACGCGGATTTGCCGGTTTGAAGACGGATCCGGCTCGCAGTCACCTGCTGTCTGTAACTTTTTTTAACATGGTGTATTAAATAAAAATATGTAATTGCATTTCTTTTTGTCCATTTGTGTTTTTTTAATATGTGCATGTTGCATGTTTGTGTTGTTTTGTAAGGATCACACAAAAATGGTGCAATTAAAAATCACATATAGGCCTAATTTATTGGCGTATTAAACATTCTACACTGAAAATATGTAGGGCCTACGTTATACATTTTAACGTAACCCAATTATGTGGAACCTGTTGACATAAAAAAGTTAATTAAAGCCAACATATCATTGTGTGTGTGTGTGTGTGTGTGTGTGTGTGTGTGTGTGTGTGTGTGTGTGTGTGTGTGTGAAATTACACAAGTCTAATGCGAGTAAAAATGAAGAACAGAAAGTATTTACTGTCATTGTGCAAAATACAATGAAATTTGGAAACTCTATCGCTGCACACACACGTGGCGCCATTGCTAATGACATACAAATAAAACTTACAATGACATCGCAATGAACAAAACAACTGAATTACACAGTTGGTGTAGGAATTTTGATTGACCACCAGATGGCGAAGTAGAGCACCGTGACTTCGAAGTACCAACGCACTGCAGTTTGTTGTAAAAGCCTCACTGATTCAGAAGCCTCGCTCGGTACCCTAAGTTTGGTTTATTTAAACAAAGATTACTCAGGTAAACCACACAGGTAAAACACAACAAAACAGTGTGTCTACTCACAAGCAACACCACATGATGAACTGAAGGAAATTAAGAGCTTATATACACAAGATAACGAACAGAAAACAAACTGTGATCTAATTAATGAATAACCATGGTAACAAACTAGTGGCAGGAAACAAAGAAACACTAAAAAATGGAAAATTAACTAGATAACTAAAAGGCAGGCAAAACATAAACTGAATCGGCATGAAATGAAATCTTTAATCTTTTCTTCCCTATTGTGACGTATAGACGGTATATCCGTTTATGCCATGCTGGAAAACAAAGTATTCGAATTAACGCACATAGAACTTGCGCTTGATCTACTCTTTGCAATGATTACGATTGATATTTGCTTGGTGCAATGCCGAAAAGTTGCTGTGTATGGCAAGCCATCTTTACATGTAATCCCTAAAACCTACTAGTATCTATTTCCATGCTGCTAGTAGGCTACTTGGTTTTTTTTTTAGCTTCTAGTATCTATTCCATTAGGTAACTTAGTGCTTATTCATTAGGTAGCCTACTAGTACTTATTCCTATGGTACTACCTATTTATTAGGTAGTACTTATTCGTTATGTACTAGTGCTTATTAATTAGGTAGCCTAGTGTCTTTTTAAAAGATACTTATTCATTAGATACTAGTACTTAATCATTATTCATTCATATACCTATTCATTAGATCATACTAGTACTCATTAGTACTCATTTTAGTTCACATTCATTACATAATAGTACTTATTTACAGAAACTGGTACTTGTTCATTAAATGGATAGTTCATGATTAGATGCTATAGGCTAGTACTTATTTATATAGTGACTAGAAACTCTTCGTTTGTTACTAACACATTTAAAAAATTTGCCATTGATTTCTATGGGGATCTGTCATTCAGATATCAACCATTCAGTTCTGACTAGTATGTATTCCAATGACTATCGTATGAAAATGTATATATAAATAAGTAATAGTATCTAATGAATGAGTACCAGTATCTAATGATTAAGTGCATGGAAAACTGTGTGGCATGAAAGTTGATTAACATTCAAAGTATGCAGTGTTTCAATTATAAACTGGAATGACCTTCTACATTTCAAATGTCACATTTTCAGAGATTGTATATTCATAGAATAGTATGTGTAAAATATCTAAAGAAAACAATAACTGTTACTCTGACTGTAAATTTTATCACTGTGACATGTATAATATTACCATTAATATGTATTCAAAAAGAAAATAATTTCTTGTCTTTAGTGATAATTGTCAATGATACATTTTTATGCTTCTGACTATTACATGACATTTACAGCAGTAAAAGATGCAATCATTAATAATACATTTAAACAGTGGTGATGTACAAAATGTGAACTATTTGCAAATAAAATCATAGAAGATGTTCTGACATCAATCTGACATCTTTTCACAGATACAGTAAAGAAAGATCTTCACACATGCCAGAAAAAATGGTAATTTTTTTAACAAATTAATTTTTTATAGTTTTCATATAACATGCTAATGATCTGACTTGTATAATGATGTGATAATGCATTATGCAGTGTTTCAGTTTTTATTTCTTAGTGATTAATTATAGAGAAAAACATTAATAAATAATTTTAAACATTCTTAGTAATCCATCAGACAGATATGTGCATTGAGTTTTAATGTAATGTAACAAATATTTCAAAGACACATCAGAAATCCATCAAAATTGAACAATAAAAGTAGTAACAGTGCTTGATATGAATTCTATTAAAGGAAATCCAGTTTTTAATGTTGTTTATATGTCTATGTGTTTTTATTTATTTATATACAGTATTTATGCTATAAGACAAACCATGTGCAAATTGATCAGTCAGTTGCTGAGTATTTTCTCTTTAACCGTACCAAAGACAGTCTCAAAAATGTAGTTTGGAACCGCCCCATTTTCTACCATCACAAACATGTAACCAATCCCGTCAACATGCTGAGTGGAGGCGGAGACTTATACTCCACATATTGAATGAAAGCAAGGGTGTAGTTACATTCAAGCTATTTTAAGGCATAAAAAAAGAATTTTCCCAGGAAAAACAACATTTAATTATGTCATTTTGATGATCAAAGATGAGTTTTAAGATGTAAAATAATTGATTGCAGCCTGCAGGGTGACTTTAAGACATGAAAATTTTGTACTCAGAAAATTTTGTACATTTTAAAGATAAATTCATTAATCTGGTGCACTTTGAGTCACTCGAATCTGTTGTTAAAAATAAATAATAATCCACCCGCCAACCACCCATATTCTTTCTCATCACATTACAATTATTCAATTAAGCATGATAATATGGTAACATATCACACTGAAGTAGGCTGATTTAAAATGAACATTTATTTAAATTAAAAGTTCTTCTTTTGGCAAAATTACATTTCCTTTATAGCCTAAACAGAGGCTTTACTCCCTTTAAACTTAAATTGTCAATGTTTCATTTTTGAAAACACTCTTATCAGAATAATTTTTTTGTACCTTTATAAAGGGCATTTTTCCCCTAATTTTATTTAATGTATGCTCTAAATTTCATTTCAAATTCTTACATTTTATCAATACATTCAATTAAAATAATAAGACACTAGGCTGTTACCAATCAAATTAAATAATTTACATTGAAAAATTATAACTGTATTAAATGAGATTATGAGATTGTTTTAAATATTTTTTTGAATATACAAATAAGGAATGTTGAAAAGAATGATACTTTATGAAACTAAACCGCCAGTAGGAGGCGGCAGGCGGCCGTCTTAATGAGCGAGTCATTGAGTCATTAATTTAAACGATTCGTTCAAACGGCTGATTTATTCAGAATGAGGCGGTTTAATAATGGGTAATTGAATCTTTGACTCGAGCGATTAGTTCAAAACGCTGAATCATTCAGTAATGAATCATAGATGAGTGTTGCTGTGAGATGCGCTATGGTTCTGTTGTTTGGAACTATTTTCGCTGCTGAAACAGAACAAAAACAGTCATTGCGTCTAAAAATGTAAGTAACTTAATTTTAACTATTTGTTTATTGAACTGTTATGAAATCAATATCTCGGTTTCAATCGTGATGGCATTCAGGAAAACAGCACTCTGGTCCTGTGTAGCCTATATTATTGTTTCTTATAATTAATATGTTATAAATAACTGCGCGAACCTCAACAGCGCAACTTTGTTACCGTCCGTACATTAGGTAAGTTACCATGATGGGAGTTCCGTGTCTTTATTACACTCAACACATTATAATGATTTATCTGTCTTCCACCCTCGATTGAATGGAATGTTGTTATTACTTGGCCCGCTCGACCCGCGGATTATGATCAGTGGTGTAGTGGTAAAAAAAGAGGTGGGTAAACTATAAATTCTGGTGGACCACGACGTGGTCACCCGGTAAGGTGGGCCACTGCCTACCGGTGTATGTGTATCCTGATGACATCGCTATTGGCTATCATTTGATGGTTCTACCAAGGGTATCACTGGTTGTTCCCTCATCATAGGTCACACAATCACTATTCAATTCATATATTAATCTAAGTTCTTGTTAAAGAGACTCAAAAAGGATTAATATGGTTGAAATCTATAAAGTTTACTAAATGACAAAACAGAGAAAACAAAAATATTTAAGAGAGATCGAGAGGGAGGCTTATATCCATGCACTTGTGCATAATTTATTATTATTATTATTATTATTATTATTATTTTATTTTTTATTTCAAGCAAATAGTGTGACAACAGAAAAAAATATGCATAATAATAAGAATAATAATAGTAAGAAATTATTTAATAATAATTAATGATTAGGGACTTGGGATTATTTTCATAGTAGATTAATCTGTTGAATACTTCCTCGATTAATTGATTAGTTGTTTGGTCCTATGTCAGAAAAATGTGGATGAGTGTTTCACTGTAGAGGGAAAAGTCTTTAAAGGGATAGTTCACCCAAAAATGAAAATTCTGTCATCATTTATTCTCCCTCAAGTTGTTCCAAAGCTGTATGATTTCCTGTCTTCTGCTAAACACAAAAGAAGATATTTTAAAGAAGGTTGGTAATTAAACAGTTGCTGGTCCCCATTGACATCCATAGTATTTTTTTTTCCTACTATGGAAGTCAATGGGGTCTATCAGTAGTTTGGTTACTGACTTTCTTCAAAATTTCTTCTTTTGTGTTCAGCAGAAGAAAGAAAGTCATACAGGTTTGGAACAACTTGAGGGAGAGTAAATGATGACAGAATTTTCATTTTTGGGTGAACTATCCCTTTAACCTGGTGCAGGCTTGATTCCCTCTGAATCTCTTGTACAGTTGGGTTTGCTCCCTACATTAAACCAGCTGCCTGTAATGAATAAAAAAATAAAAATAATAATTAAAAAAAACTTTTTTTGCATCGTTTTAATGATTTCCTGTTGCGGCTGCGATCAAGTTTCATTATCGCGCATCTTGTTTAGTAACTTCACGAGCGTGTGTTTTCTGCTACGTGTGTGCGCCGTTCTCTTTGTTTCGTGTGTGTGTGTGTGTGTGTGTGTGTGTGTGTCGGCGCGCTGCGCTCTCTGCTCAATGTTCTGCTCCGTGTTTGCGCTGCGCGTTCTGCTCTGTCGTTAACGGCCCAAATGCTCGAATCATGTACCGATCGGCGATCACGCACTGGAAAAGCTAAGTCCGCTCAAATAACGTGAAATTTAGAGGTGGATAAACGCAATGTAGAGGTGGATAAACGCACTTTGGAGGTGGGCAAACGCTATTTCCGAATTTTGGGAGGTGCGTAAACGGCGTTTACGTGCGTTTAGCCTCCACTACATCCCTGATTATGATCCGTGCAGCACTATCGGCAAACTATACGGTTTGAGAATGGACACAAGCGGGAACCGCAACAGAACCGTCACGGTGGAAAAAGTGTATATGAGCACGTGACTGTCTGTCCGAGTTTTGTCGAGAGGCGGATCGAAATTTGACGGAGGCGGCCGCCTCATAATTGTCTATGCAGGAAAAACCCTGAGCAAATGCTTTGTAAAAATGGAAGAGTTTCTTTTGCCTTTTCTGTTCTTTGCAAATGAAATTTAACTTCATTCCATCTTGAATTAATCCTTTGCAGGAATCACAAAGAAGCAAGAAAATGAGGGTGCCCATCAATGATGAAGGTATAGAGCAAGGAGTGCAGAACCACAACTGAATTAATATCACCATCATCAATGCTCTGTACCAAAAAAGATTCACACAGTTATTGGCAGTTTAACAAAAGCTACTCTATAGCTAAAAAAGACCAGAGTCTTCTAGTATAGCACTATAATATATTCAACTTGCATTATGTGTTTCTGTTAATCAGAAAAAACACAATTGGATGAGATGTGCCATCATCCAAATCTCCACTGTCAAAACCAGTGTTGCTCCAAGGATGGAAACAAGAGCAACAAACGTGCAATGGGTTTGTTTTGTCTTGTCAAATGTTTAAATGCTATCTTTGTACTATATGTTTTATACTATGTAACTGTTTCAAGGGTGGTTCCACAATTGCTCTCTAGAAATGCTGGGTTGAACATCCAATTTATTACACTTTAGATCAAAAGATGGGCTACTTAAATCTAACCCTATTCATTTCTTTACTGGTATAATATTAAAGTGTGTGATGTAAAACTTTAATTGTATTATACCATTAATATTTTTGAAATATTGAAAAAAATAATATAATGAATATATTGTAAAATATATATTTTAAGATCCATTCACAATTTATGCATTTTTCAAACCCCAAATAACCCAGTATTGCCAATGGGTTAATGAAAGAAACCAAGCATTTTCTAGAGAGTTTTGTTTCTTTTTGTGAAGTCTGGTTGGATGGAGATGGTGTATTTCTGGCTGCTGAATTTAAAACAAAAGTGATCATACTAACAATAATACTTATTGATTTGACATCATGTAAGCATATATACTAGTAATGTAGTAATGTGAACAAATGTTCTCGGAAACATTAGGTTTTTGCGGCCAGATGTACAGTACATAGCGCCTACAGAGAGTCATCATTCTTTAAGAAAAAAAAAATCAATTATTCTATTTACAGCACAGGATTGAAATGTAAATAAGTATCAATTAATTCATACAAAAATTCAAATGAAGATAGATCATGGAAATAAAAAAAAAAGAGATTGAAATGCAAACTGAAATGGCTTGATAAGTATTCAACCCACTCCTCCCATAAGTGAACACAACACCTGACATCTCAAAGTTGCATTACATCCACCAGAAAGCTCATGTGAGAACATAGTCAAGGCTCCTGCTTTTGAAAACTCGACAGCTGAGGTTGCTAACTGGAAAACTGTTCTGGAGGTCACCGACAGCTTTGAAGAACTACAAAATATACAAAATCCGGCTACAATGTCTGAGGAAAACAAAAAGCATTCTAAGCAATCTTGCTGCCACGTTGTCTTGGAGGAGGCAGGGCTATAACTCATCCCTTCTCAGGATCTCGTGATGAACTCTGGCCTTTTTTAGGCCTTTACGACCGCGCTGACGAATAACATGCTGCCAGTGCCAGCAATACGACCAATGATGATGATGCGCTCCGATCCCCAACAGTTTGCTAAGGAACATTTGCCAAGCTAAATGAGGAATACAGTGATGGACAAACCAAACTGTCACCAAGGTGTTGATACTTATCAAGCCATGTTAAGATGTAGTCAGTGCTTGAAGTGGGATTTATGCGGTACTGGCTATGCGGTGCCAGAAATGATTCTTGCTAAGCGTATACACTCTTCTGTCCGTTGATTGACACTGAACCTGCAGGTTCACTGGCGTGCATGACATGCGAGCGCGGAAACGTTAGGTCACTTTTCACTTCAAGCACTAAATGTATGGATATGAAAAGGGTGGTACTCTCTGGAGGTAATCTGTTCAAACTGTAATAATTCTTTCTTTGGCGCCAATAATTCAAATGGAACCACCTTTTAAACTATAAATGAATAAAAAACTACAACAAATGACCAGAGTACATTTTTTAAAAAATAAAATAAAAAAGCATTTTTTCCTTGGATACACGAACTGCAGCAGACGTGTCGGTTACGCACGAAAAGCAGTCCAAAGGCGGGGCTTCGCAAGGGAAGGCGACTGCAAAAATGTAAGTGCAACCTTCGGTGCGATTTTACTCGTATTAGGAGACCAAGGACAATACACAGTAGCCCATGCTGCCATATAATTTTGGTGAATGAAGATGGACTCACCAGTCAAAAAAAACAAAACAATAAAAAGCCACATCATCTTAGAAGATTTCAAACATCTCTGAAATAAGGCCATTATTCGTTATTTGAGAGCAAGAGGAGTGAGATGTGTATTTGGAATGAGAACCTTAACCAGAAATCACGAATATTGGAGAATCTCTAGCAACTTGCAGGCAACGTAATGAAAAATGAATACCCATCAGTATGCTTTATACTGGAGGACACGCACCTTCTCATCCCCGGCTTTGGTAGGCAAGAACAAGTTCACTATTTGGTCAAATGGACTAGGACTAAGTTGGACTAAGACTAAAAGGACTAGATGATTGCTTTCTGAAAAAGCAAAGCTTAGCCAACCCTGTGCCAACACATTATCAAGGACAAGAACTGCAAGCAATTTGATCCCCACTTTAATATCGCTGAATGTATTGTATGGTGTGGAATCTGACTGTCTCAAAGGGATGCTTTACTTGGCAACAACATCCAAAAATGTATCCAACATGTATGGCAGCATGTATCCAAAAGCTTCTATCCAAAATGATTTGGGATACTTCTGTTTTGAAGAGAAGGAACTGATGCCTTTTAAAAGTGTGTTAATGGTGCATCTCATGATTCAGTTTCTTTGAGAAAATGTTCTGCTTCAGCTCTTCTTCCTTCATGGATCCCTCATCATTAAAACTGGACCACATTGCAGCATGGGCTCTGAACAGTTTCTCTCTATGTTCTTGTTGTCGTTCTCAAGAACATGCAACAAAGACTCGTCGAGGAACACATGTACGCAAAGGTCCACATCGCCTTCAGTGTTCTGCATATTGAACAAAAAAGACCAAACAGAGAAGACCATTTCCAGGTAAGAATAATGTGCGATTGTGATAGATTCCTTTTTTTAGTTTAGATCTTCAGTTACCGTCATTCATTATTCAGCATCAGCAAAGCAGTGAAGACCTCTTCTGAAAATGCAGTCCCAGTTGAAAACTCCTCTTCCAAAAGCCTGGAGGTAAGTAACATTTAGTTATGGAACTATAGTTTGATGATGATGATAACAAAAAATACTCATTTAGTCTTTTTGACATCAAACATCAGGGCTGTGATTCAGAGGAAGCATGTTTTCCTGAGATCAACCTGAGTGCTGGGCCTTCATCTGAGGAGGATGACACAACCCAACAGAACAAAAGAGGTCCATTGTTATTCATATGTTACTAAATGTTTCATGGCATTATATGAGGATACATATAAGTTATATTCAGCACTCTGTCAAAGCATGTGTAATATTTGACAAGTACCTTTGGATGAATGCTTGCTAAATGATAAAGGCAACTGCATTGCTATCATGGACTGGACAAAAATATGAACTTGCAGGCTACATTTGACACAATAGAGAATTTGAATAACTTCTTCCTTGCCTGTTAAACAGATGTTCACAAGATCACATCGCTGTCTCATAAAGAGGAGCCATGTTTGTCATCTCTCAAGTCACCAAAGTAGGTTCTTTTACTCCCTCAGTTTGATCATATAGTAATCATTTACATAATTCTATGAAGTTTAAAGTATAATTTCTCTTGGAGGTTTATATTTCAAACTCAAACATTATTGTACCTCAGTTTAGTTTTACTGTAATGAATTTGCCAAGGCAGTTATATGGTAGTTGTCCACATGTTTGTATGTTTATAATGTAAATGCATAGCAGATGTATGTTGTAACCTATATGATATTGTTGTCTGCTTCTACAAACTGAACTTTTTTTTTTTTTACAACCAGGAGACCTTTATTTAACAGTCCACCTAAAGACAAAACTTTCATTGCGGGAACTGGCAAAAGGAAAAGAAAAGGGTAGGCTAAATCAAAGTTTCTCAACACTTTTATTTGGGATTGACACTTGCTTTCCTTTCACAAAAAAGGTAAAAAAAATAAATAAAATAAAAATCTTTAAAATACCATATAATCTGTTACCCAGATACAAAAAAAGAAAATCAACATTCAAAATGATTTACTCATCATACATAACATATAATCTCGTAATAGATATTGACTCTTATAATTATTTTTTGATTATCACTAAATATGTTATTTAGTCATTACTGTTCAAGATTATTCTAATGTTGTATTTGCCATGTATGAGGCTACTACACAACCTAGTGTTTGTACATTTTAGTGACAGTCAGCCTGAGGACTACGAAGAACCTGAGATAGTCCCATGTTTGGAGGAAAGTGGGAACAATGTAAGTTAGACCTGTTGTGCAATTATCATTTAAATATCAATATCAATACTGACTGTGCAAACTCATGTTTTATTTTTTTTTATTTTCTAGCAGTCTAATCGTGAGCGGAGTGAAAGCAGGCCACAAGTCGTTCTGTCATTCGAGCAAGAGGTTATGAACGAGAAGAAGTTTTTGAATGACACCCCTGATACATTTGATCAAAAATCAGATGATCAAAACTCCACTGCAAAAATACCTGACCAACCATTTGAAGTGCGTACGTCCTGGGAAGGGTGTGCGGTTCCGAAAATTAAAAACATCGCTGACAGGAGCACCGAAGTCTTAGACTTAAACGATAACAACGGCGCGCCCATCCGGATAATCAATTTTTTCCACTATGCCAAAATAATACTTTTTCTACTTGAATCTTGGTATAAACAGGAAAAGCATGATATCAACTTATCAGTTGGTAGATTCACAATTCGGTTGCAAGCAAGCGATCTGTACTGTTGTCCAGTCCAAAATGATGAGAAAGATGACAGAAATCTTAATTATGCAACAATGAAAACATCAAAACAGTTCAATAAAAAGTATTCTGAGACAGTTTGGAATTACATGGTGGGGAACCATGACAAAGTTAAATCTTATGTACAGACCCCTCAGGATGCAACTGCAATATGTGCCATTTTGTTCTCAGAAGTGATTAGATATCCTGACATGTTTTTCCACAACATCTTAATGATGGTGCTTTATAAATCATGGACTGAGTTTTGTGACTATCATCCCATGGTAACAGGAGGATCATGGAAAAATCAGGGGAAAAAAAGAGTCAAGTCCAAGGTTGAAGAAAGAAAAGATAAAAACATTAAGTTTTGTGCTGATAAGATAAGGGATCAGGGAAGAAGAGACACTCTATTCCAAGTTACCACCACAGTTTGAAGAAGCACCTTGGAGAACACACTCATGCTAAATGTGCTTATACCATGGTCTGGGTGAATACTCGATTCTGATTGGCTGCAGGGTGTCCATTAAAAAGTGATAGAGGACACCTAGTAAATAAACCGTCAGGCGTAACCAGGGAAACCAAGTTATTGTTTGTAAAAACTTTAGATTTCAATTGTAAAACTAATTAAAATATAAACTAATGTTTTAAAAATGTGTTATTTGGCAAGTGACCATGGTATAAGCGGGTTAATGCCCTTCGAGGTGTCCATTGTCAGGTATTAATGGACTCCGCTGCGCGTCAGATGGTCCACGCCTCGCCGTCGTCCATTAATACCTGACAATGGACACCTCGAAGGGCATTAACCCTTACATATAAGCCAATGATAATGTCAAAATGTAAATATAAATTTGGGGGCTCTTTAAGGGTTTTAGGGTATGGGAGCTGAACACGCAGCAACCCTCACCCAAAGAGGGCCCCCCAATTTATACTTTTCATAATGTTTATTTATTTATAATATTTATATGTATATATTTTTATAACTGTATATTAAACATGTTTTATAACTTTAATAAAAAATATTTATTTATCTTGTAATTGTCATTTTGTCATTTAATGGTCAATAAAATGTATTAAATGGTTGGGGTGATAACAATTTGATATGAAAAAATAATAAAAACATAACAGTATGATTTCAATAACAGTAAGACAATAAAATTAAACAATCTGTATTATAAGAAGTATTCATTAGACATTTGTTATCGGCAAATGTAAATATTGTGCCATCATTAAAGAGTCCAAAGGCTCAATTTAATGAAGTCTGCATATAAACTTTGGTTATCAGCTCCTTCCTTAACTCATGTGCTTACAGTTCTTACCATGGAGAAAGTCAGTTTATGGGGACTAATAACATAATGTGATTTTTTTATAATTTGATGTTGTATGCTAACACGTGAACACACAACCCATGAATGCATATGCTTGCTTTTGGTAAGAAAGTCACCTCCATTAATGGGTATTTGACATGAAATACTTTTGGAAAGAAAACATACACTGTTGTAAATACAATCAGAATTCAGTTTTTGTATATCAAAATTTCACATTTACTTCAGAGTGTTACTTGGCAATTCTTTGTTAATGTATTTCTGAGTGAAAATTGTTTCTAGACCATTTTTTCCCAGTGTATCCTGAGGTGTGACTATTTTGTGAATGACTTTCTAATTATAATGCTTGCAGCATTTATGACCTCATATTAATTAAGACTAAATTTGTACTTTTAAAAAGTATTTAGTCACACCGCAGAACCAAAATGAACTTACAAAGTCAAAGTGGTGAATTCATATACATTTTATTCTAAAAATTTATGTTGGGGGAGAGGGGGATCATCACAGTTCTTCTTATAAATAAATCCATTTTCAAACCGAGTTTAATCCAAATAACCATTCAAAATTGTTGAATGCATGAAATTTGCATTCTATTCAATTGAGATTTAATTTTACTTCTCATAAAGTAACTTCACAGTACATGCACACAACACTTTCTATAATCCTAAGTGAATAAAATACTCTCTGTGTCTTGTTGCTCACCCCAGGTCAATAGGTGGGGTTGTCTCCTTGTAGGTCTCAGTTTTGGAAGGGCCAGAAGGACAGCATCTTCTGCATGTCACGATGTGCAGTTTCTCTTTTAGACCATTAACGCATGCTCGTATGGCACTGCGAACGGCAGCCGAGGAAAAATAAAAGATGATGGGGTCCAAACAGGCGTTTAGGGTGCTCGAGATCAAAGCCAAGTGACGCCACCCCTCGCTATTGTCGTGGATGAAGCCAACCACATGCGAGACGTTATAGGGGCTGAAAGAAATGGCGAAAACCAACAGCGTCCCAACCGCAAGCCCAATGGCCCTGAGTCTACGACGTCTTCCGAGATGGGGCAGCTTGGAGAGAATTCGAATGAAGTTTATGTAGCAGAAGCAGCAGATGAGGAGGGGTATACAGAAAAGCAAGAGAAAAAGCTCCAGACGAACAGGAAGTAGAATTGTCAGCTGCTCTTTGGTGAAATTATCGTAGCAAATTCTCAAGTGGGGATTGGGCGGTGGCTTGCTGTTGCTCGAGTTGTCACTCGAGGGTATGTATGGCACGATGTACACGATGCTGAGGTTGAGAGAACCTAGAAGCCAGAGGAAGCAGCTCGCGATCACAGCGTTGCGCGGCCGGCGGCCTAAAGCGTATCGGATCGGAAACGCAACGCCTAGATAGCGTTCTATGCTAATCGCAGTCAGAAATAATGTGCTGGTGTAGATGGTGGAAAAGAAAAAGAAACTGCTAATGGAGCACAGGTAATAGGGAAGGCTCCAGTTGAAGCTGTCAATGGCCTCCTTCATCTTGAAAGGCAGGACTGCGAGGAAGATGAGGTCAGATATCGTCAGGTTTAGCAGGAGAATGTCAATAGGGGTGGGTTTGCGGTGAACTTTCCGACAGAAGGTGAAGAACGCTAGGATGTTGGCAGGAAGGCCGATCAAGAAGGTGAGGATGTAGAATAACAAGAGAGTGTTGTAGATCAACTTGGCCATTGGTCTGTACCTCACAGATGGTCAACAGGTGGTAGAAACACTGTGCAGAGAACAGAATAGCAGGAGTCAATAAGATACAATATGGTGATAACAGACAAATTGGAAAATAAACCCACAACTTTGCTTTTGTCATTATCTGTGGTTAATAATGATCAATAATGTGTATAATAAAGCAATTGAAATAAAAAATAATGTTGAGATTAACTCTAAATTTACTTAAATTTTGAAACAAATCCAGCCAACAGAACTGTAAAAATCCCTGGTGACAGTGACAACTCATACTGCATGGTATTATATGGTATAATGGTTTTATAACAGGATATTTCTGTAGTTATGGGCATGGTCTGGCTCTGTTGACTTAAAAACACCTACTCTCACTGATTTAAATGGTTTGTTTGTATTTATTATAGGCTATACATACACTTTTTCAGAAAGTCTTGAAATCTCACACCTTTTTTAGTGTCATTACCACAAAATTTTGAATTATGCATTGTGTTTAATAGCATTCTGTGATGGAAATGACAGTAGTGGAAATTACATTGTAATAAAATGATTGAATCCTTTGTCTTGCAAAGGGTAACTTTCATAGTATTTTTGTATTAAACCATATTTTTTACATATATTTAGCAAAATCATAGCTTAATAGTAAATGCCACACAATAATAATGACAATTTACTCTGCTTTTACTTTGTTTTCTTCATGTACCGTGTTGCTAATGCTCTTCATATTGCATCCTTGGCAACAAGTCTACTAACTTTATTAGAACAAAATTGAACTGTGTTGTGGAAATGACGCCACAACTGTGGTACAGATATAATTTCTGAAATATTTGTATAAATAATTTTCATACAATAGAACTCTAAATTGGTTAAGATTATCTTAGTTTTAAACAAGTGTTATTATTATATTTTATAAGATCTTTGTGTAAAATATTACATTAACATAAAAGTTGCACTTAGCAACAATTAATTATAAAAGCAACCAATTTTAGTTTCCAGTTTTAAGTCAAAAATCAATCCTTGCAACATTCCTAAAGTGCCTACAGTTGAGGAAATATTCTCTGTTCAAGAAGTATAATGAACAAAAACTACGCACCTTTACAATGTAGGAACATTAGGATCCTCAGCATTTTGTGTCTCATCAGTTTCACAAAGAGTCTGCAAGCTCCCCTCACCTCTGTCCTAGACATTCCGACTGCATAATTAGACTACGTGATGTGTGCAACGTCTCAAAAGAGTGGAAATTTAATCAATTCGGAGCATAATCTGCAACACTGAAGCTCATCAAACAATGTCTCTTGGCAACCCCCCTGGGAACAGTCAGGGAGAACACAGGAAGTTGTCATAACTGCCACATATGGGGTATAAGAGGCGCCCCAAGAACATATGGAACATACTAATAAGCAAGTGTTTTATTTCTGTGTGTGTGTGTTTGTGTGTGTGTGTGTGTGAGAGAGAGAGAGAGAGAGAGAGAGTGTGTGTGTGTGTGTGTGTGTGTGTGTGTGTGTGTGTGTGTGTGTGTGTGCGTGTGCGTGTGTGTGTGTGTGTGTGACAATCCCCACATAGATGGCAATATCTGAGATCCTTGTCTTTGTGGGAATTTTTTTTTATCCCCATGAGGAAAACAGCTAATCATACTAAGTGATGTTTTTTATTTGTTTTGTGTGCGTGTGTGTGTGTACATGGACATTTTGTATTAATGTGAAAGGATTCATCTGCTAGGCCATTGTATATTGAGTTGATTCGTGTATCATTCAAATTTGATTCTTGCAACAACATTTTTGATAGCCTCTCTGTAAATAAAGGTAGAGTCGGCAATTTCAGAGAGGGTAGCAGTAAGCTAGTAACTAGTAAGCTAGTTTTGAAAGCATGAGATCCCACTAAAGATGCACCGATATGAATTTTCTCAACCGATATAGCCGATTATCAGAATGATTTCGGCCGATGCCGATACCGATAGTTTTTTTTTTTTTATGGATAAAAAAATCTCTCCCAAATAATGCTGCAAACTATACAGATAACCCTCTCATTTGCTACTATAATATTAGAGGTTAAAATTAACAACAGAACTGTTATATTCAATTGCTATTTATTTACATAATATTTACACTCAAATAAAAGCTGAAATGTTTGTATACAACTCAGTTACACATATAAGGTAGGCACATATAAAGTATATATACTTTTTAACCACAAATGCCCCTCTTGTACCATCTCTGAGATGTGTCATGTATTACGTCACCACGTTGGAAAGGTCACGAAAAAAAAAGAAAAGAAATAATAATAAATTAAAACAAAGATGTTGGACGATTTTGAAGTTGGAGGAGAAAATTAAATGGAATTTTTCACCCAGAATTTTTTTTTTTTTTAGAAAATGACCAATCATTTCGCTAGGTAAGACCCTTATTTCTCGACTCAAGCTGCATTGAGACGGACATTTGAACCTTCTTTGAACATTGGAATAGTTGGTTGCCATTGAAATCCATTATATGGAGAAAAATCCTGGAATTTTTTCCTCAAAAACCTTAATTTCTTTTCGACTGAAGAAATTAAGACATGGATATCTTGGATGACATCGGGGTGAGTAAATTATCAGCAAACATTTTTTTGAAAGTGAACTAATATATTAACAATTTTTTTTAATAATAATAATAATTCTTTAATAATTAGGTTGATTGAATAAATATATTGATTGAATAAATGGTCCACTGGCTGAGATCAAGCTATATTATATTTGATTATTTTATCTACACTGTTAGACTTTTCTGTAATTTCTACAGTTATTTACTTTAAATCCCCCAGTATTATACTGCTATTTCTCTTTACAGTAAATAACTGAGATTCCCATTGCATCATGGGAATTTTCTGTGACGTCTAACACCACATACAGAGACTTACTGTATTTTTTAAATTTGCTGTATACTACTGTATTTGACGTAACTGCCTCTCTGGCTGGCACCATTCCACCGTGCTTTTTATTTCCTAATTTTTGTGTCTACAACGCTATAATAGCCAGAGGCTGTCTATATTGGACACATTGAAGCGACCGGACCTTTAAATGCAAACCTGTTTGTCCCTTGTCAGAAATAGCGCGAGCGCTTGGACTCGTATCGGACTACGTCAGAAATATAACGGCCGCGGCGCATCACTGTCTGGGATTTGTCGTGTCGCGTCAGAGCATCCAGTGTAGGTAATGGGGTCTGTGTTTTGTTGGATCGCGACGTTCGTGTCTGGCCCGGGGAAGAGACGGAATTCACTTCACCGAGAGAGAGATCAGCAAGCAAGGTAAAAAACAAAAAAAAACCTTCTGTGTGTGTTGACAGGATTGTGCCCAGTTTAACCTATGTTATAACGTTAACCTAACGTTAACGTTACTCGTCGTCAACATGGCGGTAACGAACTTTACCATAGTAAACTGAGCTAACGTTTCATTTTACACACTTTGTTAGATTGAATTGTCGAGTTAAAATATGCCAACGAGCAACGCGTTTACATAAACAATAAATGTGAATAAACTAATGTGAAATTCTGTTTATAGCCTAATGTTGGCCTACTGATGAGAACCTTTATAGTTTTAGCATTATTTTTCAAACTATACCATATTATAGTTTTTTTTAATGGAATTTAATATATACTTCCATTTTTGTGTTTAAAGGCAACTGCAACAAAGCGCCAATTCGCGCCAGTGACTTCTAGCAAGATTCCAGAGGTAGGCCAGCCCATTTGTGATATATTTTGAGATAAGTTTGCTGAAATGATTAGCATACGCTATGTGAAAATTGCTTTGAGCCACTGGTGCAGACTAGGTAGCTTACAATATCTTATAAAATCTCTATAAACTTTATATCAAATAAGTGACCTTTGCATTATGTCTAACTTTATTACACAGCAAATGAACCAATCAGAAGATGGACCATTGTCTTTGTTCAGTCTCACCAGATTAAATGTATCCAGGTAAGCACTGCAGTAAAACTCTCACTAATTCATTCATACCAAATCTAGCATTCTAAACAACTTAAGTTTATATTTTTGCATTATTTTGATATTTTATTAGGCAGAAGACTCTACCATTGCAGTCCCACCTGACTAGGAAGGTCCTAATATCAGCGCAAAGGTGGGTTATACTGTAGGAAGGAGAACGATCATCACACAGTGATTTCTTGCATGTATCTTACTGTGTATTTGTCTCAAACAGGTACTCCTTCACTGCAGACAAGCTAAAATGGGCTAAAATCATCGATTTCAGTCGTTTTTTTCTATGGATCTCGGCATTTTTGGACAGAATTTAGGATTTGTAAGTATTAAAATTTAATCTGGCATAATTTAATTTAGTTCTTTTGTATGCTATTTATTGACAAAAGCTGTTTACAAATAAATATTCTTAAGTTTTTGTGAAAATAATAATAAAAATTAACAAAAAAGGAGGTTAAAAATAATGTGACACTAATATTCTCTCTCTCTCTCTCTCTCTCTCTCTCTCTCTCTCTCTCTCTCTCTCTCTCTCTCTCTCTCTCTCATATAGTTTTGGAACCGGGATCTCCTCTGAAGGACTGAGTACATTTGTGTTTGTGGACACGCATGCAGACCAGGGAACATTCTGATGTTGTCAATCAAGTTCTGAACAGGAACCAATCTTTGGAGAAGTTCATTTATTCACAAAGGTGGACAAAAACATTGTGTTGGCTTTTTAAAGATTATTTTGATGATGATTTTTACTCCTATGCTGTAGAAAAGATGGAGTAGACAGTCAGACATTGATAATAATAAGAAATGTTTCTTGAGCATCAAAGAGACTTCTTTCAAAAACATTAAGACACTTAAATACTTCTTTTGGCCACCAGTGTACATGAATCCAACACATTTTTGGAAATAAGTGAAATTATTTTTAAGGTGGGGTTATGTGTCTTGTATTGTGAAAAGAACTGTGTTTTGTCCTGTTTTGGACATTTCCTTTTTGAATGCTTAAAAATTTATTTATATTCTGCAGTTTTATGAATGTAATGGTTGATATTTCATTATAATACTTGTATAAGCTAAACAACCAATGACTCTACATTAATTTAGTCAAATGCTAATGTTTTGTTTATGGTTTTATGTATGTTTTTAACAATGTTTGCAGTGAAGGACAGCACATAATGTGTTAATTTAACACGTTTACACATCTTTGTGATAACCTCTCTGACATATTTACTTTGTTAAAATCATTAACACAATGAATGAGTTAAAATTAACACAAAAAAATGTTGTCTCTAAACTCACCCATTAATGTGTAAAAATTTCACACATCATTTCCAGCATTGGCATGTTTATTTTGTGATATATACGAAATGTTTTAAATAAAAAAAATGGTATTTTGTGATAACTTTGTCTAATTGGTTTGTATGAAAGTAGTACTTATGTAGGATAAAAATAAAATTAATCATATATCAAAATTATCAAATCTAATTTATATTTAGTACAAATAAAAATAATTACAGTAGTGTACTGATTAGCTTAGTTTTTACAGTAATGCACTGTACTGATTAGCTTCGTTTTTACAGTAATGCACTGTATTTACACAAAACTGAAATACGGTTTGGTACTGTAACTCTTAATTACAGTAACTTACTGGCAACAGTGTTGCCAGTAAGTTACCGTAAAAAACCCTTGAAAAGTCTAACAGTGTAGCAGATTTATCAGTGCCACTTTTAACTTACAAGTGAGATTTCAATGATATTTTGACCTCTAAACTATAAATGTCCCTGGTTTACATTTCAGAAATGTGGTCCCCTTAAATAAAAAAAATAATAACAATAAAAGAGGTCAAATAAAATGTTAATACAAAACCAGAAGCTTTTAATATATATATTTAAAAAAATTATAAAATATTTCATTAAAGTTGCTTCTATCACCCTCTTTTTCTACCACCCTGCATATTGCTGTCACCGTGGTACTTTTACCCGTCAAGCAGCAGAAAAGCAAGCGCAACATCTGTTTTCAAGCTTTACCGGTGTTCACTCTCATCATAGTTCTTTTTTGAACCTGTGAATAACTTCAAATTTCAATGTTTATATGTAAATAAAAGCCTAAATTAAATCAGTTCCACATATAAAGCGATCGTGTCTCTTCAGAACTCTTCACCGCTCAATTCATATGGATTAGCTTTATGATCTCTTTATGAAGTTTTTGAAGTGTCAAAGTGGTAGTTGCGTAGCTGTCAATGGAGGGACAGAAATGTCTCAGATTTTATCCAAAAAATATCTTCATTTGATGTTTTGGGTGAACTAACTCTTTAAATAGGCATAAATCTGAAAAGAAGCCTTAGCACATACTTTGATTGCACTTCTCATCTCCTTAGAGATACAGAAAAATATAATAGGATCATAACATGCATTTATAGTGCTCAGGATTAAAGCTGTCGCTCTCCACTTTGGATTTTCTTTTGTGATGAAGCCCACTAAATGTGATATATTGTAGGGTGCAAAACTGCTGGCGAACACAAGGAGAGTCCCCAGAGCCATTCCAACTGCCCGGAGTCTACGTTGTCGCTTGATGAGTGGAAGCTTTAACAAAATACGAATGAAATTGATGTAACAGAAGCAGCAGGTAAGGAAGGGTAGAAAGAAAAACACCACTGCTATACTCAGCAGCACTGGAAACAGTTCTGTGAGCTGTTTCACTGTGAAGTCACTGTAACATCTCTGAGGTTCTATCACCTGAGTTTGCCTTTTTGTGGTGTTGTCCGCTACACCAGAATCCGTGTATGCTGTCTTGTAAACAAATACAGCACTTGCTGTAACAAGCACCCAGATGGCAACACATATAGGAATTGTATAAATGATTCTCTTCGGACTTCTATACTTAACTGGAAACGCTATACACACATAGCGCTCAGCACTTATTGCCGTCAAGAACAGGCTGCTGGAATAGATGGGAAGTAAGTAGACAAACAGATCGAAGTGGCACATAAAGAAGGGCATGTTCCAAACCATGTTATCCGCGGCCTCTTTCATCTTGATGGGCAGGAAGATGAGGAGGATGAGGTCAGAAATAGTGAGGTTCAGCATGAATATGTCAATGGGGATGGGTTTACTGTGAATCTTGCGAATGCATGAGTAGAACGCCAACACACTATTAGGAAACCTAATCAGGAATGTGACTATATAAATAGCAAGAAACACTGTCGGAGATGGATCTTCTGACATTGTTGTCGGCTTGTGGTGATGTTCTTCACTTTAGTAAACAGCCCTGTGGGTTCTTCTAAAGACACCACCTGTAACATATACATGCACATTATTTAGATGTATTCTTTCATTTTTTACATTAAAACTATTGAAAGATACTAAAAAGCTGTTTTGGTTTAATATGTGACTTACCAAGATATATTTTTCTGTTATCAGTCTCGATGAGATCAAGAGACAACGGGCTCCTTTGATATGCAGTTTCGTGACACTCAAACCACCTGGACAGCATGGATATACAGCACACTGTATATGATTTGCATTCATGAAAACGCGTTTATAATTGAGCCACTGTTTTTTGTTTTTTTCCCTCGCGTTTTTTCTTTTTTTTTTCACTGCACGCCCATACCCTCAGGGCTATACTCATTAGCCTAGCTAATACTAATAAAATACACAGCATCAGACTGGTTTATGTTCCATGATCTATGATCAGCAAAAGAGCAATTACTTAAAATCTGGAGGCTGAAATAAAGTGATTTTTTTTGTTATTATTATTCACACTCATGTTGTTGCAAACCTGTATTATTTGTGCACATTTTGTGTAACTCTTCCCAAGTGTGATCATCTTAATGATCAAACCAAAATGACACAAAAACACCTTAAAGTTACCTAATAGTCAATGTTCCCAAAGTGTTTTGATCACTATAAACTGTTTGCAAGAGCAGCATACATATTAATCAGAATTTGTCCTATATTGTTAAAAGCATAAAAAATGGGAATGACAAGTATTATATATATACAGGGTGGGCCATTTATATGGATACACCGTAATAACATGGGAATGGTTGGTGATATTAAAGTCCTGTTTGTGGACTTCTAAATGGCCACCATGGTCACCACCCATCTTGAGGAGTTTGCCCCCTCACATATACTAATGTGCCACAAACAGGACTTTAATATCACCAACCATTCCCATGTTATTACGGTGTATCCATATAAATGGCCCACCCTGTATATATATATATATATATATATATATATATATATATATATATATATATATATATATATATATATATGCTGGGGTCAAAGTACTGAGAGCTTTTTGAAAAAAAAAATGCTGTACTGATAATACAAATAGTGCAAACAAAAATATAAATGAAATTAGATTAGAAAATTCTTCAGATTCAATTTTAATTAATAATTACATATAATATTCTGATGCCCATATACAAAATGACAACTAATGGTGAAAGTTTATGTGAAAGCAAAATGTGAGAAAATCATGCAAATCAGCAGGGTAACATTATTGCACTTCTATCAAAATTTGACTGTTATCACTACTGTTTTTATAGTCTTTCAACGGAAGAGATAAGTAAAACGGATGTATTCCAGTCCAACATATTTTCTAAAACATCTGAATATATTTAAAGACACTCACCAAGACTCTTCAGGATATGGTTTAGGTTTCCTTCTCGTTGTAAGTACTAACTTTTAACATGCATGTTTATTATGTCGCACAAGGGACGTACCTAATTGCAAACCACAAACTGTCACATGGGTTTTTACCCACAGTTAGTGCGTAATGTGAAAATAGAGGACACTTGTTTTGTTTTGTTAAGCCTGTAAAACCTGTAAAATGCAGAGGTGTACACATTAAAGAAATATTTATAATATTGCATGCGGCAACATACTTAAATTTCATACTTACAATTCATAACATCCAAAAACTGCACTGAAAATGAAATGATCCCAGAGAACGTAAGAGCAATTTAATTTATATATACAGTACCCATGTTTAATAACATAATATACATTCACATTATTAATTACAGAATAAGAGTTTTACAGAATAGGTACAAATTAAGTACAGTTCATTATTAGTGTTTAACATTTTCTAAAGATCTTCTTGCATGTTCAAAGGATCTACTATATATTACTATTTTACAATATTTACTAATTACATTTATTTACTGTAGTTTATATTTTTGATTAAAATCTAAAAATGTAATGATATAATACAGAAGCAACCATTAGTGAATAGGGGAAGATGTGCATAAACAGCTGGTGTCTAAAAACAATTGCTGAATTTGAAAAGAATGTGCACTTTCTCATCCAATATCTTTAATGACCACCAAAACATTATCTTACGGCTCATATCCTTCCCCTAAATAGGTCTGTTTGGGTGACTCATAGATTAAAAAAAATTCCATGTTCTCATTTGCTCCATGAGTGTATGGCAGTACCCTAATCAGGTCGCTTTTATGGATGAGTCCGCTTTGTTTGCTCTTGCTCTGTCATCTTTAGATTCTCCATGGCTAATTATTGACATTGCCTGTGTAGTTGTTGTTTGAGGCTTCCTGGAAGCCCTACTGCAGTGATGCTGATGCCACAACTTGCATGATTCGTCTCTTCGCTTACGGCACAATCTGTCAACCAAATCCCTCGGCGTCCACGGCGAAAGCATCAACATAACCACGGGCTCTAGAAAGACATTGCAGGAGCTGGAAAGCATGGCTTCACTTCTCCACTCCACATTAGTGTACAAGACAAAGCCAACCACGTGGGAAACATTGTAGGGTCCATAACAGACCACAAATACTACTAATGTGGAGAGTGCAATGGCTAATACCCTTCTTTTCCCACCAGAGGGCAAAGAAGAGTGTCTGACAAGCACAAGGCAGCGCAGCGTGCAGAAAGCTGACAAAACAAGCGGCACCAGGAAGAGTAGCAGTGCCATCTCTAGGCGTAAAGGCACTAGCACATCCAACTGCTCCTGGGTGAAGTTTTCATAGCATGCAGAGACATTATGCTCTGATAAAGACACAAAATGTCCCCCTCCTTCGGCAAGATAAGCAAATCCCAAGTGCAAGAGCACTAAAGCCCACAAGATGGCGCTCACTAAGCAAGAAGTACGGGCCCGGCGGTAGAGCTTGTAAGTTATGGGGTAGGCGATACTCAGGTAACGGCCCACGACGACTGCTGTGAGGATCAGACTGCTACCGTAGACCGAGGAGAACAGAAAGAAACTGTAAATGGGACAAATGGCAGCTGGAAGCGCCCAACCCTGGAGCAGCGTCTCGGCCATTTTGACTGGCATCCACAACACTAGAGCGAGGTTTGCCACACACAGGTTAAGAGCGTAGACTACATTGGGAGTGGCACCGTGTTTTCGAGCCTTACGGATGTACACGAACAGAACGAGGAGGTTGCCGGGAAGTCCGAGCAAGAAGGTGAAGATGTAGATCAATATCGAGACATAGCTGAACGCAGTCAGCTCCATGTCAGATCGATTTCTAGATTTGTTGCTCAATTAACAAATACCAGATCCTCCTTTTTACAGGCTCTCCATTGGCCTCCAGTATTCCCTCGTTATTCCATGAGGAAGAATTGCCGTTCCTGAATCAAATAAAATGCTGAACACCTTCCAATCTGAGTGAGAGAAAAAAAAAATAGATGAAGACAATGAAGAAGTTCGTATTTGCATGGAAGTTTGTATTTATTTGGAAAGCACAGTGTAGGGTGGGGAGAAAAAGAGGGCGTGGGAGGGGTGTAAGATGGGTGGTTAGTGCATTTAAGAGCTTGAATTGGTCTGATATGAGGCAAGGGGATGGGTACTTAATGTAGCAAGATGGTATTTATATGGTCTCATGTTGCCTTATTTGCCCTTGGTGCACACATCAGATCAGGCCCCTTTAGTGAAATGATTCAGAATAATTGGGCTTTACAGGAAGCCTAGCCCATCCAGCCGTGACTCTGTCACATGAAATGAACTGGACGGTTAAACCATTAAAGCTGTAAACTCACTAGGAGACTGTTTAGGGGTTTATCATTCAGCATTGACTACTGCATACAATGAATTAACTTGACGCTTTTATAGCGGCATGCAAAAAGCCTTTGGATCTGTTTATTAAGCATGATCATACTGGCTGTATATCATGCACCTTTATCTTTGTGCGTGTGTGGGTGTATATATATATATATATATATATATATATATATATATAACTAAAAAAAGGGGGAAAAACTCAAACCACCCACTCCTAACCACATCGAATTATGTATTTAAACACACACAACAGAAAGTTTCAGCAACAAAGTACAACCTCAATTTTAGGTTGACAAGAATAGCAATAAACAGGAAAAAAAAAAAAAAAACATACATTGTAACACCAAACATAGCATCTTAGTCTTTATATTATGGCATTTAAATATGAACTGATCACACGCTTTAACAAAATGTGATCAACCATGATTTGAGCTCTGTAATATTTGCCATGTATTTAAACTTGTAGGGAAATATCTTCCTCCTAGTTATTTCACATAGACTCAAATGGTCCCATTTAGAGACATTAGTGTAGCTATTAACTTCAACAGAATTGATAAACCCTCACCAATGGATTTGCGTAGATTTTTGTGTCACCCATTCTTTTATCTCGTTCATCACTGAGAGTCAAAGTCCAATCTAAATGGAGCCTTTCATATGACATAAGCTTCTCTTCCCTCACATAAAATAAAAATCTGTTGACAGATGGATTGTTGAAAAGGACTGTGAAACCAAAAAGACCATTTAACAATACAACAAAAAGACCACATGTGGTTTACGAGCCGAGAAAATAAACCTTATACAAGTAAAACCTGTTAGTGTGTATTTATATTTGAGGTTGCTCCACTCTTAATCATAAAATCAAATGAATGTTTGAAATACTATACCCAAAACTCATTACCGCATCCCCAAAAAAAAAAAAAAAAAAAAATTGTATTAAGATTGGTAAAGACATAAGAAGAGGAAATAGAAATACGTAAAATACTGGAATTAAGAAAAAAAAATGCAAATTAAAAAAGTCATACCACGTTTATTTATTTTTTAAATGTAATCATTAGGTTATCAAATAATGATTCACTGTATTGATTTACCTTATTTAGTTGTCCCTGATTAGTTTCCACCCTCTCTCTTACCAATTAAACTAGCCATTTTTGCAGCTCTGGCTGTAGCAAAATTGGTGCTGGTAACTCAAAGGTTCTGAGTTTGATGCCCAGGAATGCAAGTACTGAAAAAATGTATCCTTTGAACACACTGTAAGCCGCTTTGGATTAAACTGTCTGCCAAACATGTAATATCTACCCTACTTCCTCTTTATTACCTCACCGGGACTAGGCTATTACCAAACTGCTGTCATTGACTTATACATGTGTATGATCCTGTGTCAATATGGTCATCTGTGTGACGTCAAAAAAGTTGCAGAAGCTCCGAACAAGCCATTGGACTGATAAGGAAGTTTTGAATTGTGATTTTGATAAAGTAAAATTAGATTTCTTATGAGGGCCACTGTCCAGCAGTGTTGCTCCAACCAGCTCTAAAACACCTGTCTGGAAGTTTCTAGTAATCCTGAAGACCTTGATTTTCTGGTTCAGGTGTGTTTAATTAGGGTTGGATCCAAACTGCTGGACAGTGGCCCTCCAAGAACTGAGTTTGACACACCTGACTCAGGCTATGTTCACACTGTCGGTCCAAATCTGATCATTTTTGTATCCGGATCTAAATTATTGACTGTCTGTCCACACAGTCGCGACTGTTCAAATCTGATTTGTGTGTCCAGTGGCTCTCTTTCGCCTTCCATAATATCTGCATTGGTTTCGATGGCAATGACGTTGCGTTAGTAGGCATACGGCAAAAACAACAACAGCAATGTGGAGGGGTTTGCAATACAGATGTTGTCTTATATATGAAAATGTGTTGCTACCGTGGCAGAGAGGAAGGAGTCTGGTTTTCGCGGCTTTATTCCGTGCTGTCATCTCGGTAAGTCTTAAAATTCAACATGTCTCCATTGTATTGTAATCTTTTAGCGTGACCGGCATATGAATAAACACAACCTTGTTTCTGGAGCAACTTACATTTACGTTTTACGTAGTGTGAGAAAGTGACACAAACCATGCGAAATCCGATAAGAGCGGTAAGACTGAAAAGGATTTCCAGAAATGCGCACACATGAATGCAGCTTAAAACGGATTCGTAAAAATATAATTTCATGTCATTTTTTTTATTCAGATTTTATGATGCTTTATATTAAAGTTGCAGTCACATTTGCGAAATTTCAGCAACATTTCGCAGGCGTCCATTGTCAATTGCGTAGAGATGTAAAAAGCACAGCTCACACAGACGTCACTTACAAACCAAACAGCTTTCTGTTTGTAAACGTAGTGAATTTGCGTGACTAACACGAGCGAAATCTGCATGGGGAACTTTTTCGTGAAACGCAAATTCCTATTGGGATAACTGGAATTCGCCTGTGAAATTTCACTGAGCAACGGTAAATGTGACCGCACCTTAAGTTAGGGGGTAAGAATCAGGACGGCGACTCAAGCGAGGTCCAGCTTGAATCTGCCACTAGAGTTGGTGAGCGGCACCACAGCTGAACGCAGACCCTCAGTCTGGACCCCCAGAGTCAGGTGCTGGCGGGTCTGGCTGCTGCGCTGCTCCAACGACAGGGCATCCTGCTTACGAGACAGATCCTCTATCATTTGAGCTTCATGCTGCTTAAGAGACTGCAGAGAGTGCCTGGTCATGGACAAAACACAGCATCAAAGATGTTCAGATTCCTTTTGAATTTGCATTATTTATATAAATGAAAGGAGGAATTTGACTCACTGGGCCTGTGCTAGCTTCTGTTTCAGTGCTAGAATGGCGGCTTCCAGTTGCTTGGCTTCATCCACCAAACCAAACTGCACCTGGGAGTAATAAGTTATGAGATAACCAATCAAAACAGCAGATTAAGATGGATTGTGTTTGTTTTTCAGTGGATGATATTAATTAACTAGGACAAAGGTCATGCATCATTGCAGATAACATGAAGTGCAGTCTGATTTACTGTTGTTCATTTGCAAACTGGTATTTATTATTTATTTATTATCATATTCATAAACTCAGTGATTTGTAGCGCAGATAGATTTACTGTTTACTGCACTACATGTGCAGTTACTACATGTTATTTATAGTAATTTATCTGTTGCAGCTAATAAATCGGAAGTAATAAGGTGTATAAGGATCCATGCGATAAGGAATTTCATGGTTTGAGATGTTCACCGAATTTTCGCAGCCAACATAGTCATTTCAATAGGAATCCACACATTCAGGTGTTTTGTGTTAGTGTGAAAGGTTTTGCAATGGATTTGCTGCAAACCTCATCCTTCCCTTCCATTAATAAAATAATTTATTAATTTTTGTATTTTATTTTTTCAGAAAGCTTATTTCATTTTGATAATATTTTGGCCATTTTTTTATTCTATTAACGTTTAAATTACTAGATGTTAATATTAAATTATAAATAAATAATAATTTAAGCACATTCATCACATTCCTTTAACTTAAATTCAAAATAACTCAGAATTTCATACATAACCCTTTTAATTCAGCACAAAATATCTTTGAAAACATTGGGTGTCTTTGCCGACCTCTTGTGGGAAAAAAAAACATGATATTTCATGACTCTTGCCATTAGATGGCCTTATAGCTCTACATTTCGTTGGGTCCTAAAATCAGTTCACTTCAGTATGCATTCAGATACACATGTAGACATTATAAAATCATTTTTTGGTAAAGCATTTTTAAGTTTTTCTATGTGTACTGAAGCATTCCTCGCATTCCATTCATTCCTAAGGGGGTCAAAATTGATCCGCGAGGGAAGGATTTGTTACTTTTTTAAATTTCAACCACAAAACTCCTCGAATCCAGTCAATTTTGTGTGTGTGTATTCATGGTTCAAGTGCAACAAAAGTCCAGGGTCTTGGACCACTCCGATGAACACTCAATTTAAAACATTTGCGAACGCCTGCGAAATTTCACTGTGACTGCACCTTTATGTGGGTTTCCACTCAACTGGTTGTGGAGTTTACCTCATCTCGGCACAAGTCCATGCCGGGCCTCTTTATCCTGTTCTCCAGACGGGTGTGGACCAGCTTTAGAGGAGCCATCTTGGCATGCATGTCCTCCTCCAGGCCACTAATGTCCCTCTCCAGCTCAGCAATCTCACGCTGAGTCTGAGAGACAATGGGACAAATTGGAGGAAAGAAAAATGCCCTATTCATTCCGTTCATCTATTACCACATGGCAATCTGGAATACTTGTTTCTGATTGATCAATCGCATCATTCTGCTATCAGATATTTTGGAATAATTGCCTATATTGTCCCTAACAACCAATTTCCAACACTGTGCTAGATCTTGTCGCACATATCACGCCACAGTCTGTCTTCTCACATAATCAAACAGTATACACTCAAATCAATGTCCATGTATTGATTTTTTTGGTGGGAAGTCATATAATAAGACAATATTTTGCAGTCAGCTGGTCATTATCGCAAAATAAACTCAGGCTGACGCCTCACTTTATAACCCTGTGGGGTTTGTTTGGGAATAATGACCAACTAACCTATATTTCATTACTGAACTTCCACATTCACATTTCAATTGAGTGTAAAGCACTTTCTTTAACCAATTATTACTTTGTATGACAGTTCATATGAGGTTAGTATGCTGTGGCCAAGATGCTGTTTCATTGCATATTCTAAACCACCAGAAAAATATTTAAAAAAAAGGGGGAGAATAAGGATGAAGCCTCACAGTTTTCAGCTGCCACTGCATTTCATGATGGGCTTGTTCCTGGTGGTGAGTTCGCTTACGGAGAGCAAACTCCACAGCCATTCGTTGGGCTTCCAGCTCATTCTGCACCTAAGAGAGAAGAGGCATGTATATGTAGTAAATGGTGATCATACTAAATACTGTTGTTCAACTACGAGTCAATAAGTTCCTTGAATATTAAATCGAGCTTTTAAATACACTAAACGATTAAATCTATAGTCCAGGTGTTGCACCTGTGCTCTTGTGATGCTGTTATTCTCTCGTATCTGCACAGAGGCCTGCATCTCTTCTTTGGCTCGGGTAACATTGTATCGGCTGAACTGCTCCCACTGCTGAGGATTTGTGGAACTGCAAACAAAGTGGACAAAATAGTACATTATTGTATTAATAGTACATTTTTTGTCATCATCAAAATGCTAAAAACTACAAATTACTAATATTTGGAAAATATATATTGATAATGTTTAAGTGATTTATTTTTAAGTTTAAGTATGTTAAAATATAAAAACAGTACATATTTTTTATTTAATGACATCATAATTTAAATAATAATAATAATTACATTTTATTTTCATAGAGGATTGATGTTTATTTATTTAAAAATGGAGATTTAAAGTCACCATGAAAACAAAATTGCAATATTTATTATGTGCACATCATTATTTTCATAAAATTCACGTGCCCTCGTAATCTTTATTATGCCAACTTTAAACTACATACCTATTTGAGGTCCCTTCTTGTCCTATAATATACTCTCTGGGCATTATTATTATTATTATTATACCAAGATAGCACATTTACTCACCCGGGGAGCACCCTTGTGGGGTTGGGCTTCAGGGAGATCTCAGGTGACCGTATAGTGAGAGACAAGCATGAAATGTCCACATCAAGCGCCTCTATTTTATCCTGAAGGTCAATGGTCAGCTGTTGCCGTGCTTCCTGTAGACGACTGAGAAGATCTGCCGATATTAGAAACCACCTAATCTTCATCATATCAACAGTCAAATATCAAGTGAGATATGATGTATAATAATGTATCTAACTTTCACGGTCATACAAAAACAAGCAAAACAGATTGCTATTGAGTGCTTCAAAATAATTAAAGCTACACTGTGTAGGATTTACTCCCATCTAGCGGTGAAATTGTATATGACTACCAACTGAATATACTTTCTAGCCCCTCCCATTCTGAGGGCGTTTTAACTCCTATGGTGGCTGTATTATTTCAAATCTGCTGGCAGTCACGAGTAATCTCCCCCTCGCATTCGTCACGGTGCCACTGAGTGTAAACACGCGAAAGGCGAAGCTTGAATTTCCAGGTATGTCCCTCTTTGGCTAATGTATTTTCAAGATGGATGCGCAACATGGCTGCCGCCATTCGAGCGACTCGCTCGTATGTATTCTAAATGGCAGATTATACACTTAGGAGAATACTTAATTAGTTGGTTGAAGTGATTACACATTAATGAGAATGTATAATTTTGAAAGAACAAAGTGTTTTTTGCTAAAAATCAACTTAAAATATTACACAGTGTAGCTTTAATATCTATCTGAATGTATGTACTATACTTACCACAGCTGTTCAAAGGCCTGATCGATGCACTGCTGAAGGCTGCGTTGTGCTCCATCAATCACCTCTACTTCCTTCTTAAGTTCAGCTTCTACAGGGTCACTGACCAGCTCCTTGCCACGACGACCTTCCCTCAGGGTCAAGCACTCCACAGTGACTTCAAGGGGCAGAACAGTGGCTGCAAGGGCTCGTTCAATCTCCTCCTTGGACTTAGCAATGATTTATGGCTTCATGAATACACTTGAGATTTAGTTTTCTTTTTAGAAGACACATTTTTCTTAAATTGCATTATTTATTTATTTTGCAATATATTTTTTACGATACATTTCTTCACTGTAAAAAAACATTTATTGGAGTAGATTTTACAAGAAAAGACTATTTCAGAGTTTCATGTTTAATTCAATGTGTTACTTGAGGTTTCTTTACAGCAATTTC
This sequence comes from Squalius cephalus, assembly GCF_949319135.1. Classification (NCBI taxonomy): domain Eukaryota; kingdom Metazoa; phylum Chordata; class Actinopteri; order Cypriniformes; family Leuciscidae; genus Squalius; species Squalius cephalus. The sequence goes on along the minus strand of NC_137129.1, from coordinate 32,971,776 downwards.
TGAATGAAAATTGTTTCTACATTTTCACCAACATTTTTTCAGTGTTGTAAAGACATTCAGGTATGTCTGATACTTGTACTAGTAACCACGTAATTCTTGAGATCAAAAATGATGATTTTTACTGGTAAGAATTGTATTTCTAATTATGTGAAATTGGAATTTCAACTAGTAAGAAATCAATTCTTGATTTCAACAATTGAATTTGAATGGCAGCCTAAGGTGACATTTAACTAGGGAAAATACAATTACAGATATGAAGAATTATAGTTTTTAGTTGAAATTTAATTCTTGCAAGAATTCATATTTCTGCGAGTGATGACGTCATTGTGGATAAAGAATTAACATTTTTACTATACTGTAAAAAAATATATGATCAATAAGTTGAATAAGTTTGATATGAAAACATGTTTTGACATCGATTTAACTCATCAAAATTCGTTAAGCCAATATTTTTTTTTTTAAATTCAACTCAACTCATTTTTTTAAGTCAGTTTAATGTAATTTAAGTTGAAATGACTTAAAACAACCAAGGTGATTATACTTTTTATTATCTTTTTACAGTGCAATGGAAATGTAATTCCTGATATCAAAAACTGCCATTGTTACTAGTAGAAATCTAATTCCTGATATCAAGAATTAGCATTTTAACTACTGAAAATTTAATTGTTGATATCAAGAACTCATTTCCTTGGAATGAATAAAAGTCAAAACGGCCTGCCATATTAGATAACTTCAAGAGATGGAAAAAAAGAAACATTAATCACCAGTGTTAGTGCGTCCATTTCTGTGTCCACTTCCTGTGCACAGGCTTTCAGATTCTCCTTCCAGCGTGCGACGTCATTGATTCTGTCACTCAGTCGCCGGCTGCTGTCATACTCTTGCCAGTTCGTCTGATCAAGTGAGAAAAACAACAACGAATTTGTTGGTTAAACTTTATTTTAAGGTGTCTTTGTTACAGTGTAATTATATATTTAAGCACTGAGTAATATTAAAGCCTCCCTGTAGTCAATCATTTTATCCCTTAAAACTCATCTTTGATCACCAAAATGACATATTTAAGCGTTTTTTTCCTTGAAAAAAAAAATTATTTGTGCCTTAAAATAGCTTGAATGTAACTACACCCCTGCCTCATTTAATATGCGGTTCTATGAATATGGAAATTGGCCCTGCCTCCACTCGCTCACACCAGCTCAGAGATCCACACATTGATGATCACATATTGACGTGATTGGTTACAAGGTAGTTTGTGACGTCAGAAACACCAGCGATTTCAAACTGCGTCTTTGTTTTACTGCAGTTTTAAGGAGAAAATATCAGCAATGGTGTTGACTTATGAATTTGCACATGGTTTGTCTTAAAGCACATTAAAAACACCACATAGGCATATAAACTATGGAAGCATATGGGTAGCAATATTCAATTTGAAATGTAATATGCAAAATGGCAATGCAATATGTAAAATGGCAATGCATTTCTGCATTTAAATTTAAGTTTTCCATTATATTTGTGTAACGTTTGGTGCAAAATGAAAATGAAGCTTACAAATCTGAAGCTTACATTTGCCATTTCATACACTAGTTTCAATATGTAAATTGAATACATATTTTAACGCTTTATACGTTGCAAAATTAAATCGGCTCGGAATGCATTTTCAATTTGCACATTGAATTTTGCTATTAATTGGGGGGGTTTTTTTGCATTCATTGCGGAACATTTAATGAAAATGCAATCGCAAGTGTCTTAACTGTGAGTGTTAATGCAATTAAGAAAAATAACATTTAAATGATCATTTTGCTACATATTAAAAACTATATATTTTACATATTAAATATATATATATTTTTAAATATATTTTTAGTTTTCATATTTTACATATTAAAACTAGTGTATGAAATGGCAAACTATATAACTGAATTTTCATTTTCATTTTGCACCAAACTTTGCACAAATGTAATGGAAAATGTAAATTTAAATACAGAAATGCATTTCCATTTTACATTATGCATTGCCATTTTGCATATTACATTTCAAATTGAATATTGCTACCCATATGCTTCCATAATAAACAACATTAAAAACTTGATTTTCACCACAGGGGGACTTTAATTAACTACATATAGCCTACTTTCAGCATAATTAGGGTTAGGGTTTGGTTAAGTAGTTGCTTGTAATTAAGCATAATTTACTGTTATTACTATAGTAAGTAAACGTAAGATGTGTAACAGGGACACTGTAAAATAAAGAGTTACAAATGTGTTAATTATTGGTAATTTTGGTAACACTTTATTTTAAGGTTAGGCTATGTAGTTACACGTTACCACATGTACTCACTATAGTAATAACAGTAAATTATGCATAATTACAAGTAACTAACCCTAAACCAAACCCTAATTGTAACTCTATAGTAAGTGCATGTAGTTAATTAATATTAGTACTTATTTGAGTAAGTACAATGTAACTATGTCACATTAAAATAAAGTTTTTTTTTTTTTTTACCTCTCAAACAACTTCCCACCCTGATCTTTAATGCATTACCTTATTGGTCGTCTCATTACGCAGATCTCTTGCTGCCTGCCGAATCTCGTGTGAAATACTGCGCTTGTGCTCAGCAGCATCTGAGATGTGTTTATTGCTAGTTGCCCAGTCAGACACACTGTAACGCGAGCTTGGCTTCGAGCTCAGGGTGGCCATGTTTGCTGGTATCTGGTCCCATAGAAACAAGATGACAAACACAAAAGAAGTTGTTCTGGCAGACAGGCAAATGGTTAATCATCTGAATCTAAAGGTTCTGTTTGTGTTTTACCATTGTGATTGTTATTCATGCATGAAATACATTAATAAAATGTATAGTTGAAATTATTATTATTGGACAAAATGTCAGAAATGTTGATCAAATTCACTGGTGAAATCTAAACATTTTGGTTTTATATAAACGGCTTCAGACATATATCAGGGACACCAAAACCAACAGGCATTACAAGTTACCTAAATTCATGACCCCGCTCTTTGTGCTTTTCAAAAAAGACTCTTTAATGTTCACCAAATTCTTTTTTTCTCCAATAGTTTGTTTTTATCTTCTCCTGTCTTTACAAATGTACACCCAAATATTGTTTTCCTATTTATTTATTTTTGATAATATGTGTATGATAATAAAAAATAAAAAAATGTGTGAAACTGGTGGTAGGCCTATTTGAGTGTATTTTTAAAATTATTCAAGTTTTGTGATTTTTTTTCCAGGCCACAGCAATACATTTATACATAAGCCTATACAGTGCCGGTCAAAAGTTTGGAAACATTACTATTTTGTATGTTATTGAAAGAAGAAGCTTTTCAAAAGAAGGCTTGCTCGTCAAGAAATATTATTACCATTTAAAATAATGCTTTTCTATTTAAATATACTTTAAAATATAATTCATTTCTGTGATGCAAATCTGAATTCATCTGCCATTACTCCAGTCTTCAGTGCCACAATTTATATAGGCTAAAAATAGATTATAATCATAATAGAGCAAACAATAGCGTGACATTTCAAGATGTGTCCTGAAGTGACATGATATATAGTCTACTTCATCTAACGTCTTTTACTTTGCATGACCTCGTAATTGAGAGACTATTGAATATTTGTACTTTTTAAATATCGAACTGTCACACAGCAAACTGCCAAAAAAAAAAAAGTTAGGTTGAGACCTTGGAATTCAGCACCTACAATTTGACTTTATAGTTAAAATCTTGGAGAAAAAAAAAGTTAATAGGCAACATGTCATTTGTAAGCCGCCACAAACATTTATCTGACTTACCGAGACGAATGAAACTTTCAGGAGTGTTGTTGTTTGTCTACTGTTGTGAGTTCAAGAACACAGTAAGCGGGTCTCCTGGTAACGGGGTGACGCAACCGCAGCGCTTTTAATAATTTAAATAGCATAGTAACGCTCAACAATTACTCACTCAATGAGACAGTGTCATCATATGACCGTAACAAACTCTACGACCACTCGTCTCAGCCTCAGCCATTGCAAGTAATAAGTGCTTTTGCTGAATCGCTAATAGAACCGAATATCACTTGGAGTTTGGTCCGATGTGAACGCCGTAGAACAGCAACGCTTAAAAAACAACACTCAAAACACCTCAAAAACGCCGTGGCCACCACATTTTTAGCATTTTTCACATGTTTTGTTAGAAAATGTATACAAATAAGATAAAAAAGCCAATTATTTTTTGCCAACATTTCGAGAACATTTTTTAACCCCTGGCTGCTCTACTATAATTTTTTTTTTTTTTTTTTAAATAATAAAACATGAAGCAGGCTCAGTCTGTTTTATTTCATACAAATAGTTTAGCTATATATTATTACAGGTTTGAGGTTGATTACCTGATAATTATTTTCATAGGCCTATGGCAGCTTTTTATCTTGTAAAATTACTATATCTGTATACATAGGTTTATCAGTATATAATAATCATGATATATTGGTCATTTCAGTCTTTAATTAATGGAATGGATTACTTCTGACATTAATTGGTTTACTCTCTGTCAGTTCAATTTTTTTTTCTTCACAATCACAGCAAACCGTGTTCCATTAGTGAATTTGAATTAAGAGTACATTTAGTTATGGCATATATTTATCATGGTTGCAGTCAGATTAATGAAAGAGAGTTTTCATAGATAGTCCATCTCTGCTGTCTCAAGATGTTTTGTGATGTGGTCCAGTATATATTTTTCATTTGCTGCTTCTTTCAAGTAAAAGTGAGTTCCAGGAAGCATCTGCACAGTGAAGTCACCACTCGTCATGTTTTTCCAAGCTATAAAGCAAAAGAGACACAATAAAAAAAAGCTTGTAGAATGATAATAAATTCATGACATGTGATTATCATTACAGAACAAATAACCAGTTTGGTCCGAGTTGACGGCTTTATAAAACCAAAACCATGCATGCTGTTGCGGCATTGTTTTAGTTTGTGAAAACTGAACCAGACTCGCCTTGTAAGTCATGGGGTATATCATCTTTTCCGTCAAAGCATGATACTGGACATGATAGGAAAGGTGTTAATGGTCTGCTGCACCTGCCGAACATATATTATAAAGATGTAAGTTCTTATGCCACATATGCTGATGTTATTTAAAACTAAGGAAGTACTTTGTTTGTCCGTTTCTTCTAAAAAACTCACCTATAGTTGTCCAATACACCGATGTCTGCTTTCAACGCAGGCAAGAAGAGTTTGGCAAGCTCAGCATTGGTCAGTATCTCTGGTGGTGTGCCTCCGATAGAAGTTACCCATATAAGAAAATCTTGATCTGACAAATCACTTCTTTTTGGCGCCTTCAGTCTAGTCTCAGACTTACAGAAAATGTCATTTTATTACCAAAAATACATTTAGATATATTTATACATACAAGTATACATTTTTTTAAAGGAGACATATCATGCTTTTAAATCGTTCCTTTTTACATATAAATCATACATTTGTGGTCTATATAAAGCGGAACTGCAATGCTTGGGTCTGAATTCCTCATTATTATAGCTCCACAGGCCCCTTTTCTACCCCTTTTCTGATGTGCCTCTGAGAGCAACTCGTTTTGGTGCAGTCTTCTTAAATGCAAATGAGACACGTCATACCCCGCCCCCTCTCCAGGTTGTAAAGGTGACACTCGGTTCAACTCCACCCCGTTCGGCCATTTTTGTAGTTTGATAGCAGAGATACGATTATCTAGCGGCACAGAAACTTTTGGACATCCAAGATTTGTGTCAACACAGAAAACATTTCACCATTGGATAGTTTTTTCGTTTTATTAAAGTGTTGTTTTATGTCAGCTTAATGCCCGGAACGCTTTTCAGAAAAGATAAGGCAACTTATTTAGCACAATTCACACGGTAATTCAGGAAAAAATTATCTCCGAATGCTCCACATGAAACTTTGGTCTTCCGACCTTTTACCACCGTGTCGATGTATTTTGATTAATGTGCTAAGGAGAGAGAGCAAGACAGCGCCTAGTTTGGAGACGGTGAAGTCTTGTTTACACTTTCGCCTGGCTCGGAAGAGAGAGAGAGAGCGCGCGCGCGACCGGGTCTCTCTCTCTGCTCGTTTTTTCAGTTAAACATGCGCCCTGTCACAAGCGCGGCAGTTCATCTACATTACTCACCGATCAAATAAGACTTTGGCGGGACAAAAAAAATCGCTTTGGCGGGCGCTAAAACAAGTTCAATGCAGGAAGTAGTTGCTGCAAGTAGTTATCCTTGAAGTGCTTCGCGTTCGCGCACACAAAAATGACTTTATGGGTACATTTCAACTAAACCAGGCACTTCGAAGAGGTTCTGATGCTGGGAGACGGTGTAATGAAGCGTGTGGGTTACTAGTACATCCAACAACCGAACATTCTGACTTACCCTCTAGTTCTGCATCTTTGAGCTTGGACTACAAAATCGTAGCGAGAAATAAAAATGGCGGATTGCTCGAAGTGTTGAGCCGGTAGTCGATGTCCTTATTTGGCAGTTCCGCTGCAAATACTGTGACGTAAACGTCATAGAGAATAGAAAAATCGGAACAGGTTGAAAAATAAGGCCAAAACAGAATATAAAGATATCAACGAAACACCTGAAGAGACTAATCTCAAATTTTCTATACTTCTAAACACTAAAAATATACAACAAAATGCATTTAAGGGCTAAAAAAGTGGATTTAGCATGATATGTCCCCTTTAATAAAGAAAGAAATGAAAAGATCAACAAAAACAAAAAATCAAATGGATTAACTACTCAATGTTATGTAACTGTTTTATGAAATCTGTTCATTTTGGGGTTTTTTAAGTGTGTTTCACATAATCTGTGGGGTGATCATGCTTCATGTTTGTTTTCATGTGGCAAATGGTTCTGGCAGTTTTCTCATAATTCCATTCATATTTGACAGATATGACAATACAGAGCAAATCACACTTACATATGGTGCAGAAGCTCCAGAGAGAAACATGTGAATCGGCTCAAGATTGTAGACTTTCTTTACATGCTCGGCAAAGGCAAAGCAGGTCATAGCTCCAAAACTACAGAAAAAAAAGAAAAGAAAAAAGAAATATTTATATATTATATATAAGTTCTTATATATAATATGTATATGCATTATTGTGCTGTCACTGCCCTGGCCCTAAACATCAGGATCAGGACATTATATACCTTTTTAAAACCTGTCACCATTTCCTGTATACTTTAGCAACAGTCTCACATACCTATGTCCGAAGAGTGCAAATGGCTTTTCTTTGAGTTGTGGAAGTATCACACCTATGACCTCATCAATGATTTGCTGCATATTTTGGAAAAATGGTTCTTTGGTTCTCCCTTCTCTTCCTGGCAGTCTAACTGAGTATACTGAAAACATATGAACAATTAAAATAAATTAGGTTAAGAGATAATGAAAAATGAAAATTCTATCATCATTTACTCACCCTCATGTTGTTCCAAACCTGTAAGACTTGCATTCATCTTGAGTTCATCAAATGAAGATATTTAAATTTTCTTTAAGCCTTTAATTTAAGCTTTTATTCACATATAAACATCGATCAGAGAACATAAGCAGAAGCACAACCAAACCTGATGACGCGTGAGAACAAACCTCATTGGTTCTCGCAGAAGCTCAAACGTGCTGCGTAACACGAGAATGAACCTCATTGGTTCTCACACGTCAAGCGAACATGCTTGAGCTTCTGTTTATCACAACTAATGTGAGTTGATGAATGTTTATATGTGAATCAAAGCCTAAATTCAATCTGTTCACCATATAAAGTCATCATGTCACTTCAGAAAATTTGGACAAAACCGCTCAATTCATATTGGCAGTTGCGCAGCTGTAAATGAAGGGACAGAAATCGCTCAGATTTCATTACAAATATCTTCATTTGTGTTCCAAAGATGAACAATAGTCTTACGGGTTTGAAACGACATGAGTCGTTATTGATGTGAGTAAATGATGACAGAATTTAACTTTTTGGGTGAACTAACCATTAAAAAAATGTAAATGTATTACAAATGTATTAATATATATATTTATATATACATGGAATGCAGCAATGTAGCGGCCAATACTCGGTATCATCTGATAAAAGCAATTATTTCAACTTTCACTGTATTTAAAAATAGCCAATGATCAGGGCCGATATCCTGTTAATCAAAAGGGGTGTCATTCTGTGTGTGAAGAAGTGTCCCTTGTGTTGAATTTAGGGCTGTCAAAGCTAACGTGGAAATAGCGTAAAGTAAAATTTGGAGTAAAGTAAACCACTCAATTCATATGGATTCGTTTAACGATCTCTTTATGAACTTTTTGAAGCATCAAAGTGGTAGTTGCGTAGACTGTCAATGGAGGGACAGAAATCTCTCAGATTTCATTACAAATATCTTCATTTGTCCTACGAAGATGAACAAAATTCTTATGGGTTTGGAACGACATGAGGGTGAGTAACTGAAAGAATTTACATTTTTGGGTGAACTAACCCTTTAAAGCAGGCTCTATGTGACGCTATGTTCAAGCCACGGTTGCCAGGTCCGCTGTTTTTCCCTATATCAAACATTATTTATAGCCTGTCTCCCATTTTATAGTCGCAAAGAGCTTTGTTAATTCTGATAAGAAACAAAGCTTTCAAATTCTGTCCATTTTATCACGAAATTCAAACAGCAATTTGCGTTTTGACGCTCTTAAATGTGACGTGACAGGTAGCTTCCACTTTAATGAGTTACAGCACAAAAGTAACGTTAGATGCAAGAACACCAAAATCCTTAAAGATATAGTAGAACTTACCGAAATGTATTATGCCTCATGTAATCGTTTAACAGTTTGCGAACAGTGGGCCCTATGTTTTTTTGCATTTACCTCACGAAAGTTATCCAATGTTCAAAGTTCGCTATCGGCGGAGAGGCGGTGAAATTTAGCATATTTGCTCTATTAGGCTATATATTCATCTTTACCTTCAATAGAGCAGTTGAGAGCTTTGGACCAGCGAGCATAGTGGATCGAGCCTCCACCTGCCCAGGGAAAACAGATGAGACGGACAGAAGCATCTGGGCACTTGTTGAAACAGGTTATGATTTTATCCATCCCTCTGAAACATTACGATGCATTAAGAATAATTAATCCTATGCAAAATGTCAATAAATAAAACACCTTTAAATAATATGTCTATCTAATCAGTGCCTATGGACTGATGGCAAATACGGAATATAAACAAAAAAACATGAAAAAAGTTATTGACCAAGAACACCTGCATTACACTTGTTCACCTGAAGAGAATATTGTATTACATACAGTTTGAATTAAGTACTGATCTCAATACTAGCTGCATTTACATATTTCGAAATGTAGCCATTGTTTTGTGCCCAAATGATGTAATCTTTCATATTTTAATGAATGTCTCTTTATTTTATAGATCATAGAACAAAGTAATTAATTTACTGTTCTCACGTTTACAGTGCGGAACAAATCCCAGTACAATCTTCTTCTCTCTCTCTGGTAATGACATGCATGCTAAGCACACTGCTGCCATCTGTAGACCAACATTTTTTGTAAACTGATACAAAAATATATAATAAAAAATTTACAAAACAAAAATATAAGATTACCACAATGATGAACACTAAATGTGAAAATAAATAAGTCTTTTTTTTATTTTATAAAATACTTTGAAACTTAACATACTTTAAAACGGACATACAATCAATATATATATATATATATATATATATATATATTTATATATATATATATATATATATATATATATATATATATATATATATATATATATATATATATATATATATATATATGAAAAAAATCACAAAAACATTTTATAGATAATAAAATGCGGATCAAATAAATGGCATTATCTAGGAAGTGACGGTGTTTCCTGCGTTTGGTATTTCCTGTGGGTCTCCCTGATTCGTTGTTGCCATGTCCGCGCATTTTAATGTAGCATTATGCTTGTTGCTTCACAAAGTCGCTTGACTCGCTTATAGGAATGGTTGATAAGGGTTTGTTGTCTTATTTCCATAACACAGTTATACAAATAAGCTTATTTAGGCTGATTTTGGAGAGGCAATTCGCTTATTCCGAGTTGATTTTATCAGAGCAGCTTGCTTGTTTTCGTAGCAATCTGGCAACACAGCCCGACTGTACCGAGATGGTAAACCCAGCCAAGGCAAACCGGTAACACACCGACAGAGTCGATGAGACGTCAACGGCCGCTGGCAAACTCGGTCTAAAGCGACTGGAATAAAAGACACAATTTCGACTCAGTGAGGGATATTAAGCTATAAGCCTCATATATGTGTGTTTGTCTTTAAATTATAAGAGATTGTTCACTTTAGAAGACACAGAGCGAAGGGTTCGAGGCTCCTGACAAACTCTGTTTTCGCGACGGCTGTTACAAATATTTTCTTTGGAGTCTTGTCAGCTGGTAACGTTAGCGTTTACGGATCTGCGACACTCGGTAGGAGACACGGGGGGAGTTCGTGACTTTTGGTTGATTGACTCGTACTGGTTGGGTGGACCTCCGACCAGAGCACAGCCTCCGAGCGGCCCGCTTCAGTTCAACACCCGCGGTAGGAGTTGGGTTGTAGGTCGATTTACGGAGGATATTCAGCGGCTTTAAACAAACACCCTTCAGCCGGCATTTGATCCCCGGAGCCGGCTAGAATCCGGACAGAGACCTCATGAATGGAAATCGGAACTACAGGTACGTCGCTCTTGAGGTTTTCAGACCGATTTAGGATTATTGTCGATTCCGTACTATTGACTCGGTGTAATTTTGTTAACGTTACGTCAACCGTCAGTAACGTTACAATACACATTCATTGCTTAGCAAAAGTTATTGGTCAATTGCTACTAACGGCTTTTCGAGAATGAATAAGCAATTAGATTTTGCCATTTTCTGCTTATTTACGTTTGGGCGTAGCAACCACATTTTTGTGAGAGTTTGGTTAGGTTTTTTTTTTTTTTTGCGATCATATGCCGTGTGTGGAAGATCCTCCTGACTCACTTGCTCTGCTGACGTCACACAATTGTGCCCCAGCTGTCACGCACAGGTGCTGCGTGCGTCAGGTGCCGGGGGGAGGGGCGAGTTTCTGATTGTCCGTTGCCATAACGACTGTCATTGAATCACCGATTCACTGCTTATTATCAATCTGAACGATCTCACGTAGGATTTTGAATTGGAAGTCGTTCTGTATTTACAAAGTAAAGTCTACTTTTTGTAGATTACCCATAATGTATAGTGCAGATATAATGTATGTATCTGGGACGTTTGGGGTTGAAATTTTATAAGTCCGTTGGAATATATATGGAAATTTCAAGAGAAGTTTGTTTGTCTGGCTTGTGCAAGATATGATTGCATATAGTTCTGTATCTTATTTTTATTTTTTGTATTATTATATGTTCTTATTGTAAAGCACTTTGTAACCTTTTTTGAAAAGGTGCTATATAAATATAATTAAATAAATAAATAAATAAATATAAGACCCTAGAAATTATTTAGCCCAAAAGTCACTTTAAAAAGATAAAATAACCAGGACCTTGTGTTGACTGGTGTAGAGTGCAACAGTGCCCCCACCCACTTTAATTTGTTGTGTTTTTCACCCACAAGTATTTTTTCATAAAGGTTTCCCATAAGTATATTAAAATAGTCTTTGTTACAGAGTTATGCCACATGAACCAAGCCTATCAGCTACAAGGTTAATAACAACACTACACTATAGAGATATAAAATGGCTTTGTTAAAAATGTTGATTATATGTTTAAAAACAATATATGCATATATAAATATTTCAGTACTTTGAGAGCGTTGGGAGATCGACATGAATTACTTTCACAGTGCTTCGTTGGAGTGGGTGGAGCTAAAGATCTATTTTGGAGCGTGTTGCTTTTTTCGACTCTCTGATTGGTGTAATTTTCTGTACAGCATCATGGGTAATTCCACTGTTAAACATGATTATTTTTTAAAATAAGCTGAAATAATGCGTGCTGACAGCTTCAGCAGAAGCAAATACCATGGCTTTTTTTTTTTTTTTTAAGTTATTGTTCAAAATCAATTTCCATATGGAAAAAAAGTGAATGGAGTTTTTACTTCCGGAACCTAATGGTTGTACTCTATAGAAGGATGGGCTGGGTGGGTATTCACTGCACTGATCTACTTAAATTATTAAATCATTTACATAGATCAGTGGAGTTCACCTACAAAGGTAACCATAGCAATGGTACTGCTTGAGCGCTTATCAAATTATTATTTATGACTTTATTATAATAAACAAATATTGTAAGAAAAGTTAGTGCTTTAACATAGTTGACTTTTGGTTGACTGTGTGAGGGGCACCAAATAACAATTTGACTTGTGCAAGATGAGATCAGAAAAGTCAAGTGTCATTGTCAAGTCCACACTGTGTATAAAGATTTTTAAAATTGCATAACTAAATCTAAAGGTATTTTACACAACCATGCACTGAAAATTGACTAAAATGTTAAATTTGTAAACCATAAATTGCTTATTATATAGCCTAAATAAGATAGCAATTAAGGACATTAAAGGGATAGTTCACCCTAAAATGAAAATTAGCCCATGATTTACTCACCCTGAAGTCTTCCTAGGTGTATATGACATTTTTTTTTCAGACGAATACAATCGGAGTTATATTAAAAAATGTCCTGGCTCTTCCAAGCTTTATAATGGCAGTGAATGGGTGTATGTCTTTGGAAGTCCATCAAAGCGCATCTATTCATGATTAAAGTGCTCTACGTGTCTCCGGGGGTTAATAAAGGCATTCTGAAGTGAAGCGATGCGTTTGTGTAAGAAAAATATCCATATTTAAAACTTTATCGACTAAAATAATTAGCTTCTGGCAGACGGCCGTTCGCAAGTCGACTTAAGCCAAACATCTGAAAGAAGAATGTCATATACACCTAGGATGACTTCAGGGTGAGTAAATCATGGGCTAATTTTCATTTTTGGGTGAACTATCCCTTTAATCAATGCTGACGATATAACAATGGCCAAATATGACTTATTTAGACATATTTGAGAATAAGGTTAAGTTCTCACTGCCAGCCTTAGGGCTCAACTCTGATCTGATTTTCTTGTATAGCTGTTCACATTAGCCGTGTTTCCAATCGCATTTTCACTGTCTCTTCCTGGGCTTGATCGAGTCTCATCAGGGCTTCCTTTTGGCCAACAGCCGGGGGTTTTGGCCTGCCGAATACCTTGGTCCAAAGCGGCCCAACTGGGGCTTGAGGAGTGATCATGAACTAAGGCAAAGTTTACTTGAGTCAGGAGACGGTCAACACTGCTGCTCATTCCTCATGTTATTATATCAGGCTACCAGCTAACTTCAACATGTGGGCAATATCAGATGATGATATAACAAATGTGGCTAATATCAGATAGATTCCAGTGTGAGCAGAACATGGTCCTGGACTGACCCACATGCGCAAAATTATGATAAAAAGACGTCACGCAGCACACTGTCATACGGAAATAATAAACACAGAGGACATTAAAGTTAGCGAATACTCGTTTGTTTATAGTGTGATTTGCCACAGAAGCCAGGGAATACATGCGCAGGCAATATAAAAAAACAAAGACGGGGATGTGAAAAAAGAGAAGAGTTTTTAAACATTTATTATGATACGCACCCTCATGTTTTGCTTGTATATAGAGCTGTCACTGTAACAGTTATGAGTTCTGACACATCACTGTCCTTCCACAGACTACCTTTCGCAGAATTCTTTGAAGGGACTCCCTTCAAGAAAAGGTTTTTTTTTGTGTGTGTGTGTTTCGTGCTGTTCACACTGTCATGAGAAAAACAGATCTTAGTCACATATGAGCAAAAAAAATATGATGTGGGCCACATTTACCTGCAGTCTGAACGTAGCCTAACTGGCCTGGTGGATATATCAGTCTGTTTCACTACATTGGAATTTAAGATGACACAACTTAACATAAAGTTTTGTTTTTCAACATGTTTTTAATTTTTCAGCTTTATTCATAAAATTATTATTTCGTTTTTTTTCAAATATGGTCTTATGACTTTGAGAAATTACTAGTATATGGCTATTTCAAAAGCCGATCTGGCATGGAGTGAGTGAAGTCACGTGACTTCTCTGGTTGAGGACCAGCATTTGACACTTATGCATGTTCACGCAGACATCGGTGAAAAACTAAATATTAAGGTCTTGATTGAAGCATTCATCGGGATTAGGGGCCGTTCACACAGAACACATTTTTTCCATTCCACTCTGCTACTTCTCCATTGTTTTTCTATGTAAATGCGCTAGACGGACTTGTTTAACCATTGCACGCTTTTGCAGTGTCTCACACATGACACAGCTTTCTAAAAATGCGGCACTCTAAAATATGCATTTCTTTTTCCCCATTCCACTGCCCACGTCTTGTGTATTTGCTTTGAAAGTCTTTGCTTTCTGTGTGAACCGGCGCTAACTCCTGAGCGCCTAAATACATTTGGGTATCTTAAAGGGATAGTTCAGGATTTTAGACATGAATCTCTATAGCTTCCCCATAAGCAGTGTGGTGCATTGACCATGACTTACCCCCGACAGCGTCCTGTGAGCCGAGCTCCGGTCCAGTTTTGGTCAAGATGAAATTAGTCCGGCAAGTTTGCTGGGGTCACGGCAATAAAGCTTTTTTCTTCTCAAATCAATATGTGTTCAAAAGAGTGATATATTTGCGTCACTAAAACGTTGTCTATGGAGAGGTCAGACCTCGTAATGGCTTGGCACTATTTTCTCCCCTGTCATATCACTGCGCGCTGCCGCTACCTACAGCCAGCTGCGAGCTGCGCAGGCGCACACCACTTTTTCAGTTGTTCGGCAGTGTTTACAGCAGTGTTTACGTGCTCAGAACAGCTACACGAACGAGCTAACATAGCTACTCACCAAGAGCGATCAGTTTGTACAAGCTCCAGCTTCAACTTGTTCAACTTCTCTGTCCATCCTCTCTCTTTCTGTCCTTTCTAACTCCATCTGGCGTAACTCGTCATCTGTGTATTCAGGTTCGTAAAGATATCCTTTTGGCTGTGTCGAAGTCAATGTTGTCATCGTCGCTGCTGTAGTCAGACATGTTATCGTTCTCTTTACGAGCTGTAAACAAAGTGACACGTGCGCGGCTCCCAGCTGGCTGTAGGTAGCGGCAGCGCGCAGTGATATGACGGGGAAGAAAATAGTGCCAAGCCATTACGAGGTCTGACCTCTCCATAGACAGCGGTTTTGTGCTGCAAATATATCACTCTTTTGAACACATATTGATTTGAGAAGAAAAAAGCTTTATTGCCGTGACCCCAGCAAACTTGCCGGACTAATTTCATCTTGACCAAAACTGGACCGGAGCTCGGCTCACAGGACGCTGTCGGGGGTAAGTCATGGTCAATGCACCACACTGCTTATGGGGAAGCTATAGAGATTCATGTCTAAAATCCTGAACTATCCCTTTAAGGTAAGATGCTGATTTTTGTGCTGTCATGTAGTGAAATATGCAGTGTTTTATATATGCACATTTATTTAAACTGAGCGTTCTCGCATAACTCTGTCCTCAAGTATGTTCCATCTGTAAGTGTTGTTTGGGCTGTTTTTGTTTAAAATCCACCACCCCGCATTATAAAGCCCTGTGCCCGGTTGCATAAAGCACCTTAAGTTTTCTCAAATGCCTGGTTCAGATTACACGATTTTTTTGTCTGTTATGATAGTCACTGTGTCAGATTACACGATTTTGACTCCTAAAAATCTTGTCATGTCGTGGACAAGAAACATGTCAGACTACACGTTGTTTTCCGAGCCGTCTCACACACTCATTCACTCGCACTCACTCTCACACACACACACGCTCACTCACACACACTCACTCGCACATACACACTCACTCACATACACGCACTCTCTCTCACACACACACACACACACACACACACACACACACACACACACTCACTCGCGAACACAGACTCTCACTCACTCACTCACTCTCCCTCACTCGCGCGCCGTCGTCGTGGAGGACCGTTAAAAAATTAAACATGCTAGTCTTTCTGTCGTGATGTCGTGAAGCATCGCAGACGCGACGCGACGTAGGTTGTCATGGTCGCCCACTATGACATGGTCAAGGTCGCTGTCTAGTTTGTTAGCGATGTATTGCGCAAATATTGCGCGTCGATCATATCGGTATTCTTGCAACAATTTTCCATCGCTAAGATGGTCCAAAGGGTTCTCCCTATCCCTAAAAATTCTTCTTGGCACATAATGATCTTCAGCTGGTTCCATAAATTCAGCCATGTCGTCTTATTTTTGTCCGCGTTACTCTTAAGGTTACGATTTCCAAACCTTAAGTTATACTTAGGGAAATGACCGTTAAGGGGTTTTATGCAACACTTAACGCTTTTTAAGGGATTATTTAAGTGAAAAAACAGCATTTAAGGGAAATTCTAAGTGTTTATGACGTTTCACTTAAAGAAACCCTTAAGTAACACTTAAGGTTTTTTTTTTCTGCAACACCCTTAGGTTTAAGGGAAACATAAGGGCGAACTTAAGGGAAAATTACACTTAAGGTGCTTTATGCAACCGGGCACTGACCCTCTGCACCCCCCTGATAAAATATGTTCCTTCGGCTATGTCAGTCTGTCATCAATAAAAGCTTCTTTTTTGACTATTGCAGAACTGTCTGACTGAACAGTAACATACAACTTTAAATCCGTTTGCTTGACTAGCTTTGAATAATTAAATGATGAGAAAGGAGATGTGTCTCATTCTCTGAATGAGTGAAACCCCTGTAAATGTGCCAGTCACCCATTTGCCAGTAAAGTGAGCGTTACACTCCAAGCAACACAATAGGCTTTCAGACTGAGCTGAGTGTGTTACCACATCACTGTCAAACCTGCAGTTCCTCTTAGTCTGTGATGTCAAGAAACTCTTATATTAAGCACACTCTCTCAAGTGAGAAAAAGACTCATGTGAGCATGAATCTGTGTGAACAGTACAACCAAGTCTTTCATGGTCAGATTTGTGCACAAACGTTGTAGATTAAATGTTCATGTGTCGCCTGTGAGATCAATTGGTCCTGTGCCTATATATAGAAACAGCTGTTTTTTCTTTAATTGGTTGTTAGTGTAGTCATGGTTGCCATGGCGAAAAGAAGCCACATGAGTGCAACCGACATAGCAACGGCACACTGGGAAGTGTAAGAAGCAGTTGCAGTCAAATTCCCCTTCCACACCTCTCAGTTACAGTTTGGTTCTGTTACCCCCCTCTAAAGCATCTGTACAAAAGCAGTAACAGTCTCGCCTACTGTTACATGATGTGATAACACAATGTCCCACTTAGGGTTTTCAAACGGTACTACTTGTACCATTTGGTACTAAAAAAAAGTAGTCCGTACGAGTACCGTGTATAAACACTAGACTGCTGATAGACACTTGACGTGCCGATATACGGTTATATATTGCGATAATGAATATGTACGGTATTGTTATTGTGGGCACTTTAAAATACAGTGAATAATTCCTTAATATGAATTATTTCGGTATTTTAGATTAAAATGTACATCACTGTGTGTATTCTTCATCAAAGAGGTATGCACACTTTGATGTAAACAAGCCCAGCATGGATGAGAAGCATGGCGGAACAAGTGAAGAAGACGCACTGAATGAAAATGCACATTCACTCTCTCTGACAGTAGCACTGCTGCTTCTGCGGAGTGATTTACTCCAATTCTGAGCGAACTCTCTGCTCCTCACCACGGGGCTTCTCAGGCGCTGCGAGCAAATCACTCCGCTTCACCTTCTGAGAATATAGTTCCCAGTATGTGTACGGTTAAGATGGCTGTGTCTCATGTGACCTTGTTATTTGTACACGCTGTGACTATACAAATCACTGCATGTAAATAGGAAAATGTTGGCGTTATTTTGTCACTTATTGGGAGCAGTATGCTAGCTGGATCCGTTTACCTCCAGTCTTTGTGCTAAGCTAGGCTAGCGGTGGGTGCGTCAGACAGAGTTACGGCACGCATGGAGATGAGAAGGGTATGTATGGACTTATATAACTCTGGGGGATACGGTGAATAAGCTAAAGTCCCAAAAGGTCGGCGTGTTCCTTTAATGGACACTTTACTATCCCGTGAGGCCATGGGAGGGGATTTATGAATGGAAGTGAAGCAACGCAACTGACGCTGGCAGGTCACATTATAGTAACTACATGGTGGATGTAGTACATCCTAAATTCATTCATACTACCCATATTCATGCTATATAGAGCGCACTTTTTTTTTTACAGTCGCGAAGTAAATTCAAATGTAGTATATACTCAGAGAGTACGTGATTTTGAATACAGCGTCTGTTTCTGAACACTATATAAATGTTTCAAACAACCATCCAGTTTTTTTTATATTCGCTATGGTGTTCATTTCCTCATCAATTATTAAATACTTAAAGGGATACTCCACCTCTGGAAAGATGAATGTGTATTTAAATTGGGTCATTTATGTAGAAGAAATGTGAAATTATTTTTGAATTTGGAGCTTTCTAGACTGAGAAAAGCCAGAAAATGTATTGTGGATGAAAGACAACAACTCCCAGAATGCACTTGCTTCGCTGCTCTATGAGGCCACTCCCAAGCCACGCCTACCGGTTAGAGAGCAGTTGTAAACAATAAAGCTAACTAGTCTCCGTGAGTCTGCCCGGGTTTTTGAGATTGCATCGCACAAAATGTCCGGGATTCTGCTTTTGCGTTCTACAGTCGCCATTCATCATGTTTACTGTGGTGAGCAGGACGAGGCTAGGGCCGCGGGAGAACGACGCGTGGCCGGTGGCGTGATTACTGATGACCGACACCTGTGAGGCACTGGTCTCCTATCTCTCACGGAGGAGCGGGTATTTTCTTAGCAATGGTAAAACGCACATCAACCGATCACGCCACCGGCCTCGCGTCTTTCTCCCGCGGCCCTAGCCTCGTCCTGCTCACCACAGTAAACGTGATGAATGGCGACTGTAGAACGCAAAAGCCGGTGGCGTGATTACTGATGATGAGCGTCTGTGAGACGCACCGGTCTCGTGGGCTATCTCTCACGGAGGAGCGCGTATTTTCTTAGCAATGGTAAAATGCACATCAACCGATCACTTGTTTAGCGTTCATGTAAACATTACATTCAGATTCACCAATCGGAATGAATTCAGTTAGATTGAAACAAAAGGTGTGCATGTAAACAATGAATGGCGACCGTAGAAAGCAAAGCCGAATCCCGGACATTTTGGACGATCTCGACGGCCGGACATGCAGGTTTCTGCCGGTGAAATCAAACGCACTGGCACTGATCTGTGATAGGTCTATTAGCGCATTAGGTCCAACCCCCTATGGGCGGGTTTGACAGGGTGGGAACTAGTGCTTGTAGTCTTAACAGAAATCCCCCCCTCTTACACTTCCTCCGACAATGACGCAAAATGACGATTTTTGCGTCATTGTAGGAGGAAGTGTAAAGAGGTAAGATTTCTCTCGTCTCAGGGGAAAATGAGAAAATGTTGCACGACCATTCAATAGTATGACTGGGTTTCTAACATTGCAAAGCTTAATGCAAATGGGTGGAGTGTCAGTGTTCCTTTAATACTTAAAGGAGAAGTTCACTTTTAAAATGAAAATTCTGTCATCATATACTCACCCTCATGTTGTTTCAAAGCTGTATGAATTTCTTTCTTATGCTGAACAGAAAGGAAGATATTTAGAAGAATATCAGTAACCAGACAGTTTTTGGGTCCCAATGACTTCCATAGTAGGAAAAAAATATACTATGGAAGTCATTGGGACCCAAAAACTGTCTGGTTACTGATATTCTTCTAAATATCTTCCTTTCTGTTCAGCAGAAGAAAGAAATTCATACAGCTTTGAAACAACATGAGGGTGAGTATATGATGACAGAATTTTCATTTTAAAAGTGAACTTCTCCTTTAACTCTTTCCCTGCCATTGACGAGTTATCTCGTCTTTTATGAGAAAGGGCGTCCCCGCCAAAGATGAGTTTTTTACGGCTTTCCGTGTTTTGTTAATACGCTGGAGGGGCACAGCCAACTTTATATAAGTTTAGCCGCTAGAAGTCGCTTATTCAAAATGACAGATGACACCGTGAATGAATGTGGAATCATGGGTGTTGTCATCTTCACCTTCACAGCCAATGGAAAGCAATCCGACGGGACTCGGCGAAAATCGAGTTCTTGGATGAGCTAATATAGGAACGTTTTATTAACGTTACTGTGGTATGAAGCAGGATGGGGCTGAGAGTCTGGGACATTTTACATTGCTGCTTTTAAAATGCTAATATGCCACAGCTGGCTGCTGCCACTCCATCCATTTAGTTGTTTATGAATATTTTACAATTAAAGTTATGATTAAGTTGTTTAACGTTCGCCTCCTCCTTCCTTGAAGTTGAATTTTGTTGTTACAGTTACATTTGATCGTATAAATGTACATTATTTTATGCTGCTGAATTACTACTCATACAGGTCACTTTATGTGACAAAGTAAAGTTGTGGGGTAATGCAGCTCTGTTTTACTTGGTCAAAACAATCATACTTAAAAAAACAAACATTTAAGTGTGTTGAAAGTTATGTTAACTTGACTTGTTCGCTCTGTGGCTGCTATTAGACTTGTTGCACATTGCAGTAAGCTAGATCGATATTAGAATATCATATTAATAAAAGCTGGATGACTTATGTTGCTAAATGCCATGCAATTCATTTTAAAACTTTGTATGGTGGAGCAAATGCTTTATTGCTGTTACTACAAATAAAGCTCTTTCTGATTAGGCTATGCTATGTTTGTCACTTGACAAAAATAAGAGGTGGGCAAAGCAACGTGCCATGTCTTCAAGACATTAAGCAGACGATTTTATCCAAAGTGATATTACAATAGAGGAGCATAAGCAATTAGTCACAGAGCCAACAATATTTGTAGTATACAATTTGGTTTATTAGAGAGCCAGATTAGGAAACAAGCTAGAGAAAAGAAGAAAAAAGAGGATTTGTGTGTGTGATTGGTTCAGGTAAACCCTACATTATGGGACAAAAATGTCCCCACAAAGATGGCAATATCCCAAATCCTTGTCCTTGTGGGGACATTTTTTGGTCCCCATGAGGAAAACAGCTTATAAATCATACTAAGTGATGTTTTTTGAAAATGTTAAAATGCAGAAAGTTTTCTGTCGTGGGTAGGGTTAGTGTAGGGGGATAGAAGTACAGTATAAAAATCATTATATCTATGGAATGTCCCCATGAAACATGAAAACACAGTGTTTTTGAGTGTGTGAGTGCAGTCAAGTCACACACTAATGGCTAAATGTCTTTGATTGCAAATGCTGATTCTGCCAAATCAGTGTTAATTTGTTCACGTGTAGATTAAAAACCGCAGCAGGTAAAAAAAAAAAAAACTAAACAATTTACATGTTTGCTTTAAAAAAAATGTGTGTTTTATTTGATAAATATCTGTAAAAGTGGATTTCTTTGGAAATCTTAGCCGACTGTGAATTTATTTGTTTTGCAGGTCTATAATGTATGTATAAAAAGGTGTGGGTAATCTGTAGTGTGTTGTGTGATGATGCTGAGTGTTGTTTCCAGTGAGTAGGCGTTTAGAGGAAATTTCGTGATCAGACAGATAACACCCCCTCTTTTTAAACGTCAGTGTCAAGAAACGTATGGGTGATTGCTGTGCTATTATTAATTGGATATTAATTCATTTCCATGAAATGTCAATGATGACAGTTGAGAAATAACGCTTGTATGTCCATACAAAGGTTGTGGCTTGAATTTCTTGATCATGATGGTGTCGGCTGTACGCTTTTACACGTAATTTCTTGTGGGAGCTTGTTTAGGTTTTCACTTTTAGTTCAGTGGTAATAACTGATGTTGAAATTCTTGCTAATCTAATAAGTTTTGAGAACCCGTATTGATGGAAATCCCCTGTGATTTTCGTGACAGGAGCCGTTGGGGCTGCGCCCCTGTTCTCCGTACCTCGGAGGCCAGGCTATGGCACCATGGGGAAGCCCATCAAGCTGCTGGCCAACTGCTTCCAGGTGGACATCCCCAAGATGGACGTCTACCTGTACGAGGTGGACATCAATCCAGAAAAGTGTCCACGGCGTGTTAACAGGTGCCAAAGACTGAGAATATATAATTTGACATTGTTTGCAACACTTATTTATTTTACAAACAGCATATTTACAACTAAGAGACTCGTGAATTAATCAGTATGTACAGTCAAATTGGTTTGACTAAACAGTCAAACTGGTTTGATTAAACTCATGATGACTCTTTCTGTTATGTCTTCTAGGGAGGTGGTGGATACCATGGTTCAGCACTTCAAGGTGACAATCTTTGGGGACAGAAGACCAGTCTATGATGGCAAGAAAAGCCTCTACACCGCCCAGCCGTTACCAGTGGCCTCCGGGGGGGTAAGACACATAAATGGATACCAGGGTTGGTGGGAAGTACCTTACAGTATAAATTAGACCTTGATACGTCATGATTAAATGTGTGTTCATTATGATATTCCTTTTATCATACCTAATGTAGTTCTTTACAAATCAACATGCACATCAGTAATGTTTTTTTTTCCTAATGTTTATAAAAGCTACTTGAAAGGGTTAAAAAAGCTACTCTTAAAGGGTTAGTTCACCCAAAAATGAAAATTCTGTCATTAATTACTCACCCTCATGTTGTTCCAAACCCGTAAGACCCGTTCCAAAGATGAACGAAGGTCTTACGGGTTTGGAACGACATGTTGGTTAGTAATTAATGACATAATTTTCATTTTTGGGTGAACTAACCCTTCATTGTAACTCAGGCCTAATCCTGGCTTAATCTAAGCCCTGTCTGTGAAACCAGGCCTTTGAATATTTAACTATGGCGTGCTCGTTTTATTTTTCCTTGTGTGTCTGCTGCACTTGTTTTGTTTTCACCTCAAAACTATGCACTCTAATGATGACCTTGCTTAATCGACCATCGTTTAACGATTAACATCGATAAGTTTTATTGATAAAAATGTATTGACAATTAATCAATCGTCAATTAACCGTTAGCATCCCTAATGCCGACTAATGCATTTTCACAAATTTATATTTAAAAAAATCATATAAAATAACAACTTAAAGGAACATCTCATACTTTTGAACATTTTTCATGACTATGCCTTAATCGTTTTATCCTGTATGTCTGAATAAAACATATCAATGTAAATTTGTGCAATATCTGTAGGTGGACCTGGATGTGACCCTGCCAGGTGAAGGTGGGAAGGACAGGCTGTTCAAGGTCTCCATTAAATTCGTGTCACTGGTCAGCTGGCACATGCTGCATGAGGTTCTCACTGGGCGGAGCACGTCTGATCCACTGGAGCTGGATAAGCCAATCAGCACCAATCCCATACACGCTGTAGATGTTGTTCTGCGCCATCTGCCCTCTATGAGGTAAGAGTTCCCCATGAGTACTCTTACTTGATCATATTGGGCATTTAATACAATTAGAAAGAAAGTGCTTATGTCTTCAGCGATGCAATGCATACCTAGTCAAATGAGACTAGTGTTTTCGTTAAGGATTAGTGTGTAGCGGTTAGATAAGGATCATTTAGGAGTGCACATGTTTGTTCTGCAGGTAACATCTGTGTTATTTGTCTTCTCTCGCTTCAGGTACACCCCAGTGGGACGGTCTTTTTTCTCCTCCCCCGAGGGCTATGATCACCCGCTGGGTGGGGGGAGGGAAGTGTGGTTTGGCTTCCACCAATCAGTGCGGCCAGCTATGTGGAAGATGATGTTGAACATTGATGGTAAGTCAGAGAAGATTATAAAAACACAGTTTCGTTCGCTTTATCCAGTTACATGATCTGGATGTGGTTATTAAAGATAAAAAGATAAAATAATGACTGTCTCTCAGCAATGTTAAGTGTGCAATTTCTATGCCATTAATGGTTTTTCGAATAAAAATGTTTCTCCCTATCATTCTGTCATTGGTCCATCAAGCAGAAAGTCCAATAGCATTGCAGTGTTTGCAGTGCATTTTGGTGGATTCAGCCTTCAAATGAATTATTTAAATAACTGTTGGTGTAACGTTGACCAAGTTTTATTTTCCCCATAGTGTCTGCCACGGCTTTCTACAAAGCTCAACCTGTGATTCAGTTTATGTGTGAGGTTCTGGATATCCACAACATCGATGAGCAGCCTCGTCCTCTTACCGATTCCCACAGAGTCAAATTCACCAAAGAGATCAAAGGTTTGTGTGAATAGGAAACATGGTGGCAAGTTATAGAACTTTCTTTGTATGTTGATTGATTTCCACTGCTAAAGCCATTGTCAGAACTCCATTATGAATTATAGTAGCTCTAACATTAGAGTGCAACGCTAGCAATGCCAATGGTTTGACTCTGGGTCATACTGCAGGTTTGATTTGTAGGTTCATGATATGTAAGTCTAGGGTCATTACGATTTTTAATTAATACTTTTATTCAGCAAGGATGCATTAATCAAATTTGATTAAAATTTGATTTTGAACATTGATCAAAATTGACAGTAAAGACTTTTACATTGTTACAAAAAAAACTATTTCAAATAAATGCTGTTCTTTTTAAACTTGTTAAAAGGTTTTCAACATTGATAATAAGAAATGTTTCTTGAGCAGCAAATTCTAATCATTTCTAGAGGATCACGTGACACTTAAGACTTGAGTAATGATGCTGAAAATCAACTCAGCCATCACAGGAATAAATTATTATTATAATTAAATATTAAAGAGGATAAGTTATTGTAACAATATTTCACAATATTACTAATACTACTGTTGTTGTTGTTTTTTACATTAGATAAATGCAGACTGCAAAAAATAAATTAAATGTTATATATCAGTAGCTGGTTTCCACTTACATATTTTAATGCACATTTTGGGATAACATAAAAATGTTGAGTGGAAACACAAACATGTGTAAGTGACAATTTTGTTCTCTTGGATACATGGGAAAGAAATGCTGCTTTATTTGCAAATTGCTCCTCTGATTTTTGCATAAATTATATTTTGGAACTTGGATTAATACATGATGTTCACTGTAGTGGATTTAATAGTGAAATTACTCTTAGACCTATATTAGTCTTATGCTGAGCTGTTGTGTCTGTATAGTGGTGTAAATTTGATCTTCTCCTCTCATCAGGTCTAAAGGTGGAGGTCACCCACTGTGGCACCATGCGGAGGAAGTACAGGGTGTGTAATGTTACTCGCCGGCCGGCCAGCCACCAGACGTAAGAGTATATGCATTGTTCATCTGTCTTATGATAATGTGAGGTTGTGTCTCAGTAAGCAGACAGGTCAATAAAACTGTCCTGTTTGTTATGTTAAGAAGCGAACACTTAAGAAACTCTCTCAGAATCCTTTCAGTTTTGTTTAAAGATATTCTTTCCAGTGCCCCATTCATTTTTTGTTTTACTTTGTCAGGTTTCCTCTACAGCTGGAAAATGGACAGACCGTAGAGAGAACAGTTGCACAATATTTCAGGGAAAAGTACAACTTGCAGCTCAAGTACCCCCATCTGCCCTGCCTGCAAGTGGGGCAGGAGCAGAAACACACGTACCTGCCTTTGGAGGTGAGAGTCAAGAGATCTGATAACTTACTGAATGTTAGCAGGAAGCTGGCTACCATTTCCTTCCGCACATTCAGATGGCAGCCGCCATCTCTTCCTGGATTTGTGGATTTTTGACCATTATTTCTATACACTTAACGGCCTTTTTAGAAGATTTTTGATGTCTTGATCCTTTTTAATGATGCCCATGTTGGCCATCCTCTTCACCACTCAGGTGTGCAACATTGTGGCAGGCCAGCGCTGCATTAAGAAATTAACCGACAACCAAACCTCCACCATGATCAAAGCCACGGCCCGCTCGGCACCGGACCGACAAGAGGAGATCAGCAGACTGGTGAGTTCGACATGTCGCTATCTAACACTGCACTAACACAATAAAGAAAAGAGACTCCGCAACATCTCTGCTAGACTCAATGATCGAAGATCCTCAGTGGCGGAAAACCAACACTGTCACAAGGCCCAATTCTCATGTATAAATCTCTTGCTCAAACCATAGGTGCGCAGTGCCAACTACAACTCGGACCCCTTCGTGCAGGAGTTCCAGTTCCGTGTGCGGGACGAGATGGAGGAGGTGACGGGTCGCGTCCTGCCCGCCCCCATGCTGCAGTACGGCGGCAGGGTGAGCTCTGAACACTTTATGGTACCCGTCCCCTTTCACTCATGCGCCGTATGTTTGTTTGTGTTTGAGTAGAAGGCTAGAAATTTGGTATGGTTTGTGTCTAGAATTAACATTTAACATTATAATTAATGTGTATGCTAATTTTTAAGGAGAGTTAAGCCCCTTTCACACCAATAACGATAACTATATTAGCATCCACTCCAGTGGATGATATCGTTCTCTTTACTTTAAGCACGTACTGCAGATACATTGTGTTCTGCTTGAGATGCTCAAGCTCTTTAAAGCAGAATGGATTCGGATTGGCTGTCAATGTTTTTATCGTTCAAATTGATTCCAATGATATCGTTTCTCTGTGCCGTTATTGTTATAGTTGTGTAGACTCTGCTATTCCTTTATATTTAGAACTACATCTTTATCGTTATCGTCTCTGGTGTGAACGAGCCTTTAGTTGCTCTGTCTGTTGCTTTAAATGGAATGAGGTTTGTTGCTCATGTTCAATTGCTTGCTTGTTCTGTTACCACATTTTTCTTTTGCATTTGGAAAATACAATTTATTCTCTCATTTTCTTATGTGTGCTTTTATTGTGTGTTATGTGTGATTTAGTGTAAATATTGTGAATATGTGTAGCTATTTATAGGAATGTTAATATAGCATTTAATGTATGATTTTATGTAACTCATCCTCATGTCGTTTTTGTTGTGGAATACAAAATAACAAATTCAAAGCAGAATTTCTAAGCTGCTTTCTTCATGCAGTGGAAGTGAATGGTGATTATTGCTGTCAAGCAAGACTTAGAATATTGTTATATAGACTTTTTATGGTGTTATTTTGGCCTTTTTTGTGTTTGACATGCCTTTTAAAAATCCTTTTGTGTTCCATAGAAGAAGGGAATTCAAGATTTTGAGTAAACGAGTTAAAGACTTCTTTGAGCTTGAACTATATAACTTGTATGATACTAAAAAATATTTTTCAATGTTCAATATTTTTCAGTCTAAACCAGGGTTCACCAATCTCGGTCCTGGAGGGTCGCTGTCCTGCAGAGTTTAGCTCCAACCCCAATTAAACACACCTGAACCAGCTAATCAAGGTCTCACTAGGCATACTAGAAACTTTCAAACAGGTGTGTTGGAGCTGGTTGGAGCTAAACTCTGCAGGACAGCGGCCCTCCAGGACCGAGATTGGTGAACCCTGGTCTAAACCAACAATTAGCATTTGTTTTAAAGGGATAGTTCATCATTTACTCACCCTCAAGTTGTTCCAAACCTGTATGAAATTCTTTCTTCTGCTAAAAGACAAAAGAAGATATTTTGAAGAATATGAGTAACCTAACAGTTGATGAGCCCCTTTGAAGAAATTCATACAGGTTTGGAACGACTTGAGGTGAACTATCACTTTAAGATCCCAAAGTGAGAACTTTTTTTGCCAGCTTTTATATCATTATATGCTCTAAAGTTCACCATAACATTTAGATCCTATAGCGTCTGAGTTTGTACACTGTTTGATCTCAGTAAATTAAGACAACCTTTGTATACATGTGTTACAGAATCGCACAGTAGCCACCCCAAGCCATGGTGTGTGGGACATGAGAGGCAAGCAGTTTCACACTGGTGTGGAGATCAAGATGTGGGCCATTGCTTGCTTTGCCACTCAGAGACAATGCAGAGAGGAAGTTCTCAAGTAAAGCTTTCTCCATCTTTTGGTCATTAACAAAGCACCACTTATTACTGGAATTAAAACTGAAATGAAATTGTCTTTTTTTTTTGCAGGGGCTTTACAGACCAGCTGCGGAAGATCTCTAAGGATGCAGGGATGCCCATACAAGGCCAGCCATGTTTCTGCAAATACGCTCAGGGAGCAGATAATGTGGAGCCCATGTTCCGTCACCTGAAAAACACCTACGCTGGCCTACAACTCATCATCGTCATACTACCTGGGAAAACTCCTGTCTACGGTAACTATATATGGACAGATGCAGGCACTTTTTAATGTGCTTTTTATTTGGTCATCAACTTCCTAAAGACCTCGTGATTAGATTAGATTAGTGGCATGAATCTTTCTTTGAATTATGACTTTTTACTGTGAATCAATATCAAACCTCTGATTCAACTATGCGTTTGCACCATTATTTAAGGGGTTTTTCATGCACGTGTTAATAAAAAAAAAAAATTTACAGCAAATATTTAATATTTCTGGTTGCAACAAAAAAATATATACTCTACTGTTCAAAATGTTGTGGTTGGTAATATTTTTTTTGTTTTTGAAAAGTCTCTTATGCTCAAAGAGGCTGCTTTTATTTGATCAAAAGTACAATAATAATGTAAAATATTGTTACAATTTTAAAATTTATTTCTAAAAATTGTTGTTATTGTGATGGCAAAGTTGAGTTTTCAGCAGCCATTAATCTAGTCTTCATTGTCACATGATCCTGATTTGGTGCTCAAGACACATTTCTTATTATTATTAATTTTGAAAACAGTTGTGCTGCCTAATATTTTTGTTGAAACCATGATACATTTTTTTCAGGATTATTTAATGAATAGAAAGTTCAAAAGTACAACATTTATTTGAATTGGAAATCTTTTTTTAACATCATTATCAGTTTTGATTAATTTAATGCATCTTTGCGGAATGAAAGTGTCAATTTCTTTTAATAAAAAAATGTACTGGCCCCAGACATTTAAATGGTAGTGTATATGTAAAATATGTAATAATATATTTTACATATTTTACATATACACTACCATTTAAATGTAAAATATGTAAAATATATTATTACATATTTTACATATACACTACCATTTAAATGGTAGTGTATATGTAATAATATATTGTAATGAAATATGATTCAGTGTTATACAGGATGTTGCACAAAAAATGTGTTGTTTGTATAATTGACACCCAGATGTGTGCAACAGTTCAACATATTGTAGTCTGTACCTGTGTCAAATCAAATTATTCATACAACCTCCCTGAACACAGGTGTGCAGTCACCACAGCATATCAGTATGGATAACAAGTATATGGTATATACACATGTACAGTATACAAATTACAATATACACAGTATACATGTTAAGGGACTCGTATACAAGTAGTAAACAATATACATTTGACCTCCAACGCGAAAAACTGCCAAACTGGTTTGGAACTTATAACACGTCAGTCATACTCGGCGCCATCTTGTTTTTGTTTAGTTTTTGTCAAATTAAATGATTTAAATTTGGTGTTTATTTTCCCATGATATATTCTTTGAGTTGCTGGCTGTTGCACTGAAGTCTGTGCTCTCGTTCCCCAGCGGAAGTGAAACGTGTTGGAGACACTCTTCTGGGAATGGCAACTCAGTGCGTTCAGGTGAAGAATGTGGTGAAGACCTCCCCTCAGACCCTCTCCAACCTGTGTCTCAAGATCAATGTCAAACTTGGCGGCATCAACAACATATTGGTACCCCATCAGCGGTAAGAGAAATCGAAAGTGAATTAAGTCCGTTCCATTTCACTGAAAACTTAATTCTCTGGTTAGGACACACTTTCCTTAAATGTACTAAACACCTTGTTTGTGTGCATTTATATTGTTTGTTTTTTAGCCCATCTGTTTTCCACCAGCCCGTCATTTTTCTGGGAGCTGATGTCACTCATCCGCCCGCAGGAGATGGAAAGAAACCCTCCATTGCAGCTGTGAGAAAGACAGACAACATATACACACCTTTCATATCAGATACTTTACAATTTCATCACATGAATGTAGTGTTACATTATATGACCGCCAGTGTTACATTATATGACCACGCTCTTATTCTTGCAAATGCTTTTAAACCATTCAAGCGCGATAAGACACAAAAGAGAACGCAGTGCATTACTGCCGTTTGCCACATCTGAATCTCCTGTCTGTGAGACACACACGACTCGAGCGCACAGAAAGCCGCTTCGGACAGCGCTTGAACAGACAAAAACACACAACATTATGCAAAAAGGCCCGTTTTGTTGAGTATCCTAACAAGCAGTCTTAAATGAATGTAAAGAGATGCGTGTCAGATCCTCGTGATGTGCATCAGGTCTTAAAGTGACAGCAAAATATTAAGGATTTAAGGATAATTAAGAATAATCAAAGAACAAAAGAGCTTTAATAAAGATTAATCTATGTTTAATTTATAATTTATGCAGTGAAGAATGTGTTTCAAAAGTGTTTGATAACTTTATCCAATTTCTTTATCCTACCTGTTAGACCTACCTGAAAATCTTAAAACACTGTTTACAAGATTGTCAAAAACAATATCTTTTTGTGCATTTTGTCAGGGCAAGTGTACATCTGAACTGTTCTGTCTGGGCCTAAATGTTAAAATGGCTAAAATTGAGGAAAATAAATCAATTTCATAGAGACATCATTAGAAGTATTGGTATCGGTGATGCCTTCTTTCATAAAAAGATGCTGTTAAACAAATATTTTAAATAAAGGCTGCTGTCTTTATGTTGTTTCTTTCTACATTAATTTGGAGTTTAAATGTAAAATTATTACAATATAAAAATATATTAAGAACTTAAATGTTGGGTGAGATTAATCGTGATTAATTACAGAAAAATGTGCGATTAATTAGTTAATTTGTTTTTTATCGTTTGACAGCACTACATCATACACATTTGTGAAAAAAACTAATTTGCAACATCTCAAATCGTATAATAATACGTGACCTGAAAATTGTCGAATAGATGTGGATATTTAAAAGTCGGAAGAGTGAAATGGCTTGAAATGACATTTTGAGATTTTGTCCATCGGACATTTGATTGGATCATTGTGGTTTGCTATTGCTGTGATCTCATGTGAATGACAGGTTGTCCTGTCATTAGAGAAGAGAAGAGAGATCATTGCAAAAGGGAGGGAAATTATTTTGATTAAAGATTACGAGGGCACATAAATAAATAAAAAAATGATGTGCACGGAAAAATCATTTATAATAAACACTGCAATAAAAATACGAGTTGGCATTTTTAATTTCATGGTGACTAAAGAAATACTGCTATTTTTCTCCTCACTTCAAATTTGTTGCTGAATAGGTGGTGGGTAGCATGGACGCTCACCCCAGCAGGTACTGTGCTACAGTCCGTGTCCAGAGGCCCAGACAGGAAGTGATTCAAGACCTGGCGTCCATGGTGCGAGAACTGCTCATCCAGTTCTACAAGTCCACCCACTACAAACCCACCAGAATCATCTTCTACAGGGATGGTGTGTCTGAGGGACAGTTCAGACAGGTGAGGCTCTCCAGTTACACTCTCTCTGTCTTATAAACAGTATTCATTTTCATTTCTTCAGGTCTTAAAGGAGTTGTTCACTTTAAAATGAAAATTTGCCCATGATTTACTCACCCTCAAGCCGTCCTAGATTGTATATTACTTTCTTCTTTCAGACGAATACAATCGGAGTTATATAAAAAAATATCCTGGCTCTTCCAAGCTTTAAAATGGCAGTGAATTGCAACCAACAGTTCAAGCTCAAAAAAGTGCATTCATCCATCATAAACGAACTCCACACGGCTCTGGGGGGTTAATAAAGGCCTTCTGAAGCGAAGTGATGAGTTTTTGTATGAAAAAATCCATATTTAAAACTTTATAAAGTAAAATAACTAGCTTCCGGCAAACGAACATTCGGATTGACGCACTACGCTACTTCTGACGTCACAAGTTGCGTAAGTTGCGCTTTAGGCGTAAGTAGACTGCGTTTGGCCGGAAGCTTGAATTTTATTTTGTAAAGTGTTAAATATGAATATTTTTCTTACACAAACTCATCGCTTCGCTTCAGAAGGCCTTCATTAAAGCTGCAGTCGGCAAGTCTGGCAGATTGAGGGGACTTAGCCACATTTTTTGAATGTTTACTATTCTCATTACCCTCCCCCACTACCACAGAGCACCCTACCATCGAGTTCGTGCTCGTCAGTGCATGTGCACCAGATTTTCTGTGAACGCGCCCGTCTCTTCAGCATCGAAGCATCATTTTCTTTTCCTTGGTTGGTTTGGACCTCCTAGCTCTGGCTGTTAACCGAGGAATTGGAAGCTTGTTAGTAGATTTTCTCTCCGCCATCACGCTTCGTACAATCCAACACACCTGCGAACTTCAGGCGTGTGCATGTGATGTTGTGACGTGCGCTAGGGGGGATCTGTGGCGTGTGCACAAACTGTGATCGACAGTCAGATCTCACACAGCCCTGTGCTGATTGGACAAGAAGAACCGGGAGCGGTGGATTTTTGCAAAACAAATAACACGCTCTAGGTGGAGGTAGAAGTGCAGGTTTTTTTTCTAAAACCGGCTGATTTATGTTGTTCTGTCGGAGCATAGTGTCGGTTTCAGTGAATATGATCAAAAAAATCTTGCAGACTGCAGCTTTAACCCTCCGGAGCCGTGTGGAGTTCGTTTATGATGGAGGAAAGAACTAGCGGCGATGCAAACCGACGGTGTTGTCGCCTCTCGTTGGCTGCGTCAGGACCAAAAAGATGTGCATGAACACACAGCATAGACTACAGCCGACTGCAAACTACCACGTGCATTCTGCGCTTGCGTGTAAGGAATTAACCGTCTATATCAGCAGGTATCAAAAGTCTATATTAGTCACTCAAAAAGAGGAACCGAAACAAGAGTATACGGAAAAAAGCAGCACCTGCTAGTCGCTTTTTGGAATGCTCGGATAGGATAACATAACATTAGACCAGCCTTCTGCCTGTGCCGTCTTGACTTCCCTGCTCTCTTTCATCACTTTCGCTTTAATTCTCGAGCACTGACTCGTTCGCTAAACTGAACATCCAATCAGAGTTCACACTCACCGACAGCCCCGATGCCGATTCAACATGCTGAATCGGGCAAACTGCCGCCGGCGTGTGGAACACACTGCAAAAACTAACCCCGACAGACGCTCGCTTGGTGTGTCCCAGCCTTAAAAAAGTTTTGCATTTGATTTTTTAAAATGTGCAGCAACCCTGCTGTATCTTATGTCTTTCCTTCTAGGTGCTGTACTATGAGTTGCTGGCCATACGTGAAGCTTGTATCAGCCTTGAGAAAGAATATCAACCGGGAATCACCTACATCGTCGTACAGAAACGTCACCACACTCGTCTCTTCTGCGCTGATCGTACTGAGAGGGTGAATATGAGAGAGTTCTCTTGAAAACTTTGTCACTTTTTCTCACTTTTGCAACTCGCACACTCACTTTTTCGTAATTTTCGTTTATTTCTTTTTAAAGGTGGGCCGCAGTGGTAACATTCCAGCAGGTACCACAGTGGACACTGATATCACCCATCCTTATGAATTTGACTTTTATCTGTGCAGTCATGCTGGAATACAGGTATGAACACACAGCCATGAGGACAAAAGTATTAGTGCATTTTTAGGCCTTTTTTTATGGCATTATTTCCTGATATATTGAGTGATTAATTGCATTCACAATTACAGAAATTGGAAGAATTGAGTCTATTGCATCTCATCAAAATTATTATTTAACCCCATTTACCCAGGGTACAAGCCGACCTTCACACTACCACGTGCTATGGGACGACAACTGCTTTACAGCCGACGAGTTCCAGCTCTTGACCTACCAGCTGTGCCACACATACGTGCGCTGTACCCGCTCCGTCTCCATCCCTGCACCAGCCTACTATGCCCACCTGGTGGCCTTTAGAGCCCGTTACCATTTAGTGGATAAAGAGCATGACAGGTGAGGGATTTACTTGACTAGTTGATGATGTCTAGCTACATAGAAGTAGAAATTCTATTTGTTTAAATCAGGGTTTCTCAAACTCGGTCCTGGAGGGCCACTGTCCTGCACAGTTTAGCTCCAACCCTGATCAAACACTCTTAGCTGTGAGTTTCTAGTGATCCTGAAGACATTGATTAGCTTGCTCAGGTGTGTTTGATCAGGGTTGGAGCTAAACTGTGCAGGACAGTGGCCCTCCAGGACCGAGTTTGAGAAACCCTGGTTTAAATGAAAGGCTTTTAGAAGCTGTCAATCACCTTGATTTGAATAGGCTTTGCATATTCTTGGTTGCCATAGGCGCTCTTTTGTTAAAGTGAGCCAGAATAGCCATCATTTCAATGATTCAAAGTCTTGGTTTGAGTTCAGAAAGTTGAGTTATTCAAGCTAACCACCTAAAAGACAGAGTCAGATTCATACAGTCAGGTTTTTATGCAGCAATACCATATAAAAGTCTTTTATTTGGACACCAGAACATTTGAACATTTTCACAACTCTTGAGCGCTAAAATCCAGAGGTTTTTCCTTTTTCTGCAGGGAAAGTTTCATCTCCTTGGTATGTCAGGGAAAATGTATGATTTCAAAGTGTAAATTTAGGTAAATTTTGCTTTCTCCTCTTTCACAGCGCGGAAGGCAGCCATGTGTCGGGCCAGAGCAATGGCCGAGATCCTCAGGCCCTGGCCAAAGCTGTGCAGATCCATCACGACACTCTGAGGACCATGTACTTTGCTTAGCTCCGCCTCCACAGACCTGTCAATCACCTGTCATCACGCACTTAGCGGAGGACGGCTTCTCCCAATCACAGGCTGCTAAAGAGAACCAAATGTAACAGAACTTACAGGAGGAATGTAATAGAAAAACAGCCAATCTTTCCAATTGCCTTCGCTTACTGATTGTTTTTAATATGTAGATTGCAGCTATACCATTATTTATTAGATTTGTAGATCTGTTTAACTTTTAATTTTGCCAGCTTAGGTCACAAAACCAAGCTTAAAGGTTTGCTCGATCAAATCGTGCTAGATCAGCGAATGAGGCAGTGTTATTTCTTTAGGACAGGAGTGATTTGCCCTGCTCATGCCGATTTCTCCTACAGAGTTTAGTTTCACAACTTATCAAACACAAATGAAGCTGGACATCAGTGTCTTCAGGTTCAGATGAAAAAGAGTGTTCGAACAGAGCTGAAACTAATCTTTGGAACACCTTTGGTTTAGGATTAGTACTCTATTAGGTTTGGTGAAGGATTTTGGAGGAATGCCACTAGAGGGCAGTGTAAGGTTTTGCTAATAGTTTGCAATGACATTGGTCCTGTTGGTCCTGCACTGTTCCTCTGGACATTTATTGCGCTAATCTGTGACCAGTCTTGATACTTCACCAGTAACTCTTACTAGTAAATCATGTTTTTCCAGAAAAATCTACTAATCTGCAAAAAAGACAACTGAAATGTCATTCCATTTTGTTCCAACCAGTCGGAGATCCATATTTGTCCCTTTACATCTCATTTACCATGTGTCCATGTCTTATTCCGCTTTTTGAACATTGGAGACACCACTTTTCTTCCAATTCCACAGTCTTTCAAATGATTCTTTATACCTCTGTGATACATTAACTTTGTGGTCCATGCACTGCCTGGAAAATTTTGCTCCTTGCGGTTCCTGACGTCTTTCCTCTCGGCTCGCTCATTAAGCAGAGGTGACAGATTAGCTAAGGGCTGCAGAATCACCAAAAGAGGAACTTTGAACTTTGAAACTCAAGGGTCGGTAAAAAAGTTTCCACGTAGTTAACCATATGTTATTGTATGTGCGTTGAACGCTTTGTGCCTCGTTCGGTTTGTGTGCGCTTACAACGCAAGTGTTCGAATCAGTCCGAGCGTGACTGTAACACACTCGATGGATGTGTGTGCACATATAATTCCACCCAAGGCAACTCAGAGGCCTGTTATACATTATTATTCACTTTACAGCTGTTGGACATTTCATTCTCATTTGTTCTTTGAGCTTATTTATAATGTTGCTTTTAACGTGCATTGTCAATAGTGCATCTGTAAATTATCTATTTAATTTATCAGTTTCTTAATTTAGCATTTTAGCCCTGTGAACTTTGACAAAAACTGTCCCATAAGCCTTTTAGTGCAATAAGCCAATTATTGACGGCTCTGTCGTAGACTTTCATATACAATGCAAACAGTACCTTATGAGTGAATGCTTTCATTTTAAAAATGTGTTTTTGTATGTGGCATTGTGTAAGTGAACTCGAACTCCATGGATTTGGCAGGTTTTATTGAAATGAATGATGTGTTTTATGGCTGGAATGCTGGGTTGAGTTTGCAGCGGAGATGGTTACTCTCATGGATATGTTGAATGGAAAAGGCTCAGTTTGCTATTAAGATCTTGGACAGACCTTTCATGTTAAAAGTCAAATGAGACAAAGTGCCTGTTTTATAGGAAATATCCCTAAAATGCAATTCTATTGGGGTACGTTTTAATGAAATATATATTTAAAGTAAATGGATGTACATACGGTTGGACAGATATTTAGCTATTGAAACTGTTGTTATTAAGGTCATTTTGTTGTTAAGGGCAATTTGAATAGTTGAACTGACTAAAAGTCCCGGATCATTTTCTCTCTTTCAAATATTTGAACTTTCAAACTGTCTTTTGAATTTTCAAATTGTCTTTTGAGCGTTCAAACTTTCAAAAGCTCTTTTTGAATTTTCAAACATTCGTTTGAACTTTCAAAAGCTCTTTGAACTTTCTTTTGAACTTTTTGAATTTTCAAACATACTTTTCAAACTTTCGTTTCAACTTTAAAACTTTTTTCTTCAAAGTCCCTGTGTATTCAACTTGCATTCCACACAGACCAAACCAATGTGCCTCCGAAAACAGGGGTGGCGGGGAGTATTGAGTAAAGGCATTTGGATTGTAGCGGGGTAGGTGGAGGGTTATGTTTTTAACTCTGCGGCCTCTGGCACACTTTCACATCGCCCTTAATGTGAATGGCACTGTAGTCTTTTTGCCCTATAGCCACAAATACGTCTTCTTGACCAGTGTAGCTGCTATTTTACATAACAAATTACATCTGCTTTTATATGTGGAGAGAGAGCAAGAGAGACTCTGAGAAATGACTGACAAATATATTGCTGCACTTAAAAAGCCCTACATTCTCAGATTTGGCGAAACGCCCGAGGTGCTAAGAGGTTGTGGTGCTGTAATTCGGGGGATGTTAACCACACTAATCTCTATCTAATCTTTATCTGCTCCACATTTTCTTGTGAATACTTGTCATGCAGTGTTTCACCAGGACTTTAGAGCGTGATATTCAGTTAGCTCACTCATTTTTCTAAACACAAATACTCAAAACCAACCAGACCCACATACTTGTTCTTACAAAATGTCTGTTTTAGCGAGTTAACTGGAATTTAGGTCTGTGCGAAAAAACAACAACTTGCTCTTATGTCAATTTGCTTCGGTGCTCTTTTTCTTTTGTTTCAGTGTGCTGAGAACTGTTACTTCTCTGCCGCTACCAGCATTTGAACTTACTTGAAAAAGGGGAGTGATCAGTAGAACCTGCACCCATATGCATGTTTGGCTTTAGATGGCAGCTTATACAGCCTTTTGAAGTTGCCACGGAATAAATAGCAAAAAAAAAAAAGTAGGTGGGGCATTGCATAGGGGTGGTGCTATTCTAGTTAGTGGGTGTGGCTTAAACGGCCCCTCCCACTACAACTGTGACACGACACTCTCCACCCCTTGGCTTAAAGCTGGACTGCGGATACCTTGAAGCATTTTTAATTCAGAGAAGTGTATTTGTATATTTTTAAATAACATAACTGCATAATGCACATCAATTATTTTTGCTAACAAAGTCTATGAAATATTTAGCAAAAGATGAAAATAGTGATGTTAATCATGATAGTGACTAATATAAAAAATGGCTAATATGCAATAGACTATTAGGTTCGTCTCGTATTTTTTCGAAAGTCGTTTGTGAGTGTCTCTGCATCGTCCTACGGTATTTATGACAAATGATGTTGTTCGCAAAGGGATGAACCTTCAGTCCTCTTTTTATTCTTATGCTTCATTACATTTATTGACTTAAACATGAAGGTACCGCCTCAAATATTTCTATTTAGTTGATTTCAAAACATGGCAATTCACACACAAGCACATTTGAAAATGCCTGTAGGCTACTGGTCCTCTTGAACTCATCATATTATTGGTGTCTGAATAGATGAGTGATAAACTGTTTTCTTCAAGCCTAGAGTATTTGCTTCTTGACTTTTTTTTCCTGACTTTGTCGAGGTGAAGATTCATCCTTTGGGCAGATGAGTTAGTGGAATGTGCCTTTTCTGATGGTGCTGTTTTCAGACAGAAAAAAAATCCCTTTTTAAGGGCCCAACAAGCCTATATTGAAGTTATATTGATATGATATACTGTATAATGTGTGTTTAAGAGTGTTAAAACTGTATGTGTGGGTGTGATTGTGCCTCTTTATTCGCCAAGAACACATTAAATCACAGAGCTTGCCAGTTACAGGGTCTCTGGACCAAAATTTCTACACTTTTTATAAAGATTTGGCACTGCAAAACTAATAGATCAAGCACTGACCATGCAAGCTATACTGTATGAAGCCTGGAAACTTATCCCAAGTGATGTTTTCCCTTTATTTTTGTCTCCAATCCATTCTTAACAACCAGTGTCAAATCTGTGTTCTCTATACATGATGAAATAGCAATAACGTAATCGGTAATTTCACAAATATTTGGCCTGAATTCCAATTTTAGACACCTTTTCATAAATGAACTTCATGAATACAACTTACATTTACTAACATGTTTAAGCAGGTTGATTTGGTGATTCTAAAATGATATTTATATCTGTGATTAAATACAGCACATTAAAGATGAGCAGGAGTATCAGCGTCCAGATTTATCATGCTATGCAAGCTTCTTTAAGATGAAAAGAATCTTGCATTGGGTAATAAATAAATACTATTTACTATTTATCCCTCTCTCCATTGTGATTCAACACACATTCAACGCTCTGATGTAATGGTTTAGTTATAGTGTGATGAAATATTAATAATTGATAACAGACCTGTCCAGTTTTAAAATATATATTTGTCTCTTTTTATTTTATCTCAACCCTTCAAATTGTGGTCTTTCCTTGGGTCTTTTTATTTGGTTGTTCTATTTAATTGTCAATTAAAATGTATGTATGCAAACTTTGATGGACATGTCTTTTGAATGGTTTGTCTTGGACAAAAAAATATACATATGAATAAATATTGAATGTACATGCATTTCTGTTTACTGTGCAAGGAAGGAGTGTGTATCTCAATGTTGTTATTAACTTAAAAAATATTTTATAATTGAAAGGCTGAAAGCAAATAAAATATAAATATAAGATGGAAAACGTAAACTTAATAAAAATTATAAATCTAACTGAAATAAGTTGAAGTACTAAAATGACTAAATCTGAATAGAAATAAAGCTAAATATTCATATATTTTTTTAAAAACTATTCTAACTAAAAAATTTAAATATTCATTTGAAAACTAAAAATATAAACTTAAAAGCTCATTTAATTTTTTTTACAAATGCTATAATAATATATAAATAATACTAAAGCAACAACATCTGAAGTGTGATTGTTTTCAGTGTAATTTCCTTTCATAGATGTAAATAAAACTGTTATATAATCGAACAGATTAAGATGAGTGAAGCAAGAATGGCTAACGTAGTATTAGATGCATAGAAAAATGTTGATAAATTCTTTATTAATCCCACAAAAGAAAGTAAAATGCCCAGAGAAATACATAATTTAAATGACAAGATAAAACCAGATTTAAAATATGACCTTTTCCATGCACAAACATAACAATGACACCTCAGTTCCCTCACATTCAGACTAAAATACTAACATCACCACTGATTTCTACAAGTTTCCAGAGGAATAAAAAACTCACTTTGTATAATTATTTACTTAAAACCATCCATATTCATATACGTTCATATTCCAGTGCAGGGAAGAATGTGCCTTGTAGAGGTGACATCACTGTAGTAAAGTGTCATTAAAAATTAAACTTGAGAAAGACAAAATGGCTTTGCCCTCACTATCAGCATTATTGCACAAAATACATCCCTGTCTTCTCAACCTTTCCCCCACACACCATTTACCAAAGAAATCAAAATTGGAGTTTTTATTTGCTTCCATCTATAGGCCATCTATAGTCTAGTGTAGTAGCCTACAGTAAAGGTTAACAAGAATACCCTTACAGCAAATATACAGTAAGCATTTAAAAACTGACTAGAAGTAACAAGCAAATATAATGTTCATGGCTAT
This sequence comes from Squalius cephalus, assembly GCF_949319135.1. Taxonomy (NCBI): domain Eukaryota; kingdom Metazoa; phylum Chordata; class Actinopteri; order Cypriniformes; family Leuciscidae; genus Squalius; species Squalius cephalus. The sequence goes on along the minus strand of NC_137129.1, from coordinate 32,931,473 downwards.
GATGTAAACTGAAGGTTTTTGGCTATTTTAAGGGGACCTATTATGCCCTGTTTCAAAGTCTTGAATTTGTATTTGGAGTCTACTAGAAGGTTTTCATACTTGAATGTTAAAAAAAATTTAAAAATATATTTTATATATATTTCACTGTCGCAGCAGCGCTCTTAGTTCCGCTCTGATTGGTCGGCTGGACCAGTGTTTTGCGATTGGTCAACCAAATGTCATGCCGCTTAAAAATTGCCCAATTTATACTTCTGCGTCGACCTTACGCCGTAGCTACGTCGTAGGCTGTGTGTAGCGCGCGTACCCTTCGGCGTACCCTGACGTGCACCTCTCCAAAAATGTAACAAAGCGTCAACTCTACGCGGACGCAAGCGCTGTGATTGGTCTACTAGGACCGCTCCCTCGGGTTTCACATGCTCCCTCTGCGCGCGTCAACGCAGTAGCACCTCAATGCAGTACACAAGATCCGAGGGGAGGAGTCGGATCTTATATAAGGGGTGGAGATTGGTAGGTTTAGGGGTGGGTTTAGGGATCAGGGGGTGGAGATTGGTAGGTTTAGGTATGTAAGGTGGGAGGAGTTGGATTTTATCCGACTCCTCCCCCCGGATTTTATGCTCTGCAGTGAGGACCATCTCCGTCAACGCGGACAACGACGCAGAAGTATAAATGAAAACCAACGCGTTGCCTACAGCGTAGAGGCTCCGGCGTAGGTCCGACGCAGAAGTATAAATCATTATTATTTAAATGAGGGATATTGTGATGTGTCCGTTCCCGGAATAAAACTCAAGACTACAATCGAGGCATGCTTCGTGCTTAAAGGGGTGGTTCAGGATTTTCGACATCAGACCTCATTTTCAAGTGAGCCTGGTTGTTATTCATCAGTGGAGACAGTTTTCAAAAAAATTCATCCAGTCCTTACTTTTGGATAGTTCGCCTATGCTAGGCTAGCGCGAGTCAATGGTGCACGTTAGCCTGCCATTAAAAACAGTTTTACCCACTCCACAGTACACCAAAAGCAAATAAATTATAACGCCAGACTATCGATGTAAATGTCTATTGAGAGAATAATGTTAGAAATCAAATTACCCTTTCATCACATTGCATTAGTTATAATTTGTTCCCTGTATTTATAAGCAGTCTACAGCAGCGGCGGAGTTATATTTGGTTACCTAGGAAACCGAGAGAGCCTGTCCACATAACAATCACGCAAGTGTATTACCTGCGGCAGATAATTGAGATACAAGAGTACTTTGATTTCTAACATTATTCTCTCAACAGACATTTACATCGATAGTCTGGCGTTATCATTTATTTGCTTTTGGTGTACTGTGTGGAGTGGGTAAAACTGTTTTTAATGGCAGGCTAACGTGCACCGTTGACTCGCGCTAGCCTAGCATAGGCGAACTATCCAAAAGTAAGGACTGGATGAATTTTGTTGAAAACTGTCTCCACTGATGAATAACAACCAGGCTCACTTGAAAATGAGGCCTGATATCGAAAATCCTGAACCACCCCTTTAAGCCTTTTTCATGCTTAAACAGCAACATTACACACTAAAGAAAGAAAAGCATAATAGGACCCCTTTAAAGCCCAGACTTCCTTTTTCAATGGGAAATATGTCAACACAGGTAAGAAACTTGTAATTTTTTTCTACTACTTTATGCACTCAACATGAGTATATTGCCCTAAATGGATTCTAAATGAATTCTACAAAAGTGCTGGAAACATCCAGTTTTGTTTTTTTAGGTTTTTTTTTCGTGCAAATTTCATTGGCGTATGGCAGTTTTGGTGGGATTTCCTGCAGCAATTCTCCTGTTCCACCTCATTTAGATTGGACTGTAATCTGTAGACCAGGGGTGTCCAAACTGTCCCGCAGAGTTCAGAGTTTTACTGACGGTACAGGAACAGTCAAGTCTGTGGATGTGCTTTGTCACATGCCACCTAATTGTCCTGTATCTATTCAAAGACTGGTCGTCTGCAGTCAGAAATAAACATGGTCAGTAACAATACACCTATATTTTTTCAGATGAGTGTTGTTAAAGGTGAATGTGTACTCACATGTCCTTATTGTCTCCTTGGGGCTGTTCCTCGTGCTCCTCTAGAGTTAAAGAAACATCAGCCATCAGGAAGGAGTCTGTGGAGCAGGTGCTGATCCTCATGGGTGCTAAACGCCGCAGTCTGTTGGGCGTCCAGGGCAGGCGTCTCTGGGCCCTCTGGGAGGGGGCGACAGCCATGTCCATCTCAGTCTCCATTAGCCAGGGTGGGCTGTGAGTAGGACTGTCCATATCTGGCATGAATGCTGGATTCTCTATGCCAGCTTTAATGAGATATGGAGGAAACATAAACAAACCGTTAACTTCTTATGCAAATGTGTTTATTTGGGGTCTTTTTCAAAAAAAATATCTAAATGGCATGAGACTTGATATGTTGGTTGACACTTGCTAGCTCTACAAACGAAAATAAATAAATTGGAATGATATCTGGTTCTATGTTAGCATGAAAAAAAAGTCACACTCCGGATGTTCGGGGTCTCTAGAGACCCCACACAATAAATGTGATGTTTTTTTTTACAAATGTAGTATCACTCACTTTATTAATGTTTTACCCTACTTGTGCAGTGTTGGGTGAATTTAAGGAATTTTTCAAATTTATATATATATTTTTTCAGAGACTTCAATAGGAGACATAATAATTACATAATTTGTCAACAACAACAAAAAAATGCAGAAAACACACACAAGATGCACACAACCTATTTTAAAAAAAATCATTTATTTATATAACATTTAAAAAATACCTTAAAACCCACAAACACTGCACAAATGTAGAGTATTAATAAAGTGAGTAATATTACATTTGTGTTAAAAATATTACATTATGAATATGATGTTACAAAATCACATTTTATTGTCCGGGGTCTCTAACAGCACATCCCAAACGAATAGCTTAGAATGGTTAACAATACATTATTGTAAAGATTTATCGCTCTTTATGTACAAAGCAACATCTGTTCCGACCCTTTTCTTACCTCCAAATGTATATGTGTCTTTCATAAAAGTACTATTCACAGCACCAGTCTCACTGCCCACAGCACTGTCATCTAAAAAGACAAAAACATGCTTTTAACTAAATATATAAATAAAAAATAGAGAAGAAATTTTTAATAAATAAGTATAAATAATTAAATAAATAGTGGAAAATGCCATTGCTTATATAAAGTGCATTTTACTTGAGTGAATACCATGATGAGGAGGTTTATGTTTTATATTTTGTAAGATTAAGATTTTTTATTTAAAAAAAAGATGTATTTGTTTATTTAGTCAGTTTATGTTATTATATTCCAGCGCATATATTTGAAAATAAATACATACATATTTTTTTTTTAATTATTGTATTTTGTAAGATTAAGATTTTTCTTTTTATTTATATCTATTTATATTTAGTCAGTTTATGTTATTATATTCCAGCGCATATATTTGAAAAAAAAAAAAATATATATATATATATATATATATTTATATGCAATTTAAATATGTTCAATATTTATTTATATATTAATATATAATTATTTAAATGAAATACCTTTATATATTATACATTATTTTACAATTTATTTATTGTTTGCTTAAATATGATTTAAATATTGAAATACATTTATGTATATATTAATATTTTAAATTATATGTATAATTATATTTGTTTAAGTTGAATTTATAATAATAATAATTGTAGCCAGTTTCTCAGTGTCATAAATCTTAATAAATGATGCTAGTAATAAATAAAATATTGTTACCTTCATCTCCATACAGGTCCTTGCCCTCTGGGTGTCCATTAGGCATCTGAAAATATGTATAAAGTTTGAGGTGCAATCCTATAATTGACTGATTTGGTTGAAAGAGATGTCATGGAGGTCTGATACCTGCTGTGTTAGCTCCTTCTTGTGGTGCTTGGTGATCTTTTTAGCAGGGTTGACACCCATCTTAGCAGATTTGAAGGACTCGAGGCGGCTCCTCATGGTCCTCTGAAAGATCTCCTGCACCTCGTCTTCACTCTGGTTGATGCCGAATTGACTGCGGCTGTATTTGTGACGGTGCTGCTCAGAAAGAGAGGATCAGATAGGCCAAATGAGATGCAAACTTTATGCATGTGTTTGTGTGTGTTGGTGAAGAGCGATTCATACATGCTTTCTGCTCCTGTACAGGTGCTGCTGTAGAAGATGATGGGCATTGATATCATCCACCGCATTTTTCCTGTCTTGCCCATGGATATCCCGGGATATTGAGGGAATAGAGTCTTTTCTAATCAACAAGAGGCAAAACAATCTTTATTATTGCCACGTCTCGCCATCTAGGAATTTAATTGTCAAATTTCAGCTCTTTGTGCAGTGCAGAGCAAAGATTCTTAGTCCCACATGTAGCTAGATCTGATTATTCCTCTCCTTCATTAGTCATAATTGTTTTATGATCAACATTGATTAAGCAATTGTTTAAATGTGTTTTCAACATAGTCAGTGCACTTACACAATGGAGGTTACTGAAACATTTTCGATCCCAAACTCGTAATTTGACATATCAACCATTATATCAGGCATCACATCTGCAAATTCTGAACCATATTGTTTTTTGAAATCTATGTTGGCTGCTTCATCACTACGAATGAAGGCCAGAGAACCTTGGCGTTCACCCTACACGAAGAAAGAAAGAGGTAACATACATCTTCTTTATTGTTGACAGTAACAGTACTGAAGCAAAGGTGTATTGCAATACAATCTACTATGCTTGTATATGAAATTATTGCATAATTAAAATGACTGATAACCAAAAAAAAAAAAGAAAAAAAAAGGCAATATTATGCGACATATGAAGCCAATGATCTCACCTCACTGACGTAGTTCATAGCGTCCTCCAGATTGAGTTTGTGGAAGACATTAAAGAGGTAGTCTTTGTTTTTTCTGGCCTTAGGTTTCATCAATATCCTGCAGATATACTTCTCCTCAAACCTTTTCCATCTGAGAGTGAGTATCAACACATTTAATTTTAACACATTTAATTCATATAAATATTTGAGGTTATTCACAGAAGGGAGGAAAGCATACCCTCTGGTCCACCAGTTATCTCCAATACGACCACAAATGTCCTCCACTGCTGCTAGGATGTGGTCCATTGCCTACAAAGAAACCATAAAACATGACTAATTAAATAATAATAATAATTCTAAAACAATTAATTTGTAAAATGAACACATAAAATAAAAAATAACTACATAAAAATATACATACTAGAATTTTATAAATATATATATATATACATAGTTTTAAATAAACACAATAAACTCATAACCAATAAACTACATTTTTATATTTAAATCATATTAAACAAACTAATACATTATATATGTATATATATATATATATATATATATATATATATATATATATATATATATATATATAATGTATTAGTTTATCAAATATGATTGATATATATATATATACACACATTTAAAAATCAATACATGTAAATATTAATATATAAATAAATACTTATATTAGTTCTAACAAATACATCATTTAGTTCTAACTAAATTTAAATATTTAAATCATATTTAAACAAACTAATACATAAATTATGTTGGCATTAATTGTTCTATCACTCTTTGTACTATCTCAAGATTAAATATTGAAAATAATATTTATGAACTGCATTCAGATACATTTACTATAAAAAAATAAAAACATGACGAATGTACACACACACTTAAAAAATACATGTAAATATTAATATATAATTAAACATCTAAATAAATGTATCATATTTAAACAAACTAATCATATTTAAAAAAAAATTAAAAACGTGTTTAAATCATATTTAAACAATACATAATATATTTTTTTTTAAATTACAATTATTATTTTTATTATAATTGCCAGTTATAGTTACCCTATTGTTCAGTTTCTCAACAAGTTTCAAGTCCGAATGAGCTGCTCTTTTGACCTTGAGCCACTGAACCAATGGCTTCATTGTGATTCCCTAAAAACCAACAACACACATTATTTAACTACAGGACAGTAAAAAAAAAATATATCTAACCATTTAGAGTCTCATAATCATTATAAGAGTGATGGGTGCGTTTTTAACCTGAATAATGACAGTGAAATACACCACAATGAGTGTGGTACTAATCATCAGATTCTTCTCTGGGATCTTGTCTTTGTCTAGCATGGCTGCTAATCCGTACGCTACTGCCCCCCGCAGGCCACCGTAGCTCATTACAACTTGGTCAATGACCTCGATGGGAACCAATCTGAACTTGTTTAACATCCAGGTAAACAAGAAAACACCTGAAAATATAGAACAAATCTATAAATCTGTCTTAAGAACAGGAAGGATGCCTTGTCTATTTTAGAAAGGGGTTTTAATATAATTGTCTGTATTTTAATTGTTCCATCATTCTTTGTTCTATCTCAAGCTTAATTAATAAATTAAAAAAACTCACCTATGATCCTGTAGACAATCATGAAGAGGAGAGTGAGGAGAATGAAACCCGTGTTCCAAACCCATATGTCCGTATCAACGGCTGTAATGCCCAAGAATAGAAAGATCATGGTTTCGGAGCCATTCGCAAGCACCTTCATGGCATGGCGAACCGTTGTGACCGATTTCTCGTCCATGTTGGCGTTCACATATTTCTGACAGCAGACACCACAGAAAGTGATCCTGTGACACAGAAAGCCAATCTTTTTCATGAGCTAAATTAATTGCTTGAAACATAATGCATTGAGCCTAAATTCATGTTGTATTAGTGTATATTTCCAAATTCTCTGTATGTGTTACATTGTTCAAGAGACTCTTACGAAAGTATAGCAGAGAGAGAGAGCATTTCTGCTGTCAGGTAAGCCAGGTATCCCACCACAAAGACAAAGCCAGCTTCGATGATCTGAATGTGTTTGGTGCATCTGGTCAGCAGGGACAGCAGGATGGCAAAGGCAACGCCAAGAAACGAGCCTCCAAATGCCACCACAACAAATGAAACTGTAGGAACATAAAAATGAACATTAATAAGTTTCAAGTTAAATGAAAGGATATTATTATGTTTCATAAATATGTATGAGGGGTGGAGTTGAGTATTCATACATATGCCTTTAATAATCTCTGTTGCATCAATCCTTGGTCCTCCAAGAGCAACAAAAGCATCAAATACATTGTAAAGCACCTACAAAAGAAAGACAAAAAAAAAACATGACATGAAAATGTTTTGCTAATGTTCTCTAAAAGTTATTACAGCTTTATTTCTAAATGATTTCTGAATGTTCAAAACATCCAGTTTTTAAAATGTTTTTTTCTTGGTTATGCGCTCATTAAGGAAACATTCCACTTTATAATTTTTTTAACATTATGGGAATGTTATTTTTGAATGTTCTTTGTACGTTTTGAAACAAAGTAATAACATTTAAACAACATTAAACGAACATCCTACTAAAACAGGAACAAACACAATGCAACAAAACATACTCCTGACAGTATGCCCTTTGGAAAGGCGGCGTACAAGGTCTGGGGGAGACGGGGGAGGAGGATGTGGAACATGAGAGAGAAAAAACCATCCAGGGCAAACAAAACAGTCGATGGGGGACTGGATGGAGGGAGGATCCAGAAGCAGAAGGTGGGGATCCGGAAGATGCCTGGGACCGAGGACAACGTTGGAGCCGGAGGGAAGACGGAGGCCGGTGGAGCCGAAGGGATGGAGGGCAGAGGTGCAACCGGCAGCCTGGAAACCTGTGGTGGAACCAGGGTGACGTTTGACCTAGGCAGAGACAGGTGGACAAGGGAGCCTGGTGGAGCCGGTGGGATGACGGGCCATGGTGGAGCTGAGGAAGCATTGAGCCAAAGTGGAGCCAATGGGTTGGAGGACCGAGGTGAAGGACTCTGTGGCTTGAGGCGGAGACGGGATCCTCGTGCCAAGGTGAAGCTGGGGACTTGGCTGGCTCTGGTATAGGAGTGGGGCGAGATGGCTGAGGGAGGCTGGGTGGGCATTCAGGAAACTCGGGAGACACAGGAAACTTGGGAGACACAATACATTTGGCAGAAACAGGAAACTCAGGAGACACAGGAAACTCTGGGCTGGGCAGGACCAAAGGGGACAAGAGAAACAGGGGAATTACCTCCCCAAAATCCTACATTAAATTCCCAGAGGCTAGGCTTAGCACATTCACCACAATGGGAGTGTGGGCGGGGCTTCCATCCATGCCCTCGAATGCCACCAGAACTCCCTCGGGGATGGGTGTTGTTGTCTACTCACGTACCAGACGCATTGTTGGGCTGAGGCTCCGGGGTGGTATATGGCTCAGCTTTGTTTCCTGGCACGTTCTCTGCAGCAGACGCTGGCTCTGTGTCTGCGGTGGAGTTCAGCTTCAGCTCTGTGTGTTTTTTAGGTGATGGCTGACTGGGTCAGGTGGAGTGGGGCTGGTGGGCTCCTCGGGGACGATGGTGAAAGCTGATCAGTTATTGACCAGCACCCACTCTACAAATGCGGAAAAACCTTTCCTGGGTCCGCTCACTAAGGCGTGCCTTGGACCACTGAGGCTTGTGTGGTAGAAAGGTGAGCGGTCTTTCTGCTCAAGGCATAGCAGCAGCACTGCTGGTAGGTAAATGAGGATGAGGGAAAGAAAAGGAAAAAAACTGCAAGGAAGCGAATGATGAAGGAGAATTCTAGAAAATAGTCTTTTAATCCAAACAGAACAGACACTCAGAAAACAACCACTTACAGAAACAATAACGAGACAGGACAAAGAACTGAACAAAACAGGGAGTATTTATAACAGAACTAAACGAAGGAACAAATGAGTTAAATAACAAGCAACAGGTGAACTGAATGAAAGACTAGAAACCAGGTCAAGACAGGAACAAACACAATGCAACAAAACATACACCTGGCATTTAGAGCGTTTTAGGAAATTATTACTCACCACTGTGACGCCATCATTGAGCAGAGACTCCCCAAACACCAAGATAAAGAGAACCTCATTCACATGCACTTCCTCGAAAACGGCAATCACAGCCACTGGGTCCACCGCGGCTATTAAACTACCAAACAACAGGAACTGCAGGAGACCGATGTCCAAGTTACCTGATGATTACAGAAATTGTCAAATTAATTTAATATTCTCTATATATGCTAAAAGCTACTGAACTGATAATTGCAGACAATGCAGGGCATATTTGCCCTTGAGGCTCAACAAGGGCATCACAGTATACCCTTGTTTTGTTTAAAGAGGAATTATGTGGGTTTGATCTGTGCAAAAGACACACAATGTGCATTAAATTATGCAGAAAATTACAGTATTGAATTTACCCATCACTCCGGCCTCATAGCAGCCCCAAAGCGACAGGCCTACTGTGGCTGCGTTCCAGCAGGTTCCGAAGATGGCGTAAATGAGAATGGCACCCAGGTTGCTGAAAAATAGCTTGTTGGGCATAAAGTAACTTGCATCCAAAATGATCTGGGGCAGCAAGTAGAAGAAGAAAGTGGCAGGAAGCAGTTTGAAAGTCTGTGCCTTGTCTGCTCCCCAGACCATTCCTCCCAAAATAAAGCCCACGATGATGAGCATTCCACTCTCTGGGATCACACTGGTGACATGATGGTTTAGTTCAATCACTAGATACAGAGAGAGAACAGATGAAAGATATTATTTTTTATGATAAGTTCATATTTCTCATGATCTTATGTTTTGGTCATGAGAAATTTTAAGTCTTATATGCTTCAAATGAATGCTTTGAAATCACTTTTAGTCAACTATGCTCAAGATGTGGATTGGGTTAATATTATTAGCATTATTAGAATTATTTAATGTATTTTGGGGGGTCTCCTCATATTATCCAAGAGTTCATATGGTGTCCATATGTATGTTCTGTGAGCTTTAAATTTAAAAAGATGTAAATCAATTAATTATCATGAGCCATGCCCAAAGATTCTATAAATGGTTTTGCAATTCAAAATTATGTAAAATGTATACAGTTACATTTGCTTTTATGCATTTGGCAGATGATCTTTATATGCATCAATCATTTTCTTTCTATATTTTCAGACAATGGCTGAATATCATCTGTAATTAGATGTAAAACCATCAGGATTCATTTGAACTAAATTATTTATCATTTTCATTCTCGGGTATTTGGAAGCTGTTTAATTTAATTCCATTCTCAGACAGCAACATAGTGTCGGCCCAGATTCGGCCCACGTCTGTATCAACACTATTTTGCTGTCTGGGTTTAATTCTTATTTCATTTACTTATTTTAAATTATCTTTTTCTTAATATAATAATTGTGCACAGCACATATTATTTAATCTTTTTCCTCTTTCTTCCACACTTTTGAGATCATATTGATTGAACAGGGAAGAAGAACCAATCCCAAACATTAACAGCATGTAAGGAAAGAACACATATTTCATCTGTGGACAGTTTATATCCCTCCATACTGATAAGAGAAGGAGGGTAAGAATACCAGTACTAACCATAGAATTCACAAGGCTCATTATAAACCTGTTACATAGCAATGTGCGTAAAATGTTATTTCATGTGAATCGCTGAGCTTTCGCAGGACTTGTCAAGTTACACCGTATTGTTTCTATACTTCCTAGGTATTAGGAGATCAAGAGATCATCTTCCTTTCTCAGAACTCAACTGAACTGAAATTCAACCTCTCATTAAAGTATGACATCAACTTTAGAACAAACTCTTTAATTCATTCATGAGGAATACCACTGTCTCTAATTATATACGCAAGTCTTCAAATATCTTACACAACAGATTTTATTTCTTACTTGTTAGCTGTCAATAAAATTTTTACTTCATAGTTCAAACCAGCTAACAAAAAATATGTTCTAAGATTTTTTTAGCGCAATTTTCCTACGGACAAAATTGCGATTGTTAACTCATGATTTCTGTTCTGTCTGTGCGCACCAATCTTGCACTTCTATCTCCTCCTCAACCAGACCACCTAGAGACTTCGGGTTTTCGGCATTATGTTAAGGAAGGTCTAATCTCGGGAACGCACACAAAAAAAAAAAAAAACATAAAAAGATTTACTATCTCTTAGTGTTGTGATCGCATGACGTCAGAAAATTGCGCTAAAACACTCACTGAGTTTTTATTACTTGTTTTTTTTTACTAACGTTCTTAAGTAATGAAAATGTTATTTCTGAATGTTTTCTGGGCGTTCAAAATGTTTTTCGGTTATGTGAACATTTAGGGAAGACATTTTATCATTTTGTAGACATTATGGGAATGTTACTTTTGAATGTTCTCTGGACGTTTCTGTTTCAGAAAAATAAATGTTGCATGAACAATGCATAAATATAGTTTTTGTGATAAAGTTTTGAGAACATTATTAAAGACCAGATAACTCTAAACAAACATTCTATTAATGTTACTGGAAGAAAATTTGTTCATAGCTTTGAGAGAACCTTGCCAGAACGTTGGCCACAATTCAGAGAATGTTCCCTGTTACTTGGGAAGATACATACCTGATAGTTTAGCCAGGGCAGCCACAAATACCCAAATTATCACCAGGTATGGGGTCTGAACATGATGCCATTCAAATGTGACTATTGGAAGTCCAGTGAGATTCGGCTCCAGACGATGACGAGGACTCTGGACCACATTTGCATCTGCGCTTAGTCCTTGGATTAAAGGGTGAACAAAACACACCAGGAAAACTGCCCTCAGGCAGAGATAAGTAGAGTTCGACATTGTGACGGATGACTGTTAAAGATGCACTTACAGTATCATTCTCCTCTCCAGACTGCGTGTACTATAGTTGTCCTTCACTAAATCTCACAATCCAGTCCAAGAAAAGGTTCCCAGTGTGCTCTTTCTGCTTGGTTGTCCTGAAATGAAAAGTCCACGGAGAAACAAAGTATTGCAGTTTCCACTTTTAGTTAGTTTTCTTTTAATACTGCAGTCATTTTCTCTAAGTAGACTTGGGTGTGCTTTCATCAGTTGTGCCTCTGCGTTTGTGGTCCTGGTGAGAGCAGTGGTTCAATCTAAGAGCGTAATAAGAGTAGGGCTGAAATCTCTAGTCAGCCTTTAATTTGTTACATAGAAAGGGGGCTGAGATCTACGTCACTGGACTGTTACTCTGTCACGTTTTTGATGATTACTCTTTCTGCTTCCGTTGAAAAGTTTTACACTGGTTAGTGTTCAGCCAACTTTAACAGCCCGTACTGCTGCATTGTTATGTTGAAGACTTTTAGTGCACATTTTGGTGCAAATATTCCGTCCAGATTCTACAACATGTTCACTGAAAATTGCATTGTGAGACTTTCTAAAATACATACAGGAATTTGAAGTTGAAAGTTGTTGAGTACATTTTATTAAAGTATAGTTCAATCAATAGTTAGCCCAGGAAAACAATATTGTCATTTAGACCATTTTAAGGGATTGTTAAGCCAAAAATGACACTGTTTACTCACCCTCATTCTAAACCTTTATGATTTTCTTTTAATCAATTCCTTTCACCATCCTCCTGTACTGTATGGAATAGAGCAGCTTGGGTTTTCTGCTAAACATCTCCTTTTGTGTTCCACAGAAGAAAGAGAGTCAAACGAGTTTGGATCAACATGAGGTGAGTAAATGATGACAGACTTCATTTAAAGTCCCCACCTCATTATACAGATTTACAAAATTAATTTATAAGGACGTTAAACCATTGTGAAATCATATTGCTGACTTCTGGCGGTTCTAGTGTACAGCAGTTACAAAAAAAAAAGTTTCCACACATTTTGAGTTAAACTGTTACTTTATGTGGCCCCGTCTGAATGTGACGTAAAAAAAAAGGAAGTGATCGGTACGGCCTGTACTCATGCGTGTGTTGGCTTTAATCGTAGATCCTGAGAAGACAGCTGTACTACTTACTGAACTGAAAAATAAGTGGAAAGGCTAAAGGCAAAACAACACAACTCCCAAACTCCCCTATTGAAAGTGAAATGAAAATGAAATAAAAAGTATTATTATTCCACAATGTTTTATATCTACAAAGGTCACTGACACAATAACTCTTTATAGTCGCTGTAAACTGAGTAAATACTGCATTTTTGTTGCTTAGTTTATGCGTTCCTTTATGTTCTGCTGTGTTAATAAGTGAGGATTTATGGGAAATTGTTCATTCTAAGGGTTTATGGGTGTTTTGTGTGTTTGTTCAAATCCTGCTCTGTGATTTTTACTTCTTTTTGTCTGTGTAATGATTTACAAAACATGATTTCTGCAATGTACACACGATAATAATATTATGTATCATTTCAAAACGGTTTCATTAAACCATTATTAAAACATTTTCACTTGAGGCTACAACAATTACAACAAAACAGAATATATTAATAATGGATGATGAATGCAATATTGATATCATTCAGATCAGCTTTAAATGCAAGGGACTGACAACCATTTTGTTCTTGTGCTCTTTGCAATTTTTTTATTTGCTGATTTGTATCTATTTCAATTGTATTACTCAAAAAACATTTGAGTTACAGTTGAAATACAAGTTTTATCAGACACTATTAACTGATTACAAGTGACAGATTTCACCAATTCTCATAAAGCATGAAATTCATACATGAATAAGTTACTGTTAAACTATTATTTTTAATGACTTACATTTTAATGGTCTTCATTCTACTAATAAAACATTAATAGCTTTGAGTCAAACTCAAAAATAAATCATTGTAAGATAAAGAAATGCAGAAACAGATATTGTGATACTACAAAGAAGCACCCACAGAATAATCATATAATAATAAATAACCATATACAACATGCTGAATTTATAGACCAACTTGTCCAAGGTCAAAAAATATCAAGATGTACCTGAACATAGAACAATTGTTACTCAGTTCTGATTTGGCACTCTGACAAAACATGTATAAGAGTAATGGTTTTGTATTTTGAGTTTCACATTTGCAAATTTTCTAGCATGGTGTAAATACGATAAAGTGCCATAATAGCTTCCACAAAAATGTGGGCTTGTATAAAGAAACCCCACAAGAACATTCAATAACCACTAACATAAGTACTTCCGTGACAATTTCTCAGCTAAATCCGTATTTATTCTCTTCCTTCCCTTCATATTTATATATCTTTTAAAGATATAGGAGAAATGTTATGATTCAACACTATGATTCCCTAATCTCTGGGCTCATGACATAATAACAGCCTGACATGAAAGGATTAACCTAATCACTTTTTTGGCAGGTTAATGTTGGTGAATGAAAATATATCAGATTACAATCTAGTATTATGTTTTCCGGGCTTTTCCTCAGATGCCTTCTCATCAGCTGAAGCATTAGCCATCGCGATGGAGTCTGTGGAGCGGGCACTCCTCAGCGCTGCTTGATGTCTCAGGTTGGTGGTTTGCCAGGGTGGGTTTCGCATGGGTGCAGAGGTGTCCGTCTCAGGTATGAATGCTGGATTATCTACACCAGCTGCAGTAATTAGAGTAATTATGATGTTGAAATGAGACACCATGGAAACAACCCTCTAATAATAGGTTTTCTGCTCACTTGCAAACTTTATGTAAGATTATATTGTACATTTTATTTTATATATATATATATATATATACGTTATCAGAATTATCCACACACACACATTGGATTTGGCACAGGTTTTACACCATGGGACACACTCACACACTGCTACGGCCAATGAGCCACCTAACCTTACCCACTGAGCCACTGTGCCGCCACACTATGACGTTCATACGTCACGTAAATTCAGTACGTAGCTACACAAAATTATTCTTACCTGCAGGTGCATTTGTGCTTCTCCTGCGGATATTACCAGCAATCTCACTGCTAGAGGCGCTGTCTGCAGAAAACTCAAAATCTGATAGGACAAAAATCATTTTCATCAATATATTCATACACTTAGAATAAAGTAAGCTAAATGCTAAAACTAAATAGTGATGTATAAGTAATAGCTATTATAGAAATATAGAAATATACCTTCATCTCCATATGGATAGATTCTGTTTGGGTCCGCTGGCTTTCCATTAGGCTAAAAATACATGATTATGAACAAAAATAAGTCCACAAATTTTTAAACCCGTTTTTTTCTGTATTTAACATATAATTTAAAGTATTTTTTTCGCATGTTGTCATGTTTTTTTTCCTCCCTGAAAACAGTCATAATGTAAAATGTGGGGGAAAAAATCTGTGAAAACTTGCATTTACATTTAAGCAGGACATTAAAGTCTAATACCTTATGAGTCGAATCCTTCTTGGGATGTTTGGAGATTTTCTTAGCAGGGTTGACACCCATCTTAGCTGATTTGAAGGACTCAAGACGGCTTCTCATGGTTCTCTGGAAGATCTCCTGCATTTCGTCTGGATTCTCTGATTCTTTATAGTGACTGCGACTGTACGTGGGACGGTTCTGTTCAGAAATGGGACAAATGGATGGATTCAGATGGAATGAGATTCAGCCATAGGCAGACATATTGATCCAAATATTGATAAGGAAACAATACTCCATGTAAAAAAAGATAATCATGTTGTATGAGCAGGACAATTCTTACATATCTTCTGCTCTTGTACAGGTGCTGCTCTAGTAGATGATGGGCATTGAGGTCAGGCATGCTCTTACTGTCTTGCTCATGGATATCCAGGGATACAGATGGAATCTGGTTCTTCCTAGATTGAAAGAAGCAGAACACATTTAGCCATCTAGATATTTGTGCAGTTTTCAACTCATAAAACCTTTGCACTTTTCTTTACATAGAGGAATTGTATTCAATAGTCTACTACAATGATGAATGGGCAACAATATCCATGATGCGGGAAAGTTGAATGCATCCAGTATGAAATACTTACATGCCAGAGGTCACTGGAACATTGTCAATCCCAAAGTCATATTCTGACATGTCAGACATGTCAGGCATAATATTTGCATACTCTAATGCAAGCTTCTTCTTGAAGTCTACAGAGGCATTGTCATCATTACGAATGAAAGCCAAAGAACCTTTGCGTTCACCCTAAATGTGAAAAACACTATTGAGTACATTCTTAATATCATTCAGTAGCTGAGAAAATAATAATGAAATAAAATGAGTTACTGTGTGTAAAAATGGAAACAGAACATTCAGCAAGTAAACTAAACATTAATACAATAGACGGTACTATGCTGAATTAGTAGTTTTGCTCTCACCTCAGTGACATAGCTTTTGGCGTCCTCAAGATTGAGTTTGTGGAAGGCACCAAATATATTGTCGTTGTGCTTTCTGGCATCGCTCTTCATTAATAGCCAGCAGACATACTTGTCTTCAAAATTTTTCCAACTAAGAAAAAGAAGGAGAAAAAAAAAACTGAGTAAAAGTGCTCAAATATAAAGTATATATATTATAAAGTTAAATGCTCACTGTCTGGTCCACCAGTTATCTCCCATTCGGCCACAGATGTCCTCCATCGCTGTTAGTGTGTGCTCGAAAGTCTATAGAGAGACATACACAATGATATACTTGATTTTTTTTATGTTGAAAATTACCACTACAGATGTTGTCCATCTAAGTGTAACTACTGTCATGCACTAAATCATATTTGCAGTGTATAAACTCTACCCATAATGACAAACTGTACACGGTGTTATTATGTATAGCTAGAGTAGACCGTTAGTTTACAAAATTTCTCAGCACTGAGGTCAGACCAGTGTTGCTATTTTTAAAATCATATATATTTTCAGAAGGCTATCGAAGTAGTTTTGTTTTATAAGAAGCATGGTAGTTTACATTTTTCATCACAATATTTTATCTCATTTGCAGAAATATTTACATTTCAGTCTATGATTTTAGGCTAGTTATAATCAGCGATATCCGATTTGGAAATGAATGACTCTTTTTTGAATCAGTTTTTTTTTCGATGAATCTGTTTATGAATTAGTTTAATTTGAATTGTTTGGGGTGCGTTTCCCGAACTAGTAACTACCTAACGATGCATTCATTGTTGGAGAAACTTACCAACATGGCTGTTTCCCGAAATCGTAGTAGCCTACAACATGGTCGCACCTCTGTCGTTTGATTTGAACCCTCTATTTGAACCACATGGTTCAACAATTTGGGCCTGTCCAGCCTGATCTCCCGGCAATTCGTACGAATTCTACGAGGTGGCCAATTCGTACGAATTCATACGACCTCACTCGTACGAATTCGTACGATTTTTGCTAAATCGTACATATTTTACGAATTGCCAATTCGTATGAATTCATACGAATGACCTACCCCTGACCCCACCCCTAAACCTACCCATCACGTGGGTTTAGACAAATCGTACAAATTCGTACGAGTGAGGTCGTACGAATTCGTACGAATTAGCCACTTTTTTATCACTCGTACGAATTCGTACGAATTGGTCGTGAGATAGCGTTGGCCTGTCGCTATAAGGACGTCACCGCAGGTGGTGGGGTAATAAGTCTGTTAATTGGATCTTATTGAGATTTCCGATATACTGCTGTAACGAACATGGCACCTAATGACTTCACTGCTTTTGTTCCATGTCATTTTGATTTATTTGATGTTTGATTCATCGCGGGTTCCCTCATTCGTCATGCTCCATCCGGAGTTCCCTTGGCATTTTTATGCATATTGCGCACTCTTCAAAAACGGAGCTAATTTCCGACACGCTATATGGATTAAAATGTTCATATATTTAAATAGAATGAAATATAATGTACTGAATGTTAGGTTGCTTATTGTGCCCGAGGGCATTATCTATTTAAGTCCACGTGTCATTTAACAAGAAACTTATGCTTCTAACTAACCACAGCTTGAGAGCAGTAGTTTCACCCACGTAAGTTTGCGAATGTTCGTTGGACCTGAACATCTAAATATTCACCCTACATGCCGAAGGTAAAGCTGCTTTCAACGTCAAAGACAACACGAATACTCAAGTGAGGTGACAACACAGGTTTACTGATAAAAGGGACAGCACTCAATATGACAAGACGAACCACCAAATACATTTTAATTGTGTTTAAGGAAGAATCTATGTGAATTATTATGGAAGTGCTTATTTATAGATATTTAATAACCTATTACCTGGCTCATTCATATCATATGAATGAGCCAGGTAATTCATATCATATGTGGTAGGATGTGGGAAGATGCCCCCCTTATAACAATGTGGATTTACTTTTCAATTGTAACATATTTAGATATAAGTTTAGGCAGGGGACATCTTACCCCAATCTACCCGACTCTCCTATAGCCTACACTACAATTTTATGTAATCCTGTAGGAGTTTTGTCTTGACAGTATAGCAGTGAGGTAAAGTCTTACCTCAGGTCTAAGGTAAGGTTATTTTATCAATATGACTTTATCACTATATCATATAATTATGACTTGATGAAATTATTTATATGCATATTGTATATATGCAATTATTTAAAATACAGTATGTGTCATTACAGTTGCTTACCCTGTTGTTTACTTTTCCATTGAGTGTCAGATCTGATAGAGTTGCTTTTTTAACCTTCAGCCACTGAACAAATGGTTTCATGGTGATTCCCTAAAAAAATACACACACACAATGACTTCAAGTTAATCCATGTCTGTTGTCAGATGGGGACCACTGGGAACATCACAAAAAGCCCACTTTCATAATTTCTTGCAGGCCTTATGAATTCAAGTGATGGCAATGGCAGTGGGATACCATGCATTCTCTACAGTCAGAACAAGTGGTTGAAGGGACGTACCTGAAGAACGACTGTGAAATACACCACAATGAGCGTTGTACCAAGCATCAAATTCTTCTCTGGGATCTTAGCCTCATCCAAAGAAGCTGCGAGTCCATATGCCACTGCTCCTCGAAGACCACCGTAGCTCATTACAATCTGGTCAGTGATGTCAATAGGAATCAGTCGATTCATATTTAAGATCCAGTTTAGGAAGAAAACACCTGTTTATAAAAAGATTTGTAAAAACTGTCAAAAAAGAAGTTAAAAACATCCGTTTTCATCAAAATACTTACAATAAAGTTTTAGGCAGAGTTTACAAGGAATTTATGTCTCACCCATGAACCTGAATACAATGATGAAGAGGATTGTAAGGAGGATGAAGCCAGTGTTCCAAACCCAGATGTTTTTATCAATGGCCGAAAGTCCCAGGAAGACAAATATCATGGTCTCCGAGCCGTTGGCCAACACCTTCAGAGAATAACGTAACGTCAAGACCGATTTCTCGTCCATGTTGGCGTTGATATACTTCTGACAGCAAACACCACAGAAAGTGATACTGTAATGCACAAATCCACAGTATTAGGAATTGTTTACATTCATTTACTAATTTATAATGTATTTATTTATCTGCATTTATCAGGAAAGCATTGAGTTCCTTACGAAAGTATAGCAGAGAGGGAGAGCATCTCAGCCGTCAAGTAAGACAGGTAGCCAAGCACGATGATGAAGCCGGCTTCGATGACCTGGACGTTCTTGGTGACCCTGGTCATCATGGATATCAGAATGGCAAACACAACGCCAACAAGCGAGCCTCCAAATGCCACCACAAAGAACGAAACTAGGAGAGCAAAAAAAGTGTGTTGCGAGGGGGTGTCAATCAGGGTTATTATCATTAACTAAAATGAAAAACCATAAAAAACATATTCAATACTTGAAATAAAATACACTGAAATATAACAAAATACAAAAACTTAATTTAATTTCAGCTAGTTGGCAAGGCAACATTTCTCATTTTCTTTTATTTTAGTCCTAAAATAACACTGCATCAGTTGGCTCAATTTGTAAAAAAATAAATAAAATAAATAAAAATAAAAAGCCATGACAAGATGTTTATTAGGGAACAGCATAAAACAGAAGCATTTTCACAAGTGATCAGAGAGTTTTGGACCCCAAGGTCCGTGTCCATACTTATGCCTTTGATGATCTCTTCAGCATTGATCTTTGGGCCTCCCAGAGACACAAAAGCATCAAACACATTATAAAGCACCTGTGACCGAGAGAACGAGAGAGAGAAGCGTTATATTACATGGATGCAGTAGCCATCAGATAGACTCTTGACAGTCAAGTACATCTCTAAATGAACAAGTCATGGTTACTCAAAAAGAGTTGTTGAGAAAAACTAAGACTCACCACTGTGACGCCATCATTGAGCAGTGACTCTCCAAACACCAGGATGTAGAGCACTTCATTCACGTGCACTTCCTCAAACACGGCAATGACGGCCACCGGGTCCACGGCGGACATCAGAGCACCAAACAACAGGAACTGCAGAGCGCCGATGTTCAGGGGCCCTGAGGGTAAGCCAAATTGTTTGTTTTATTAAATGGCACTCTCTCTCTCATACCATATATAAGGCTGCATTTATTAATTTCTTTGATTTTTTATTTTTTTTAAATATTGTTGCAATTTAAAATAACAGTTTTCTGTTTTGATATATTTTAATATGTAAATTATTCCTATGGTGGCAATCTCATATTTACCCATTGCACCCCACTCATAGCAAGCCCATAAAGCGACGCCCACTGTGCCCGCATTCCAACACGTTCCGATAACGGCATGGACAAGAATGGCACCCAGGTTGCTGAAGAATAGTTTGTTTGGCATGCAGTAACTTGCATCCAAGACGATCTGGGGCAGCAAGTAGTAGAAGAAATTGACGGGGATCAGTTTGAAAGTCTGCGCCTTGTCTGCTCCCCAGACGATTCCTCCCAAAATAAAGCCCAGCATGATGAGAAGGCCACTCTCCGGGATCACACTGGTGAAACTATGGTTTAGTTGACACACTAGAAAAAGAGAAAAAAGATAGAGAAACAGGTGATGACGAGCTGAATTTTCAGCCGCCATTACTCCAGTCTTCAGTGTCACATGATTCTTCACCAAAATTGCCTATAGTTAAACACATTTTAAGCATTGTTGTGATCAGCAGGCAAACATGTTAATATTTAATACTAAATATTAATGTTTAAGACCATAAATCACTACAGCATATTAAGCTCACTTTGTGAAGCTGTGCCACTGATTGGTGTTTCTTCCACAGGACAGAAAGTTAGAGGCAGATGGAGAGCTCATCCTGCTCAGTGTTTAAGGTAGGTTACTATATAGTGAGGGTAAAGATATTTTCTATATTGTGCACCATGTCTCATGGATTGCTTGTATCTTCTCTTCCACAATGGAAAGAGCATGTCACTTCACCTAAGATGGAGCTGCACTCATATTTTAATTGGTTTTTGAAAGCATCTGTTGAGAAATCTTTAAGCTCACACTGAAATCTTAAACTTTGGTTCATCTTCACAATCTGAGCTTTATAAATTCTGCACCTTTCGTTGAGATGTGAGATTACTGGGATCTTTTCCTCAGGAGACAAATCTGAGAAGCAGAAGACTTAAGCAAAACACTTAAATTGGTAGGAAATTACATTTACCAATTACCAATTGGTAGGAAAAACAGTGGAGAGTCCTTTCCTATGGGATCATGTTTTACTGGTTTATTTCTACAGCATTTAAAAGCTTTGCTACCGCCAGACGTGGCCCGTCATGCTTTCATCTCAATGAGATTATGCTTTTGAATGTCCACAATTACTGTACTTTGCAATGTCTTTGTAGCATATAAGTGATATTATGCAACAGGATAATTTCACTTTGATCCGCATTATTTTATCATGGTCCATTCAGCCTTGACATAGCCTGCAATTGTTTGACCAACAAACAATTATAGACTATATTCGATTTTTATTTGGAATATTGGGTCTGGAGTAGTTTGAGCATTAAGGGCTGTATAATGCTTACTAAACAGATCTGGCTTAAACTAGTAAACTGTTCTGCACCTTGTTGACCCCTCTCTTGTATATGTTTCTGTACTAAATACACCCATTGTTAAAAATAGTCAGGAAAGTTACAGCTTCAGGGGGACGTTCACATCCATTATGCTGTGGGTGACCTTGACTTGATGTTTTTACGAGTGCGCTAAAATGATTTAACAATTGTGAATACTAAAATAGCAGCATGCATCTTTTATGGAAATCTGAAGTAATGATTGATGCCGTTCTTTCTCAATGTCTCGAATCATTGTCAAGCTGTGCGATGAGCATGCAGTCCTCCTCATACCGGCTCGACAACACCAGAATTTTAATTTAAATAGTTTTCTGTGTGTGCGAATCAATGGTCAACATTTTAGAGTACGTGATACATCATGTCCTGCGATTATGAATACATTTATGCTGCCTTTATGTTGCACGGCACACTTCAGGGACACATTTACTATCTTTTTAAATGCCATAATCCTCTCTTACCCTCAGATTTATATGCAATTATTAACTGTAAACAAGGATTTTAATAATTGAAAGGCAGGTATTGTATATTTTTACCTTTTTGACTTTTGTCACTGTTGTAATACAAATTGTGGATACGACAGGAAATGATGGGGTGATCAGGACAGAACAGATTGAGACATAAATTGTCTCTTACATAAATTGTCCACATGAGAACAAATTATTTAGTTAGTTAGTTTGTATAGAGACAGTATTAATGACACCATGAAGTTAAAACCGCTCTGATTTCCTGCAAGACAACTCTTAAACTATATAATTGGGTATTTCGTTATTTTTGATGTTTTAGTCTTTTAGCTTTTTTTGGTTATTTTAGTGTGTATTAGTTGAGTCTGTGTTAAAGTTAGTCTGGTTTACAGCAATTTTTAATCAAAAAATGAACATTATACTTTAGACTATTGCAGTAATAGAAAAAAAATCATACTGTGTTAATGTCAAGTCTCAGACTTATTTCATGCACTAAGCTGACCTGAGACTGTGCCTTTGAGGAAAGTCAAAGATTCAGGTGAGCCATTCATTATTTAATGTAGTACATAATTAACTAGCAGTAAGGTATTGTTTCAACACTAATTTCTCAGAGAGTAGATCACTCCAGCTTTACCCATGACTGCCAATGCATGTGTTACAGATCATGTCCTGGAACTAAATCTGAATTATATACTTCATTTGCTCCTTGAAAACAGGCAATTGCCCGAGTCTATGTGAGTTTATGAACATTGGATCTTTGCACATGCAGAATTTGAATATAAAACTGCAGGTCACATTGACATGAAAATTGAAGAAATACAGTTATCACTCACCTTCAGACTTTAACATTATGTTTTGAGTTAGAATTAGTGCTGTCAATTTATGAAACATTTGAATCTTAATTTATTACACGATATGCACAATTTATTAATCAATTCGGAGTTAATCGACAAAACTCGATATTTGCTTGAACAAAACAAAAATAAATATAGCTGCGAGCAGCGATGACGGGCCCAAGCCTTTAGTTACCCTAAAGGCACCGGGGTGGCGGTGCCACCGTCTTGGGCCCTTCATCGCTGCTCGCAGCTATATTTATATATATATATGCATGTGTGTGTGTGTGTGTGTGTGTATGTATATATATATATATATATATATATGTATGTGTGTGTGTGTGTGTATATGCATATGTATATATGCACATATTGAGTGAAACTAAAGATAAATTGACTGTTCTGTAAGTCATCATTTATTTTGTCAGTCAGTCATTATGACATAAACAAGATAAACAGGATTTTACTTTATTTTACATTATTGTTATACTTTATTGTACTTTATTTACTTTATTGTTTACTTTACTATACAGTTTATTCTATTTTTGTGGTTGATAAAGTTAAAATCTTCTTAAATACTATAACACTTCCCTTTTCCGTCTCTAAAACATTTAGCCGGTCTCGCCTATATCTAAACTTGACTCATCACCTTCACAACACCGTGCTCTTTGTATTTCTCGCAAATTTTTGGTCCATTCTGTCTCCTTTTAAATAAGATTTGGATGTCATTTTTTCACACTTGAAAATCTCTGGTCCATTATCGTCATTTTATGCCAGTATCAAAAGCAAAATCTTCCCCCAGTTCTTTGTGTTTCGACAAGGCTATTCAAGCTCTGCCATTAAAACCCCTTAATACCATCTACGCCTACTTCTACACCTGATTTAACACCCATTCAGTGGAGCTCTTAGTGGCACTGGCACTTTGTTCGTGTTGCGTGCTTCTGGGTCCATAAAAAAAAAAAAAAAAAAAGTACAAAACACATACTCAATCACTCTAGTAAAAATCATGAATGTAAAAATGAGTGTCAGGGAATTCAATTTGTATTAGTCTACAGTTCCTCCATGAAGCCTCTAAGTGGCAGGCATACTTTATTTTGAAACTGATTCCTGAGTAACTGAGTAACTGTTCAGTCTGAAGAAATCCGCCTTCTGAATCATCCAAATATGTCTAACTTTTATAAGAGAAAAGTGTCAAGAAGCCAGCGAGCTTTATTCGTTGTGCTTTATCTTTGTGGCAGCATTTTATAGAAAAACAAATGGCCTGATAAGTGAGAAGAGTGCAAACGCTGTAAAAACTTCAGGCCTTCTCTATTACTATGAGAATACACGCACATTGTGTCTGTGAGCTGTGCCAGGTTTCATTGTGAATTCATGCCAAAAGACAAAAGCTGAAGCTCACCCCTTTGTTTTCTCAACATTACCATTTTTTTTTTTTTAATTTAATTACCATTAACAAAAGTAATCACAATCCGTAAAAGTGATTTCGTGTTAGTTACTGCATCAAAGTATTAAATCCGTTTAAAAATGCTTGTATTGTATTTGTCGAGACTGCATTGGTTTAATTTGAGGAGCTTTCGTCTGACGTAAAATGACTGTGATTTTTGTTATCACAGGCTTTAAGTATGTTAATCCGTAATCTGATATTGAAGATATCAGATAACCTTTTTGATTCCCATTTGACAATAAGCTGCCACTCAATGGGTGAACAGGTAGCATCACAATACAGACTGCCAGATGGCATGGAAAAATATCCACATTATCTGGTAAAGATTGTTCACAAAGAATACCTTAAAACTTTCTGTAACTTTATCTTTACCAAACATTTGAGCAAACCTTAACTTAACCAGCATTCCTCAAGTTGGATTTTGCTTAGTCAGAGTCAAGTTTTATATGCAGACAAAAATGATTACGGTGGATTCTTATTTTCCTTTGCTATTTGTAATATACTAACATTGTATCAGTGCAGTAATGAGCTCGGCTTACCTAATTTACAGAGCCAGCAGGTCAATATCCATAGGGCCACCAGGTATGGGGTTTCTACATGATGCCATTTCCAGATGACAATAGGTAATGTAGTGATGGTCGTAGAGGTAACGTTGGTTGAGGTTTCAGTGGCTGTTGACTTTGAAGAATAGTTAGAGCCTACTTCAGCAATATCTACTTCTAATGCTGCAACCTTGCATGGTGTACTGAAAACGATCAATAATGCTAGAAGAAGTGCAAACCGTCGTAGAAGCGCCATAGCAGACATTTTTTTCGATGCCTATTGCATTAATTAGCTCTCATTGATGTTGTAACTATGCAGCCAATCCTGAATCCTGGCGTTTCTAAGCTCCTATCATCAAAAGGTGTCTTTCTCCTCGCTCTGTCAGTCTGAGATTGACTCTGGCATGTATATGCTGTCCATTCCTTCTCTTATTGTCCCTCCTTTTAGAAAATAAAGATTCACTTTTAAGGTAGTAAGTGGCCCCTCCCTGTTGTCTCTCCCAGGTGTGTACTTATTTTGTGTGGGACTCATCTGAAGGATTTGTACAACGTGTTTCTTTATTGAAGGGGGCGGGTTCAAACACCTTGGGCCAAGAGTCAGATGATAACAGAGGTCCACACATACAGTATGGCAAAGACACAGTCAAACCATTGTCTCCTAAATATCAGATTGTCTTGAAAGCTATACTGTGCACATACAGTAGGGGCCGAAAGTGATGTTCAGAGGGTATATTTGTATTAAATGACCCTACAAGTTCGATTAAACCAATTAAATATGAGGAAAATATGTAAAAAAAAAAAAAAAAAATGTTTTATTTTATTTTATTTTAAATATGATGGAAGAACAAAACGCTAAACTTGGTTAATGTATTTGGCAAAAAACTACAGCGACAGGTTTTATTTTATTATGCAAAAAAAATGCATAGAAAAGCTCACAGGAAAAAGTATACATTGACTACAACATAATCAGTTATTAATATTTCATGCTCTCTTGTTTTTGCATATGTTCATAATTTCTTTGTATTTCAGCCTGGCCAAAAATTATGTCCGCACAATTTGGCATGTTTCATTGCATTATGCATGCACAACTACGTAATATGATTACAAAATTAAAACATTTAAAAAAAAAAAAAAAAATTTTAATAAAGATTGAAGATCTAATTCTTCCTAGGCCGGACATCACTTTTGGGAACGTACAGTATACGCCCGAGTTAAGGTTTTATTCAGTTTTATCACTTTTGATTATTTATTCATTTGACCTTTATGATTGTTTTGTTTTCCAGTGGAAATATCTGAACAAGACAAGTTTACTGGATTAATTTTTTAAATAAAATTAATTGAATTAAGTTTATTTGCCAATTGATTATTTCGTTTTTTCCCTTCTTTTAAGCATAAACCTCAATTTTTTTTTAGATAGATTGTTAATAGGGTTAAGAATTTGACATATTATCAGAAAATAAGTGTTAAAACAATTTTGTTCCAAATGTATTTTGATATTTTGGAGAAAAAAAAAAATTATAACTTTTTATTTGTAGTAGCCTAAATACATTAAAAAGAAACACCTAATTTCTATTTCTAGTTTGTCTGTTTATAAAATGCAATCATTGTTGATAAATTAACAGTGGTTGCGTTATAAGTTATTATTAAGACATCAATTCATGACTTGGACCTATATGGAAATAGAAATTATTGCATTATAATGGCAAGCTCATTGTCCAGTTCATTTGTTTGTGTTTGAGGTAAAAACCACCTTCTCCCCTCATAACACCGGAAGAAACGTCTGACTGGCCTCCATAACCCCCATGGATCTGTGTTTATAGGACTCTGCTATCAGAAATTCATACTCATTGTCTGTTCCTACATTTTTCTTCTGGCCTATTTTACAATGAATCTTGTGCCAAAGACAGATTTCAGACAAAGACAGACAAATATAATAGATTCATGCATTGATCTGTTTGAAGAAATCTATTAATATAGGTCACAAAATGTAAAAGTATGTTGTTTAAAAGTAGTTTCATTTAAGACAAGTACACACAATCCCCCCACTTTTCAAGCCACTTTATTTACCTTTTGATAAGAGCATCATTTTTTTTACAACCCAAATGCAAATCGCAAAGTAAAACGTACAACCGTACCCAACGTTAGATCCTTGATTTTTAATACTGTAAAGGCCTGATTCTCAGTCACAGAGTATATAATATAATATAAAATATATATATACGAAGAGTTCAGATGCAAAAACCTCTAAGTGCCATCTGAAATTTTCTTCTAGAATGATCATTTTTATCAAGCTTGTATCAAGCAATTAAATGGCAATTAATAGGTAATTTTCATTGCCATTTAAGTGATATTTGTATTTCATGGTTTATTTAATAAATAAGTGTATTATTTTTTTTAAATATGTTTATTAAATTAGGGCTATTTGTTTAAAAAATCCTCCCATTCACTCCATCTATTTATGAATTCATTGAGTAGATGTGTCTATTTTAAAGAAACTTTAAGTCATCATTTAGACTATAATGTATTCACTTCTGTCCCTAAACCACTGTTTTTCTGAATACACAATTCAAATTTGTCCATGAAGACTAGAAATCCAAAATGCATAGACAAAGTTAATATAATGGCCTATCCTTCTGTTCTATGCAAAAGTGCTATGTAATGTGTTGCAGTGTCATCTTTCCATCTCAAAATGAAATATCAAGAGGGATCCCAAGAGTTCAGGGTTTACAAATTGGTTTTGGTTTGGCTATGATATAGAGGTAGAAAACATTTACATAAATAATAAGGCTTGAGGGTAGTATAACAAGTTGTTCCATGCTGGCTCAGACGTCATCTCTGCGTGGTTTACTCTACAATGCCTTATAAAACAGGCCACAGACAGTATTGTCTGCTTTGTTTTTTGTTCTGTTCAATATAGAGAAATTCTTTTATTTAACAGTTAAGAGAGGTAATGCATTGACAGACCGTCGAGTTTGTGATACTGCAACCCGTAGCAAACCCAAAAAGCAGATAAAGCTCAAGGCTTGTTTCAGATTAGCTTTTTTTTTTAAACACACACAGTATGTCAAAAACCAAGGGGATGAAGTGTTAAAAACGATAGCTAAATGCACCTGAAAAAGCTTTGTCATGCATGCCTAACTTTGTTAGGGTAGCAAATTTTATATATCATTTTTTTTTGGTGATTTTTGCCTTTTTTATTGGGACAGGACAGTAGAGAGTTGACAGGAAGTGAGGTGGGAGAGAGACGGGGGATGGGATCGGGAAAGGACCACGAGCCGGGACTCGAACTCGGGCCGCCCAAGCGCAACGGCGCTACATGTCGGCGCGCTGACCACGAGGTAGCACATTTTAAACAAGAAAGCATAAAGATTTTATGTAGGCTACTGTCTCTTTTTCAGTACCAGCAGTTTCCCCAATGTACTCTGAGCGCATGTCTTTAAGCCCCAAGGCGGAACACACTGTAATATTTTGACTTTACAGGCCTCGTGAAACTGGTTGTGTCACAGGAACGAGGGTTTGGCCATTAACAAGCCTCCTGAGTGGCTTGCTAATATTTACTGTTACCAGTGAAGGACTTCTCAGCTAGCAGGAAAGTACATTTTACGGCTGATTTAGATGAAGGTCAGAACACCATGAACCTGCACTGACCCGCATTTACACGGGGACACACCCGTTATGTGTATTTTATTGTAAAATCAAATCAATCAAACATCGCTGTCATGCTTTAGAACATGGTTTCTGTTAACTAAATGTTGATCCTTTCATTTTAGGTTTCCGGATTTGGGAAAATACTTGCGGTCTGTTTGCGTTGATGGGATTATAAAAGGATGACTCACAAGGATGAGTAGTGTATCACTTTCGTAGACATTTTCCTCCCTGCTTTCAGAAAATACATGAGCGTACAAATGTTTTAATTTTTTATTTCAATTAAATGTTTTGAATTAAACAGCTTGTGGACATACTTTATAACTTGACAAACACTAAATAATCTGCTAAACAAAAAGTATTATGCAAACAATTTAAGACATTTCTGGCATAAAATATTTTTTAAATTGAGTCAGAAACTATATGGTTCTACATAACCCCATAGAACCTTTTTTCTAAGAGGGCACTGTAGTCTTAAAAGTTACAGTTTTGTTTAAGTGTAAATGATGGTATGTGTAATTTAAGGCACTATGATAGGAAGAGCATTTAAGCCTGATGCTTCATGCGATTTACACAAACAGGACATTCTCCTGGATCAACATCCGTTGTTGTTCCTGCAACAGTGTTTTTATCAACCAGTCAATGTTGTGCCGACTTTCAGATAAGTAAAAAAAAAAAAAAAAATTTTAGTCTCTGATGTTTCTCCTAAGATTCTTATTTAAGGAAAAAAATTAAACAAATCAGATCACTGGAATATGTTTTATTTCTATTCTTTCTAAAACAATTCTAAAACAAATTCTAAAACAATTTGAATTGAAATCTCTGACTTTTGATTGCACTGCCAAAATATGAGCTCAGTTTAAAATCTTATCTCAAACAGGACCTAATCAGGACATTTACTTGAACATTTACACCTGCAGAATGTCATTCACACGTCTTACTGGGAATGTTTTGATGTTTCTAACATGAGAAAATATTTTAAAAGTTACAACTTGAGGATGAAAACGCGTGTGGGGGTGAATCAGATGAGTTAAGTTTACACAATAAAGCATGTTGTGGCAATAGTGTCATTGTAGAACTATGGGTAGTCAATTTGGTAACATGAAAGCTGACCTCTCTCCTTTTCTTGGAAGTCATAAAAAGTTTAATTTAATTAATACTCACCTTCTACCTAACTAAATAGCTATACTAAAGTCTGGGGTCGGTGAGATTTTTCTGAAAGAATTATTTAATGCTTACCAAGGTTGTGTTATATTGTGAACTATTATTACATAAAATACCTGTTTTCTATTTTAAAATATAATTTATTCTTGTTATGGCAAAGCTGAATTTTCAGCAGTCATTACACTTTAGTGTCACATAATCCTTCAGAAATTATTCTAATATTCTGATATGGTGCTAAAGAAACAATTCTTATTATCAATGTTAAAAACAGTTGTGCTGCTTGATATTTTTGTGGAAACCGTGATGCATTTTTTTTCAAAAGAACATTTAATTGTTGTTTTATTATTGTCAGGAATTGTGGTAATTTAGAAATCGCACGACGAGGAAAAGTTCAAGGAAACAAACTTTAATAGCATGAACTCAGAAGACAGAATACACGAATAAACTTACACAGGTGATACATTGACAAAGACGGACATTGAATGAACTTAAGTAGACGGATCAAACAAAGGGAGCTAATGAGATAATTAAGACACAACAGGTGAAATGGATGACTAATGATGACAACTCAGGAAAATCAGGTTACACAAGACTGAACCAAAAACACAGTGAAACCATGCATGAAATAATTATTATGTATATATTATTTTTGTAACAAAGTATACTGCCTCTTTTCTCAAAAAATATATTTTGAGAAAAACCCTAAATATAGTGCTGTCAGTCGATTCAAAAAATTAACTATAATCACACATTTTTTAAAAACACAAGTTTTTAATAAGTTTTTATGTTTTATAATGTACTAATTTCACAGTAATCTCCAAATGAATGTTGAAACAACATAAAGACAGTATATTTTAAATACTTGTTTAATGCATATTTTTTATGAATGAAGGCCAGTATTATTGCAGTATTATATTAATATTATATTGATACAGCTACTGGTGTTTTAAACATTAATTATAGCCATTCAACATTACAGTGTAATTGAAAGCTATCAATTGTTTAACATTTATTAGACTTCAAAAAATATAACAACATTTAATTTAATGAACTTTAAACAATCCTCACATAAATCCATAATAAATGTCATATTTGCCTGTGCCCTGTGAAATAGACAGAAATTGAATAAGTTATCAAACAGTCTGCATAAATTGAATATAGATTAACCTTTATTAAAGCTACAAAAGTTCTTTAGTCATAGAGCAGTGAGTAATTTTCTCTGTTACCTTTGTTCTTTGATTAACATTAATGACAGATAGAATTACCTGCTGTCACTTTAAGACCTGCCGCTACTGCACATTTCACTCATGTCCCATTTTCTCACAACTCTTAATTTAAGACTGTATTTAACTCATTTAAGACTGCTCTTATGAGAGGTCAGGAGGACCATAAAAAAAAAAAGTCAGGACATTTATAGACAGCGCGTTCTCTTTTATTTTTTCACTCTTAAATGGTTTAAAGGTGCAATGTGTAATATTTCTGAGGATCTATTGATAGAAATGCAATATAAGATCCATAACTATGTTTTCAGTGGTTTATAAAGACCTTACTTAATGAATCGTTATGTTTTTATTACCTTAGAATGAGTCATTTACACTCACCTAAAGGATTATTAGGAACACCATACTAATACTGTGTTTGACCCCCTTTCGCCTTCAGAACTGCCTTAATTCTACGTGGCATTGATTCAACAAGGTGCTGAAAGCATTCTTTAGAAATGTTGGCCCGTATTGATAGGATAGCATCTTGCAGTTGATGGAGATTTGTGGGATGCACATCCAGGGCACGAAGCTCCCGTTCCACCACATCCCAAAGATGCTCTATTGGGTTGAGATCTGGTGACTGTGGGGGCCATTTTAGTACAGTGAACTCATTGTCATGTTCAAGAAACTTTGTGACATGGTGCATTATCCTGCATTTACCCATAAAGCCACTCCCTTGCCCCACCTCGGCCATTCAGACCACTGTGCTCTTAATACCCATATACAAATCAAAACTACCAACAACATCAAAGTATGGTCAAAGGGAGTGAGATGAGATCAGCAGGACTGCTTTGATGGCTCTGATGAGCATGTTCAAGAAGAGGTTAAGGTTTAGTTAGCATGATCTAGTTAGCTGCTGGCAAATGCTTTTCCATTCAAAAGTAGCCTTCTATTCTTATGTATTTGGTTCTACTCACGTACATTTACTTAAGTTTCTATAGACACTGATACGTAAAATATTGGCATAGACAGCACTAAAACGTAAATAATTTACGTATGAAGAACTTTACAGATGTACAAATTTGTATGAATCCTTATTTATGAATATTAAAATCGTGGCATAATCTTGATTTTATTGTAATCAATTGTCATATTAATTACAGGTTTTCAGTCGTATTTAATAATTGACAAAAATCAGAAAGAAACACAAGTCTTAAATACAGAGGACAAACCAATCAATGAAATGAACAACAGGTGTAATTGAAATTCAAACAATGAATAACCAGGTAACCAACTGAAAACACAGGAAACAGAACTAAACACATGCAAAACCCACCCAAACAGACACAAAATCTAGATAGTCCCCTACTGAAGGGGGTGGATTGGAATCCACTGCTTCAATGTATATGTAATGAGTGATTATCATCAAGGTATTAATCAATATTTTTCGTTCTAAATATCAAATGAGTTGAATGACTTCTCTGGAGATTTTATTTTGTTATAGAAGTTACCAGTGTGATTACTGAAATGTTATTTTCATGTATTCTTTTTAATGTCAGTATTTGATATTTGAATGTAGTAACAATGCTTGCCTATTTATCCCGGCTTCCAGAAATTAAACAGGGAATTGTTTTGTGTTTGAGAAAGGTCTTCAACATGTTAAAACGTATAGGGGTCATTGAAGTCTATAGTTTATGGGACCATTTGTCAGTTAAAGCCTATATTTTCCATTTAGACTAAAGTGTCCTATCCTGGGAGAAAGAACTTGTTATCTTGATGTTTTGAGATGAGACTCCTGTTTATAGTTAGAGCCTGGCCAAATCCAACCTTGGAAAAGATGTGTGTCGGTGTGTGTGTTAGTCTTCTTGGTTACAGGTTAAGGAACCACTGGCATTGTTGGAGATTGACTGAGTTATTGTTCGGGACATGCTGGCACCCAGCAACCCAAATCCCCGACCTGGAAGGTCACGACGTGCCTAACTACAGGGTCTGAGTGTCAGCGCCACAATCTATGGAGATATGCTTCTGTCTATCTGTATATGTGTGGAAAATGACTATGTTTATCAATTTCTTAGCCAATCAGAATCATTCAGCCTGTAAGCAATGACGTAGCTTAGACCTTGGAAATGGTATAACTGCTGTGATCTTTGTAACTGTAAGCGGGGCGGCCTATGAACTCCTGTGTGAGTCTTGAAGCTGACTTCTGCTGATGAAACTGCAAACTATCTTCAGTAAAACTTTTCTTCAATTTATTATAATTCTGACTCCGGGTCTTCTTTTAAACATCTGGTCCTTGGGTCCTAAACTGTTAACCCCTAACAGTAATATTCTAAACCATCAAGAAAGCATGTCTACACGCCTTAACAAAAACAACATCAACAGCAAAGTCCAACAGAGGAGGGCAGGAGGGGGCTTAGGAGGTGGGCACAGGGCAGGCACAGGGGAGAAACACAGGAGTCAGGGTGAAGCAAATAACGGAAGAGTCCAGGGAGGAGTCAATGGAGGCAGAAACCAGGGAGGAGTTAATAGGAGGAGGAACCAGGGTGGAATCACCAGCCATAATCCCAGAGCGAAAGCCTAGGGCTTGAAGACTGAGGAGTTGGGGTGGTGGAGGGATGCGGGAAAAACTCTTTTGGGGTAGAGGTAATTTGGCTATACATATACCTCCTCTCGTGCTAATTAGGTTGATTATCTGAACACGCTCCTCCCAAACTTTGTTAATAAAACATCATTTCATGAGTTCATCCTTGCATGTAATCAGATATAGTAAAAAGTACACATATTTGGCAAGGTGTCCAGGGGGAGGGCTCAGAGCTTGGAATTTGGCCCAAACTCAGAGTACTCCCCCAAAGAAGCAAATAAATATGGGACAGCCGCCTGAAGACAGCATCAGATGGGTTGGCCCCAGTAGTCCAAAAAGGGGCTTTCAAATCTTTTAACCACCTGACCAGGAGGGCTCACACAGCATCCGATGGGAGCTTGCTGCTCACGGCATCAGGCAGGTCGGCCCCGCCGGCGGTCACTGGGGGACGTATGATATTCTCACCGCCCGACCAGGAGGGCACATGTCATATCTGATTGGAGCTGGGGCTCATGGCATTGGACAGTAAGCCCTGCCAGCAGTCGAATCATGGGGCACCTACTTGAAGTAGGGGCTTTGCAAAATTGGGTCTGTAATTAACTGTCCCCGTCACTGCCTCCGAACAGGGAACCCACACTGCAATGCGAAGGGGGTGTCTGGTGGCAAAAACGGGCAAGCTCTCGTTGCATCCTATTTATAGGACGGCTCGACCAGCGCTTCACGGGTGTAATTGAGGGAGCCTTTGAACGTAGGAGCTTGTGGTTGCTGCTGTTGTTGTTATTATTGGAGTTTGGTGTGCTGAGTACGTTGGAGTTTGAAGAGGGCAGATACAGTGGGTTTGAAGTTTCGTAAAACATGGACTGGTTAGCTGATGAGCTTGATGGGCTTTTTTGATATGGAACAGAGTTCCTGTCAAGCGTCAAGACACCAGAAAAACATAAACCCAGGCAAGTTTAAAATGGATCAAAGAGTCTACACAACTTCATTAACGGATTTGCCAAATATTACATATGCTGATGTGACGACTCGTGGAGGTCACCAAAAAGAAAAAACGAAATAAAGGGTAAAACATTTTCCACGAGGAATTTGTCCATAAATATCAAGGTAAATAGAGAGCGAGGCTAACTGTTACTGAACTGTTAACTAAAATGACACATCATTAGCGTGTCAATAGCTCTTGCTAGTTGCTTGCGCCATTTGTTTATGTTGCCGTGACTGCGGAGGAAGTAGATTACCACGACGATTGCGTATTTCCGGTCACAAATAATTGAAAGCGTCTGATAGTTCTCCTAGCATCTGAGAAAAATAATCATAGCGTCAAGAGTGTAGGCAGTATTGATGGAATGGTATCCTAATCTGAGAGCGGAGATACATTTTCTAGGGTTATGGGTTGTCTGGGGTCATGTCGGGTGGGTTTGGATCATTGAATGCCTTTGTTTAGGACGAAGGTTTGTGGATTATTTATCTCAGGGGAGGGAGTGCCGTAGATCAGCTAGTGAAAAATTGGATACCGCTTAGGTAACATTTGATGGACCCAACTTGGAGGTCTTTAATGCTGTTGAGGTATGAGATAAATTAGGTGATGTAGAGAAGGGAAAAGTCGGGAAACAACATGTTATACGAGAGATGGATGTGTCGTGGAGGGGTTTTAATGGGTGGGTTATGGGAATATTATCTCTGAATATTGAGGAACTGGAGTTGGGGATGGGTCCGCCTCTGGAGCCAGCACCCTGAATCTCTGCAAGAATCTGCGGTCTGATGTTGTGAGCCACTGTGGGTGGCTCCGAGATGGGGTGGGACAGTGAAGAGAGTAAACTGTGATTTAGACTGGAGAAGGGAGTTCGGAGGGTGAGGAGCCAGGGCTGCAATGGGAGGCTGGCGGGCATTGCTACGTACGGTACCATGACAGGGGGAGCTGTGGTCAAGGGCTGAGCAGGAGAGGGAGGCGAGCAAGTTTTGCAGCAATGTTTGCTGAAGGCCTGCCGCTGTGGCATGACACTCAAGGTTGGCTGGATGTTGTGCAGGAGGAAGATGGTGGTGTCGAGAGTTCGGGGCCCTGTGGGCTTTGCTTGCTCTATAGGCTGCCTTGGAGGCTGTATTTAGGTGAGAGGTAGGCTGATTGCAAGGAGACATACAGATTGTAAAGCTGAGCTTTATCCATTCTCCATAATAAATGGACTTCTGAGCTGATCAACGCTTGCCTCAATCCTAGTACTGTCCAGTTTTCGATTGGAGGTATTGTTGGGATGGCAGAAGTATAAGAGGACGCCGGGGAGTGTGGCGGATGTCTCGCAGGTGGGGGTGAGGGTAGTCCTCGGCATCTTTAAAAATCAGGCAGAGAGTGATCCTCGGGCCAGCGAGTTACGGCGGAGGATCAGAGTAGAAGTGAGCCTCGTCAGCGAAGGGAAAGATTTCAATCTCGGACATGATAGCAATCGGTCAAAGCCAAATGCTGGAAAACTGTCATGGGGTAGAGATATATATATATATATATATTACACTTTTACACTGTTATGTTTTTCTTTATAAACTGTACATATTTTTTTAAGAAATGGTTATGGGTAGGTTTAGAGGTAGGAGGGGGATTAGCAGCTCAAAATATATTTTTAATGCTATATTGTTACTAAATTTGAATTTTCCTACTCATTTTCAACCATTATTTTTTATATATTCTTTTAATATCCTCTAAAAAATGGTTATGTTTGGGTTTTGGGGTAGGGTTAAGGGCTTTAAAATAGTAAAAGGGTAATTATACCAATATCTTGTCCAGGCTGATTTTGTAAGCAACATAAATTGTCAAAATTTCATTATATTATTGTAGATGTTTTACCAGGTGTAGTGGGGTCATGCTATCCATCAAAACTGTGAATCCTTGTTTAGGATTTGCATTTTGGTTCAATAAGTGACAATATAGCCTGGAATCTGAACTCATTTATCCCACAGACACTAAGAAACAAACTTCAGATAATTGGAATAACCACCTCACTTTGGAACTGGATACTTGCCTTCCTGAGCAAGGTGAGGTGTCAATAACTCTCATACAGTTATACTAAACTCAACTACAGGCCTTTCTCACTCACAATTGCATTGCATAGCAGCAGAGCACTAAAGCAATTTGCATTAAGAAATTGAAAGTTTACTTTAAGCAGTGAAGAATTGCCAAAAATAGAAACTGTATTAAGTCTTAAAAATAGACATTTGTTGCCCCTTTAAAGATAAGATGAGATAAGAAAATATAAGATAAGACAGTTTGACTAAGACAAACAAAAAAAGAAAACTTGTTACTTTACAGATTTATGTATTTTACAAAATGTAAATTATAAAGAAAAGAGTGATTTTACTTGTTATTATACATCTTGAGCAGCAGTTATGAAGGACCCATAAAGAAATGTCCACCACTGACTTATCATTTGTTTTTGATGTTTTTTTTTTCAGTTTGCATTTCATAATTTTTTTTAAATTCCAATTCTACTTTAAAACCAACTGTTTAGCAAACAGGACTGGCAGAAAATCTCTTTATTTTATGTTTGAACTCAGCTAAACCCCTCCTTAAGCATCCAGCTTCCATGACTTTTAAGTAAGCTATACTGTCTGGAACAGCAAAGTGATGCTATTGATGCTCTCTTTAGGTAGCCATCAGTATTTGTGATGCTAGGCCAGAGCATGCTGGATATGAAAACTGAGTTGTCATCTCAGTTGAGACATGTAACATGAGAAACAAAAGAATAGAGCCTGAGCTGGTGACAGCTGGTGAATGGCACTTTAGGCCAGGTGTAAAGAGATTCAAATGTTAGTGTAAAATGTTAGGGCATCACACCTAAAAGCTCAGAGGTGTGACATACAGTTCTTTCAGCTCTGATTTAAGTGGAAGTAGCCTATATTAAAGAACTACATGGTTTGCATAATAATATTTCATATACTATATATATATATATATATATATATATATATATATATATATATATATATATATATATATATATATATATACATATATATATATATATATATATATATATATATAGTGGGACATTAAGAGATTGAGTGCTTCATGGCCCTGAAGTATTTTCTGTCTGTTAAAGAAGCTGTTAAAGATGTGAAGAATTTGAGGTCATTTGAGTCATTGAGGGCTGTAAGATATTAAAGTATTATAAGAAATCCTAAAATAGACACAGACTGGAAGCTGCCTCTTTATAGATGAGATAAGAAGGATAAGATAACGCTTTATTCATCCCCTTGGAGAAAATAAAGTCTTACAGCAAAATGTAATCTAGTAAGAAATGCATGTGACCACATTATGTTCGCATGGTATTTTAATCCAAGGGCTCAAAATTAGACTATAAATTCTCAAAAATATATATTTCTGCATGTTGATTTTTTCAGAACACACTGGTTTATCATCCAGAGAGGAGCCAGTTTTCTCTTTGACCACCAGAGGGCGTCACGTGAGAATGAGGCTGAACATGGAATCAAATATCTTGGTAATGACTGCCACTCTGTGCTCACTGTGACCATTTAACTGTGGGGGAAAAAAATAACAACAACAGTAATAGTAGGCTAAAACCCATTTAAAGAATTGTATTATTATCTAATAGATTACTTAAAAAAATAATGTTTTGCTATAGTTGTAGACTATTTTTTTCTGTTTATTTTCCATGCAAAGACAGTTTTTACTTTAGTGAATAGCCTATTTCACAGGGTGGGCCTATTTTCTGGTTGTCAATTTGTCCTTAAAGTTAACATAGCTATTATGTACTATTAGTGTATCATATCTACTAATATAATTTATAAATTATTATGAATTTATAACATTTTATTAAGTTAAACTGCCATTAAACAGCCTATTAATAGGCATAGCAAATATGTAAAATGCAGATATAGGATTATAAAACCCCAAACAAAAATGAATGTAAAATACTCTTGTGCTGAAAACAGTAGGCCTACACTGTATTGCTAATATATTATTATTATTATTATTATTATCATTATGTTTAGGCCTAGGCTATGTGTGTAGGATATGTATAGCTAAAGACTATATATTTTTATATAAAGGCCTACTAGTATATTGTATATTATTTGATTCGTCTATACCACGCCATCTATGCGACTAAACTGGAATAGTGCACAGTGTCAGTGGCAAAGTCCCCTTGATTGCCATGGAAGCGGTCGCGTCGCGTCACTCGCGCACACAGGACTCTGCACTGAACTCGTGTACCCATGATGCTGTGAGTCAGTCGAAACTTTGACAGGCACGGAAGAGGATACAAGCAAGCAAAAACACAAGACATCCTTTACCATACTATTTGGATATGAAAATGCACGAGTGTCGATAGCATTTCGCGACAGTGTGCTGTTCGATATGCGGTGCTGCTGTCAGCGATCGCTCGCAGTTCAGACGCAACTTGCAAACGCGCAGTTCATTGAGTGACAGGTAAGCAGGTAAGCGATGTTTTACAAACATTTCAGTTTGCTTAGGTAAAACTTTTAAGTGCGCGGTCTGCCGTTTTGGCCTTCGTCGCCTAAATTTGTGGGGGGGCACGGTACAAAAACGTTTCGTGATATCAATTTCATCGCATAGAAAGTTAATGAGCATCAACCTATCGCACACTGGAGCTGTTCGGCAAGTGCTGCTGCGTCGCGCCAATTGGGTTGCCAGATCCTTTTCTATTTCATGCTGTTTCCAGGACTGGTTACTGTAATAGGCCACACCATAGCCTTTATTGATAAATACTGAAGAAAACGGGCGACACAACTGAAAAACGTTTGTCAATCAAGAAATTAACATGTTGAATGCTGTCCTCCAACATCCATTTTCTCTAAAAAATCTGTTTCCCCTTGTCTATCAAAACAAGCCATTCATAAAAATGAATGTTTAAATATTTTAATACTGTATTTTAATTATTAAAACAATATTAATATTTAAGTATTTCATAATTATTCATGGACTTTTACAATGTTGACAAAATCCCTTATTTTGCACATCACATGACACCGCAGCAGTATGTTTGTCTTTCTGGTCATCTACTAATAAGATCTAAATAAGGAAAATTCTTACATGGTGGTGGGTTCAAAGTGCAATGGGGATTTTTTTTTTATTATTGATCAGATGTGATTGTTTTCCTCCACCACACAATCTTATTGTGAAACAGTGAAAGCAAATTGGAATCTCCGAGTGTTTATGTGTTTATTGCGTAGAGTTCTGAATAGGGATCAGTTCAACTGTAACAGTGGCTGCAGTGTGTAAGTGAATAATTCATTTCTAAGCTATGCTCCCCAGCCGTGTTTGAGTCTGGTTTCCTTTACAAATTTTGCATTTCCTCAGGCAAAGAGTTTAAATTGATATTTTACAGGTCATGACTGATAAAGCGGGTCTTTTATTTGGCTACTGAAATCGAGTGTCATGACATGAGCCATTAGCACTGCGTGGAACTCCTATTCCAATAATTATCGCAGATGATAATCAAATCCTTTTAGGAGTCTGTGTCACACTTCACTAAATATCATTTATTACAACTGTAATTTGGACTTCCTCCAAGCATGTGTTTTCAGAGAGTGGCCAGTTTTTTACATTCTTTTGGACTTTGATGACGCAAGGGTTGGATGCTGCAAGAATATGGTGTGATCCCACATTGAGTCTTTGTGTCTGTTGACAAAGGCCGGTCTCTGCTCTCTCTCTAGAACACAATAGTTTATATTCATGATAGTTTGGCCTTTGCCTGACAGAGTTTTATTGTTTGTGTTTTGTTTATTTGTGCTTTGATACCTGTTCAATTCACATTCATAGAGATGATGTTGTATATTTTTGAAGGTGTTTTGGATTGTTTGACATTTTCATTGTTGATGTCTCTGTTCTCGCCTCTCTCAGTTTGTCAGACATGGACCATAAGGATGTATTCGCTGCATTGCAGACAGTATGTTCAGATGTTATCTTGGCTCTTAATGGATCCGTCAGCAGTTCTTCACATGTGGACGCTACGAACCGTCTGTTGGGGGTGATGAGGCAGGTTCAGGAACATGGACGTGCTGTGGAACCCTTGATCACTGGCTTTACTACTGTTTATCACCATTTTGATCTGGATGCGCAGACACCTGGCAATGGATATCGGACCTTAGTCAAGGTAACTGCTAGTTGGTTGCAAAACTGATGAGTGAATAAAAAAAACGTTATACCTGTTAATGCTTTATTAGCTCGATGGTGTTTTAAGCCCCCAATGGCTCCTTAGAGGCAGCTAACCCTACCCTCAACCTTAAACCTACCCATCCCCTGGAAGGCGCCGTTGGGGGCTTAAAACACCAAACACTGCTTTATTATGGTATATCAATTCCAGTTGAAGTTTCATTTACATTATCGTTTTAATGATTAAAAGTATTTTATTATTATTATGTAAATCTAAATGTAAATGCAAATAAAGGGAAAAAATTTAGGGTAGGTCTAACACTCAGAAACACTATACAGCAAGTGAATAAAGTAATCAAATGTAAAATAACACTGATAGTCTTTTAGTCCTGACTAAATTAAATACATATGCTGCTATTAATTCTGATTCCTTACAATTAAAGCTATCTTTTGTTGTTTTGACGACAAAATTAATGACAGACACATTATCACGTTTAGCTAGTGCACGGATCCATCAGGCCTACTGTTTTCATGCCTGTCACACTGTCACATGCGTTTTATACATAACCGACTGTTTACGAGTATACTAACCAATACCGGAATTTTGATGTAAACGCGATATAATCCGCGAAAAATAACTTGTTACTCTCGAGCTGTTTGTGAGGCGACTTTACTGTATGTTTGCACGCAGAGAAAATCTCTCAGAGAGCGCGCTAACTACTGGATAGTTTAAGATCGCTTTAATGTTTAAACTGATAAGACTTGAAAAGACGTGTGAAAATTATACACTTTAGTTACGACGAAGTGTTGCCCGATTGTGCAAGAGACAATTCCGTCATGTCCCGCGAGAGTGTAGTATAGCCGCCTCTGTAGCGCTTGACGCTGCTTCAACCCATTTTGAGAGAGAGAGAGAGAGAGAGAGAGAGAAGACGCAGCACCGCTGAACACTCAAGCTGTCTGTGAAATTGCGTCTCTCAGATAGTTTTAAAATGATTGATTTAACTTTATAATCTGTGTTGGTTCATTTACTCATACAATTTACCTGCTAAAGTGAATTAATGTTTAGGGGATAGGGGATAGGGGATAGGGGGTGGGGGGGGTGGTTCCCGCTTTATAAGTGGGAGTATGTGGCATGAATTATTAAAATGATGCGCATACCCGCGCCGAAATTCGAGCCCTGTACTAGTATCTCTTCCTCGCGTACCTTCATAGCCTGGTTGTACTCGAACGGTGTGTTTTTGCTCCACCTATTTTTTACAGTCTATGGTTTCCACCTATAGCGGTAACAGTTTTTATGCATATTTTGCAAAATATTGTGCTTTGTTGGAGGTCTGACCTTTTGTAACCAAACCACTTCCATTCTATTGAAGTAGCTCCCTTTTTATGTAACTTTACTAAATCGTCATCGAAGGCTGACATGCTGGCGCTGCTACTTTCAGACAGGTGTTGTTGTTGTGTGCGTTACGTAAATGCGCCATACATCATCGCGTCGCTATCATTGATATCGCGATATGACACTTTTTTTTATCATGTAAAAAATGATACCGGTATTATCGTGGACGTTATGATATGGCACAGCCCTACTTATTCAGTCATCAAAGATTCAATTATTGTTGTGCAGAAAAAAAATATACTTACACTGTTGTACACCTCGGGTCGTTAGCGACCCTATACAACTTTTATCAAATATGAATGGGAAAACAGGCATTCTTTTATCATTTTATAATTTTTTTCTTGTTATATTGTTTGTAATGAATTGATTGATGAATACTAAGAAGGTTGGTGTCTAACTTAAAAAAAATGAGAAGGAGGGTAGTGAATGACGTCACGGGTCACTAAAGACCCGAGGCATGTGTTTAAATGTTAATTCAAATAAGTTCTATAATAATTAACAAAAAATACATAAATTCTATTAACTTCTGTATCTCTGTGTCCGATTTAAAGCAGGCTGAATGCTAGATCTAAAAAGCCATAACCATAGACCGTAAAAAAAGGCCATTGACTTTCCTTTTCTCCATAGGTGGTCCATTCCTGCGTCATCCACATCATCCAGAAGGCCCGTTACATCGCATCAAACTGCACTGGAGCTTTTTTCCGATTGGACCATAATGTGACAGAAGTGGAAGCATACTGTAGTGCCCTGTGCCAGCTGCGAGCGTTACTTTATCTGGCACAGATATTACTCAATGACAATGCCCACGGTCAGCTCTATTCACAGGACGAAGGGGGTTTAAGCAAGAGGTTTGTGCAAGAGTACGTCTCCATGCACAAAGCTTGTTTCTATGGCCGCTGCTTAGGCTTCCAGGTGAGATAATGTGAACATTTCTTTTGAAAAAGTTTTTACAGTACTAACAAGCACACATAAAGTTTTTTATCGTTTCACTGATGCACGCAGTTTGTGATGTCTATGCAAATTTGTTCCAGAAACACAGAGTCTCTATTTCTTTGTCTCTCCTACAAGTTTCCCCCCTCTCTCAGGCCTTTTCTACAGACAGTGGTCATCAGTATGGTGTCCTTTGGTGAAAACTACAAGAAACAGCAGACTGGGCTTGGTAAGTGTAGACTCGATGGGTTGCATCAAAATCTCATAATATTAGGGCTACATGATTTATTCTTCTCATGCATTTATGTCTGTTATTTATAGAAGCTTTGTTTTCGCCATGGAATAATCTAAAATAATATAAATAAAAAAGGTAACTTTTTATCTGTTTTTCTCAGAATTGTGAGTTTATGTATCAAAATTCAGAGAAAAAAAGTCTGAATTGCAAGATATAAACTCACAAATCGTATTTTTTTCTCAGACTTGTGACTTTTTTCTCGCAATTCTGAATTTTTTTTAGAAACAAGCTAGTTATTCCCATAAAATAATGAGGAAATTAGTCTCTTTCAATTCTTACACAATTACTTATCCCTTTTGTCAATAAAGTTTCATTTATTTACAGGCATGGCTGCTCTTTC
This sequence comes from Squalius cephalus, assembly GCF_949319135.1. Classification (NCBI taxonomy): domain Eukaryota; kingdom Metazoa; phylum Chordata; class Actinopteri; order Cypriniformes; family Leuciscidae; genus Squalius; species Squalius cephalus. The sequence goes on along the minus strand of NC_137129.1, from coordinate 32,887,700 downwards.
TTTCTTCACATCGGGCAAATATGTGGTGGACCCTGAGTTGAGGGGGGAAGAGTTTGAGCGCATCACTCAAAATTTAGATATGCAGTTTTGGAAAACATTTTGGAACCTCACTGAGTCTGAGCTATTATCGGTAAGTACATGTATGTTTATGTATGAGTCTAAGTGAGAACCGATAAAACAACATCCATACCTTGTTATATTGTTCTTGAAGTTAAACTGTAGGTTCACAATGATATCTGCAGTACTGTTTGGGGTCAGTATGATTTTTAATGTTGTTGAATGTCTCTTATGCTAGTATATATTTAAATGTAATTTATTCCTGTGGTGGCAAAGCTGAATTTTCAGCATCATTACTCCAGTCTTCAGTGTCACATGATCCTTCAGAAATCATTCTAATATGCTGATTTGCTTCTCAGGAAACATTTCTTATTATTATCGATGTTGAAAACATCCTTATTTGAAATAGAATATGTCACTGTTGATCAGTGTATTGTTTCTCTGAATAAATAAGCCTATAGTAATTTCTAACTTTTGAACAGAAGTGTACAAAATAAGACAGAAGAGTCTTTTCTTATTCTGTATTTCTCTAAAGGGTTTGACGAGGATTTCTTCCAGTGTGGTGCAAGTGAATGTAACATTAACTGTGCCAGCTGAAGGTCTGAGTTTGCCACTGGCCTCTGACCCCAATCTCTCAGTCGCTGTGAACCCTCCACTTGCACACTGGGGCCCTGGGCCAGTCAACGTGCGCTTGATCTCGCACACACTCCGACAAGGACAGGTTTGTGTTTGTGTCTTTTATAAAAAAGAAATAATGAATTACATTTAGGACAAGCAGCTATCCCTTAGTCTCTGAGGGATGTTTTCAGGTACAGTGAGCATGATAAATGTTTTCAACATTCTTGTAATTAGTTAGAACGGCTGCTAAAGTTAGCGCTCAATAATCGGTTCTGCTGAATTTCCTCCATATTTGATCTCTTCCCACAGGACAGTGCAGAACTGTTAGCACTTTCTCGTCCTGAGGGGCCTCAGCTGTCTCTGCCGGGGAGTTTCAATCGTCAGACAGCTCCTCTTTCTCCTTGCCTGATCATACACTTCCACGGAGGAGGCTTTGTAGCACAAACTTCAAAATCACATGAGGTATGGCTGTGGCAGTTTTACCTCCCTGTATAAAGTTTCACATAAATGTTGTTGTTGTTGTTGTTCCTAAAGGCCCTCTTTTTCTCTTCTCTTTTTATCGTAGAATTACTTGAAGAGCTGGTCAAAGGATCTGAATGTGCCTATTCTCTCTGTGGATTACTCATTGGCTCCAGAGGCCCCGTTCCCCCGGGCTCTGGAGGAATGTTTCTATGCCTACTGTTGGGCCTTGAAGAATTGCCATTTGCTGGGTTTGTATCACACACCCCTCACCAGATAGAAGCAACTATTATACAGACAGTGATTGTTTTACATGGGGACATGCCGTCTAAATAGGCCGTCCTTGTTTAATTATGCTGTCGACTTTGCAACTCCCTTGTTCCTGTCAGTGAATTGATGTTGCATGATGCATTTTGGTTGATCTGATCACAAGTGGATTTTTCTTTACCATTTTAAGCACCTTTTTGTCTTTACATTTTCATTGTAAATTGTCCTATGTCATGACAAATGAAATCTTAAATACAAACATTCCATACAGTTTCTCAATTAATATGAGAATATTGTTAATAGTAAATGATAATATAAGTATTAAAAACCTGCATGTACACTAACATTCAAATATTTGGGGTGAATATGATTTTTTTGTAAATAAATTGTATTTACGGTAATTCAGCAAGGATGCAAGTGACAGTAAGAACATTTATAATATTACAATAGATTTCCATTCAGGTCAACTTTCTATTTCTATTCTAATCCTGAATTTTTTTTATCATGGTTTCCACCAAAACACTGAGCAGCAATAATAAGAAATGTTTCTTGAGCACCAAAGGATCTTGAGATCATGTGACACTGAATACTTGAGTAATGATGCTGAAAATTCAGCTTTGCCATCATAGAAATAAATTACCATTTAAAATATATTAAAATAAAAAAAAAACATTTATTTTAAATTGTAATAATATTTTACAATATTACTGTTTTTACTGTGTTTTTGATACAAATTATACGAATAAATGCAAACTTGGTGAGCCATAAGAGACTTTCAAAAACATTTAAAAAAAATTCCTCACCCCAGACTTTTGAATGGTAGTTATAATAATTTAAAAATATTTTTAGATAAAGTGTAACGTCACACATTTTATTTTTTTTTAAGTATTTTATGTCAAATGCCCAAAATTTGATGGCTGAATCAATTACATTTTTACATTTTATGACATTCTAGTTTTTACAACCCAATCAACTTGTTAGTAATAACTCATGCGACACTCTCAAATTAAGGTTACAAAAAATGGCATAGCAGAATATTACTTTCTAGTCTGTGTGCTAGTGAAATAAATGTTGATGCGAAGGATAACTTTAATTTAATTTCCATAGAATCCTATAGCCAAGACATGAATAACAGAGTAGCACCTTAATAACTTAAGGTGCTGCAAAGAACCATTTGAACTTTTAGGTGTGTGAGCATAATAATAGATGTGGGCATGACAAGCAATCCATGCCAAACATGCCTCAGGACTCTCTAAATGTTGATCTTGCTACACAGGCTCGACTGCAGAGCGGGTTTGTTTGGTGGGAGACAGTGCAGGCGGTAACCTGTGTATAACCGTCTCTATGAGGGCAGTGTCTCATGGTGTACGCGTTCCTGATGGGATTGTGGCAGCGTACCCAGCAACTCTGCTAACAACAGACGCCTCACCATCCAGACTACTCACTTTAATCGACCCTCTGCTGCCTTTGATTGTGCTCTACAAGTGCATCGATGCCTACGCTGGTGAGCTTTTGGATCAAGTCAAGTTGTGTATTTATACAGTGCTTTGTTTCAAAGCAGCTTTACGGTAATAAACAGGAACAAAAACAGCATCAATGTAGCAATATTCTTCAAATAGAAAACGTTGAGTTTGGTTGTATTTCCAACTTCAGTTTCAACTATAAAGCAGTTTTACACTAGACAATATAGTGTCAAATCAATTCACTTGTTCACGAGAAAATTACATTTTTATGAGAAAAAAATATAGGTACGAAAAGTCTGAGACCTCCATTGAGCAAAATATTGGTTGAGCAATACATTTGTGTCAGTATTTATTCATCTTTGTTAACGTTAGTTTATAAAAAATACAAGTTAATTGTTAGTTCATGTTAGCTCAGGTCCATTAAATAATATTAACAGATTAATGTGTTGGTAAATGTTGAGATTAACATTAACTAAGATTAATAAATGCTTTAGAAGTATTATTAGTTCATGTTTACTCATGTACTTATCCAATGTTAACAAATGAAACCCTGTAAAGTGTTACCAAAATATTTAATATTTTTCTAAAGTATTTTAGAAATTTCTGCAGTGTTTTTGTCCTTGCAATGAAAGTCAATGGGGTCCAATGTTGTCATGTTGAGTTCCCCCTCTCACGGTCAAATAGTGCAGAAACAGGTTTACTGGCTTAAAGATTTTCGTCTCAGACTTTTGGACCCCACTGTATGTTTCACCTAGTCGTGACAATTCTAGAATGTTCTATATACAGAATGTACAGTAATATTAAACCTTCTGTCTTATCTACAGCACCTTCATGATTACACTGTCTTTTCGGTCTCTGTCGCTCTCTTATTCAGGTGCGAATTGTCAGTCAGTACAGCCAGCTCAGCATTTAGACACCCTGACTGCTTTGGGACAGGACACTGTAAAGATGTTGAGTAACTTCGCCCAAGGAGCGTCAAATTGGCTTCAGACTTTAATAGAGCCAAAGGCACCACCATCATCACCATCATCCTCTGCAACTACATCATCAAATGGTGCAACTACATCATCAAATGGTCCTTCACCTTCCAAGTCACATTATGTTAAGAGACCACAAGAAGTCCAAGATTACCCAGAAAATTTTGAGCCTCTACGGTCTAGATGTCTGGCGGATATACAGACACCTCGCACACCGATAATGAAGAACCCATTTGTTTCTCCACTACTTGCTCCAGACAATCTTCTCAAGGGCCTTCCTCCAGTGCATATAGTGGTAAGACATGATGAATCTGCTTTTCCAGAGATAGTGCTTATTAGACTCTTATTTTAATGCCTTGATTGTTTTCCTCAGGCCTCTGCTTTGGATGCCCTGTTAGATGATTCAGTTATGTTTGCCAAAAAGCTGAGGAATATGAACCAGCCAGTGACGCTCACTGTGGTTGAAGACCTCCCTCATGGTTTCCTGAGCCTATTTCAGTTCTCCAAAGAAACCCAGGATGCAGCAGATCTATGTGTGAAACGAATCAGAGAAGTCTTCCAGCAAGAGGAACTGCCTGCTGATAAGAGGCAGCCAGGGCTTAATTAGACCACAAAGGTCTAAGAAATTACAGTGAATACATCTAAATAATAAATAAAGTGAAAGGTTCGAAACCCAAAATTAGGGTAGTCCATCCACCATCTAAACTTCTGGAAACAACTGTAGATCCAGCTTGCAGTACCAACATCATCATATCTGCTAAGCTTAATTTGCAGTCTTGCATCAATGTGATTCATTTTTAGATGTTCACAATGACCATTCACTGTTCTTTTCTGCCCTAACAGAATGTCTAAGCATCCACCAAAATTTCACCATTGTGCCTGTAGTGATGCAATAAGATCTAAGTTGCTTTTGCACTGCAAACCAACACGTTTTTTTTAAGCAACTGCACTGTGGCTTGTTTGTCTTGTTTTTAGCTAAAATCCAGTGGTTTGAATGTTTAAAAGTAGGGGTGTCAAACACACAGCCTTACTTTCTCGCATTTAATTTAACCCTTGTTCTGTGTTTAAAACCTTGTTCAAATATGACCAGCCTTTTAAAACTGCTTCTACGTGTCTCATTACTCTATATTATCAACAAATATTGGATTCAGTCTTTTTGTCTACTTGTTTTTTTTCAATTAGCACAAGTTTTGCATTTCTTTTTGGATCTGATGGATCGTAGGCCTCGTTTATCTGAGCTTATGTACCTCAATTTTGACCGAAAAAAGCATTATTTGTGGATAATTTTGGCAATATTGAATAAAATTTGAACAAAATGTATCACACTAGTGTGCTTTAATGTTTAACTAGGAAGTTTGTTTTGAAATGATTTTATTGTGTAGAAAATGGTACAGTCACACTTTGTTCCTGGTCAAAAATGACCAACCATGAAAATTTAATGGGGGAGACTGAAAATAAGAGAAAAGTTTTTAGGAGCATGTTAATCATATTCATGTTCATATATGTACTTGTGTGCTTGCAATAATAAAGGCCTGGATACATACACACCCCAGCTACCACACACACGTCCGCACATGCACATACACACACATGTTCTTGTGCACAAACTATTTTGAGTATTTTCACAGAGATGAACTTTATCCTATTCTGAGCTGCATCCAATATCCATTCATCCATCCAACATTACCAAACCTGTAGGCACACACAAGTGCAAGCACGTGTGCGCACACAAAACACGTTCATGTACACAAGCTATTTTGATTATTACATTCTTTCCTTTTCACAGAGATGAACTTTATCCTATTCTGAACTGCATCCAATATCCATTCATACTTTCAACATTACCACACTTTTGAACTGTCTTTGCCCTGCAGTGACCCTGCTACAAAAAAGTCCTCCTTTCAATGTCAACATCAGAAGATTGTTCCTCATCATTTGTTGCAATGTCTTTGATCAAGAAGCTCATGCACAGACAGCGTCTTGACCATTGTGCTGGCACTAAATGAATAAGCAGGGTGCTATGTGACATTTATATACCGTCTCTGTGCTATTACTTTTGTCAGCTTTATTGTGAAACATGAAAATCCCAAAACACATTGTTATAATATTTTGTCTGGAAGATGTGATGAAATGAAGAACAAGAAATAAAGACTTGGCGGGGTCATTGTGGAGCAAACAGAGTGTGTGTGTGTGTGCACGTGTATGCAGTTCAGAATAGGACAAAGTTCAATCTCTGAAAAATAAAGTGTGTAATACAAGAACATCTCGGTTACGTATGGTAACCCTCGTCCCGAGGCAATGGAGATGTGTCAAACTGACACTAGGCAAGGCAAAGCAAGTTTATTTATATAGCACGTTTCATACACTATGGCAATTCAAAGTGCTTTACAAAGAGATGAATAAAAATAATCACAAAATAAAAGCAAGGAATTATAATAATCACACTATAGCAAATCATAGAGCTTTGCATAGAAAATAGACACAAAATAAAATCAGGGGAAATTAAAACAGTTATAAAAGGAATTAAAAGAGATAAATGATACAGTTATAAAATAAATTAAGAGTAAAATGAATTAAAATAGTAAATAAACTTCTCATCTGGCAAAACACCGGTGTATCTTATTTTGACTCTGAGATTTCCCCATGACGGTCAGTATTCTTCTGTGGATTCTCATATACCGTGGATTATCTGAGCCCACCAGATTAGAATCTGTACCAATCCAGACCAGTAATCTGTACTAGTCACCACAGTGTTCTCTTGATAATCCGTACCAGACCAGTAATACTAGTCATCACCACAGTGTTCCCTTGACCATCATGAGTCAATCCCTCTCAAACTCCACCACAGAAAGGTGGTCATCAAATTTGGTCATCAGGACCACCGGGGTTTCCCCCACTACTACAATACCCTTCACAAAACACCGGTTATCAGACTCACCATGCTTAGAGTGAACCCTTGGTATTTTTAGTTGATGTGATCCTAATGATCTGAGTGATCTGTTGGGTTTATATTCAGTGAGCATATCTGCAATGTATTGAGGTCCTAGGCCATTGAATGATTTATATACCAGTAATAATATTTTAAAATCAATCCTAAATGTAATTGGTGTAAAGACCTGAGGACTAGTGTGATATGTTCATATTTTCTGGTTCTGCTCAGAATCCTGGCGGCAGCGTTCTGTATGAGCTGCAACTGTCTTATGGTCTTTTTGGGAAGGCCAGTGAGGAGTCCATTACAATAATCCACCCTGCTGGTGATGAAAGCATGCACAAGTTTCTCTAAGTCTTGTCTGGAAACAAAGCATATATCTTGCAATATTTTTTAGATGATAGTATGCTGATTTAGTTATTGTTTTGACATGACTACTGAAGTCTCCAAACGCAATGACTTCAGTTTTGTCTTTGTTTAGCTGAAGAAAGTTTTGGCACATCTCCAACTGTTGACTTCATCAGTGTATTGGCACAGGGAGTCAATGGGGCTGTAATCGTTTGGCGATAGGGGTATGTAGATCTGTGTGTAATCTGCATAGCTGTGGTCAGCAATTTGGTTCTTTCTCATTATTTGGCTCATTGGGAGCATATACAGTTGAACAGTGCAAGAATTGAGCCTTGAGGGACTCCGCATGTAATGGATGTCCACTCAGACTTATGGTCTCCTATACTCACATAATAACCTCTCCCATCTAAGTATGACCTGAACCATTTTAGGACTATCCCAGAAAGCCCCAACCAGTTTTCCAGCCTGTCAAGAAGTATGTTATGATCGACAGTGTCAAATGCAGCACTGAGGTCGAGTAGTACCAGCACTGATAATTTGCCTGAATCAGTATTTAAGCGAATATCGTTTATTATCTTTATGAGCGCTGTCTCTGTGCTGTGGTGCGGTCGGAAACCAGATTGAAAACTGTCAAAGTATCCATTCGAGCTTAAGAATTTGTTCAGCTGATTGAAGACAACCTTTTCAATGATCTTGAGATTGGTCTATAGTTGCTTAATATGGTCTTATCCAGATTGCTCTTTTTCAGGAGGGGCTTGACAACTGCAGTTTTAAGGGAGTTTGGAAAACTCCCAGAGAGAAGTTAGGAATTTACCACTTCTAGGAGATCTGCTTCTAAACAGTTTAACACACTTTTGAAAAAAGATGTGGGAAGTGTGTCAAGAGCGCAGGTTGATGTTTCAAGGTGCTGTATGGTTTCTTCCAAAATTTTGCCATCAATTTCTTTGAAATCAGACATAGTAACTACTTCTCAGGTTGTGGTCTGATCTGTCTGACACCAGTGCAACTCAAGGATGTGCTGATCACCTTTCTGATATTATTGATTTTCATAGAGAAGAAGGAAGCAAACGCACTGCATTTGCTGTCTGAGAGCAATTCATTGGGAATCTGGCTTGGGGGGGTTGTCAGTCTCTCAGTAGCAAAAAGACTGTGTGTGTTGTTTAAGTTGCTGTTTATAATATTCCAGAAGAAAGTCTGTCTAGCTTTGCCTAGTTCCATATTGAAAGCATGGATGCTGTCTTTGTAGATCTTATAGTGGACTACAAGTTTTGTCTTCCGCCACATGCGCTCTGCTTTTCTGCATTGTCTTTTCATATTTTGCACTGCTGTTCAGTTTCTCAAAGGTGCTTTTAGTCTGCCACTCTTCTTCCTGACTTTCACAGGAGCAATATCATCAATTACACTTTTAACTTTTGAGTTAAAAGAATCAAGGAGTAAATCAACAGAGTCAGCAGATATGCTTTGTGTTAAAGATATAGCCTTCATAAATAGTACACTAGTGTTCTCATATAAGCGTCTCTTCTTGACAGACAGATCTAGCTTCAATGGCAGGAGAGATCAATATATCAAAGAAAATACAGAAATTATCAGACACCCTTAATAACAATCAATGAAATGTTTAGACCCTTACTGATAAGTAAATCTAGAGTGTGTCCACGATTGTGTGTGGGTCCATGTACATGCTGAGTCAGATCAAAAGTTTTTAATACAGTTTTGATTTATTTTGCCATATTGTTTTCTGCATTATCTATGTGGATGTTAAAATCTCCAGCAATAGCAAAACAGTCAAACTCTGAGGTAATTGTTGATAACAGTTCAGTAAAGTCCTCAACAAAGGCTGGAGAGTATTTTGGAGGCCTGTAAATAATGATAAGTAAAATGCGTGGAGCACCTTATAACACAATACCCAGATATAATCGAAAGATTGGTAATTCCCAAATGATATTTGCTTACATTGATAGACATCTTTAAAAAGAGCAGATACACCCCCACCTTTTCTACCTGCTCTGCAGACACTTATAAAAGTAAAGTTGTTTCATTGAGGATTGTTGCACTGCAGCTGTCTTAACAGTCTTACTTTTTTTCCCCCACAGCAATCTTAGTTTGACGTGTAATAGGCACCAGATTAGTTGAGTTTGCTGTACGGCTATTGAAGGCCTTAGACTTTCTATCATGTAATAGAACAACAATAGAGAAAGATACACTGGGTTCCCGCTTGTTTTGTAAACATTTGAGAAAGTCACTAAGGGGGTCATCCTTGGGAGCCCCAATCACCACTGAGAGTATCGGGCCAAAATAATTGGCATGTGGAATTTGCATGCCAAGCCATGCCCCCGGACATATGGGTATAGAAAGCCGCTGGAATGCAATACATCTTTCAGGTTTGTGCTGAGGAGCCGAGGTAGCATCTCGGCCATTCAGCGGTCATCACAGAGTTGTGGCAGGAGATCCCCCCATCAGGGAGCAAGGATACGTAACCATACGTTCCCTTTCTCTTGGTCACGTTCAACGTGATGTCAAACCAACACTAAGGGGTCCCTCTACTAAACGCCACAACTGCTGAACTATGTCACGAGTGCAAATGTGGGCAAGCGTCTGCGTGCAAATGACAAGTGCAACAACACTCACTCGTAACCTTCTAACTCCCAGGGTAAATTACCTCAGGTCTCACTTCCAAGGGACCTACTCACCTCAAAGAGGTCACTGCAGCTGTAGGGCCTGTTTCTGATTTTGAAAGTAATTTTAGGAAAAAAGCTGCGTACACCTGGTTGTTAAGGTTTCCTCCACAAAACTTGACTAGAGTAAGAGTGCTAAATGATGGAGAAGGGTTCACCATTCAAGGGGAACTCAACTAGACCGAAAGAGCGCACATTATAGTGCAAGCACTACACCCAGACCGTTTGTCCAAGACTTCCCTGATGTCACCAAAAACTCAAGATGAAACTGGTTCCATTCTGAGATTAATGTTGGCTATATACCAGCCCGCAGCTCTACATATGTCTGCTAGTGAAGCAGCGTTTGCCAAATCCTAAGTGGCAGCAATGCCTCGAGTGGAGTGAGCTCTCCCTCCTAATGGGCACGGTAGATTTTGGGCTTGATAAGCCCGGAGAATGGCGTCCACAATCCAGTGGGGCCATTCTCTGTTTGGAGATAGCCTTCCCCTTCTGCTGACCTCCGAAGCAGACAAAGAGCTGTTCAGATTGTCTGAAACCCTGTGCTCAGTCCAGGTGCTGCACAGGACACAACAGGGACAAGGCTGGGTTTCCGGGTTGCTTGCAAGTTCACCACTTGGCCCCTGAAGGAAGTAGTGGGAAGCTTGGGTACATATCCAGGCCAGGATCTCAGGATAATGTTTGAGTAGGCTGGCTCGAATTCCAGGCATGATTCACTAACCGAGAGGGCCTGCAGGTCCCCCACCCTCTTGAGAGATGTGAGAGCTAAAACAGCCTGAGTGATGGTATCTACCTCTGAATTCCTCCTTGTCCCGTCTAGGGACCAGATGTGGAAGTCTGGGCTCAGGAGCCAGATTGTGCCCTGCCCTGAGAAAGTAGGGGAATTCACAAGGCAGGGGGACGACAACATGACCGTGAGCTCTGAGATCAAGTCTGATTGGGCCAGTGGGGCGCAACCATTAGGACTTGTTCTTCGTTCTCCATGATTTTGCACAGTGTCTGAGCAATGAGACTCACTGGGGGGAACTCACCCGGGGCCATTTGTGCACCAGTGCATCTGTGCCGAGGGGAACCTCGGTCAGGGAGTACCACAGAGCGCTGTGGGAGGATTCCTAGGAGGCGAAAAGGTCTATCTGTGCCTCTCCGAATCGACTGCATAATAGCTGGACCACCTGGGGATGGAGTCTCAGTCTCCATTCTCCACGGAGTGAGGCCTTTTGTGAGAGCATGTCGACTGCATGATTGAGGTCATCCGGGGTGTGAATGGCGAGGAAGAGATGTCAGGCAAGTTGTGACATGCGACGAGAGCAGATTCCACCCTGGAGATTTGTATATGTCACTGTCACAGTGTTGTCTGTCCGGACCAACATGTCCTTGCCCTAAATCGATCGAAGCCTCCTCAAGGCCAATAGCACAGCCAGAAACTCTAGGCAGTTGATGTGCCAGTGCAGGCGGAGTCCTGTTCAGGACCCCAAAACTGCATGCCCATTGCACACCGCGCCCCAGCCTGTCTTGAAAGGTGTCTGTTGTGACAACAACACGCCTGGACATTTGTTCTAAGGAAACCCCCGCCCATAAAATGCAAGGTCATGCTCTGCAGAGGGGAGAGATTGCTCTTTTCCCAGTTGACCTGAAGAAATACAAAACCTGTGCTAATTGAAAGAAATTGACAAAGAGATTGAATCCAATATTTAGTGATAATATAGAGTAATGACAAAAAAAATTGTAGGCTGGTCATTTTTGACCGGAACCACCACAAGTATAACGGTGGGAAAAACAATTTACTAAATAAAATTACAAAAATTCTCAAAAATGTTTGGGGAAGTAGTAGAACTAGCATTTTTTTGGGAGAAAAAAAAACCTCACCGGGTCAAAATGATCCAAACACAACCAGAATGAAACCTTTTTTTAATTAAATGAGTCAATTCTGAATTATGCTTTGTACCTCAAAATTGCTTATTAAAGCAGCATAAAGTTGCTTCCGCACTAGTGAGCATGTATTGCGCATACACTCTCCATGGTTTTACACATAATTAAAAAAATATTAATTGGCCCACATAAGGTGCCTAATTCAAAGTCAAAGACCTAATTTCTTTGACACCCCTGGCTACTCTAATATGAAATTACAATGTATGCTTGTGTTCAGCAGAAGAAACAGGTTTGAAACAACTTGAGGATAAGTAAATGATTACAGAATTTTCATTTTTGGGTGAACTATCCTTTAAGGATGTGGTTATGTGCTTTATGTGCCATACTGTTGAACCTGTATATATGTTACCTTATCATTTCCTCAAAAAGAACTGGCCAGATGCACATGAAACTTTTGCTCTGACTTACCAGTTCAATGCTGTGACCAGTTACCAGTTCCTGTTGCAGTAAACTAAACAACTGAAAGGTGTTCATGACATAACCAAATTAGATTAAATACTTTTTTCCCCCTAACTAGATGTTTGTTCTGGTTTTTGATAAATTGAATGTCAAATGCAGTAATAAATAATTTAACTATTTTACTAATTTAATAATAATAAACTATTTTCATTAAAGCATCGTTGTTTCCAGAGCTGTTTTGCATCTGTATTTGGCTAAATTTAGCAATTGTTACTACAATAAAAACTGTGGTAACTTGGTAAGTATTACTCACCATAAATTTGAGTAACAGTAGGATTCTAAAAGCATTCATTATTAATTAATATATATATATATTTGTATTTCAATATAATAAATATTATATTTATATTTGTTTATTGTTATTGTGCATTATTTATTATGACTAAGAATGCCTGAAATACTCTATGGTTATTACCATAGTCGTTTTAAGGAGAAAAAGAAAGAAACGCAGTAAAGTTAGGGTCATAAGAGCCTCCGTACCGTTGATGGCAGCATTTCACATCATGTGCAGCGCTCATATGAACCCCAATGACGTTCAATACATGTCGACCGTGTTGACAGAAATACAACAAAGAGACGAGCTGCTTGTTGCGACGTGAGAAATAAATACCACGTTGATAACCAAGTAATTTACCTAATATGTAAGGCAGCATAGGATATTGATACGAATAAAGGTAAATGTTTGGTTTTTACTGTCGTGTATTATGAAGTAATATTGTAAGGTTAACCACCTAGCTTAGCACAAATCATCTGCTAACTAAACAATTTGATGTCAGTCTGTTCGGGATTTTTAATGATTTGCCTTAAAGTAACTAACATGTAAAGCGATGTTTATATTATTTGTGTCCTGGAAACAATAATCTGTCTCATTCTGTGTTTGAGATGCTCGTGTTTAAAAAGTTAAAGCCAGACTTTTATTTCATATTCGATGGTTGTGAAAACTATTGAAGAGACACGCTGCCCGTTATTGTATTTTTCCGTTTAAAGGTGGTAATGTAAAAGTTTTGAATAAAAAGTAATTATTTGTAAACCAGGGAAAGTAAATATGATTCTAAGGCAGTGACATTTAAGTTATTTACCAACTGTTGGAAAGTAAGACATTTTAACTGGAAAGTTGTACTGTTAATGACGCTGACAAAAAAGTACAATAATGTTACCATGTTTTTATTTATTTTTACCGTGTTAATTCAATGTAGTTCCTTTAAGTATCACATGAATACGATATTTTTTTGAATATGGGAATCATCATTATGGTGCATATCAAGATACTATTGTATTTCCATTTATTACCATCACTTTACCACGGTAAGTTACCACCACAGTACTTTTTGTCAGGGAAGCATTTAGCAGTTTTATCACATTCGCAGTTTTATGAAAAAAAATACCATTTACAATAAATTACAATAATAACCATTGGTTTCACAAAAAAAAAATAACGACAGTTAATATATTTACTTCTGTAAAAGCATACAAAATATATATATTTGGAATCCCTCAAAGCTTCCAGAATTTTTCCAGGTAATTTGTAATTTGCAGAGTGACTTTGATTTCCATATTGTTTCTCTGCAGGTGGAACAGGTGTGGACACAACTGGAGGGCAACACAGAGGAAAGGACATACACAAGACTATTCAAAGAACTGGCTTGTATTCAGCGCTGTTTGACTTTTGAACTGCGTCACCCTGAAGTGTTACTTTGTCTATTCATTTTTGAATGTGTGATTCTACTCTCAGATGTGCTGGAATGAATTCTACCTGCCAGGCAAATGTATAAATGAACCGAGTCTGGTCTCCCTGATCAGGACATTTGAGAGTTTTACTTAGTGAAAATCGGCAGCCAAAAGACCACAAAGCACTGTTTTTGCACAGTGTAAATATTGTGTAGACAAACAAAAAGAAAGTTCTGGGCTTAGGAGCATTAGGTCTTTCTGTACTTCCCATTGCCTTAGCAGACTAGTTATTTATCACACCTGTCCAGGTATAATTTTCTATACTGCGTGCAGGTGTGCAATATTTATGCAAATAAATATTTATTTCTCTTCTTTTGGAAGAGCTCTTGTTAAACACCTTGGGTGGCAGCATTGCTCTTATTAATAGAGCCTAAGCTATATGTTGAATTTGTAAATATCTAAAAAAAAATAAGATTCTTTAGTGAAACCTTTTTACTGAGACCTTGTGGACACTGTGAATGGTTCACTAGATCTTATTAGACCTTGGTAAGCCATTCAAAAGTGAAAAAGACGTGGTAAAAAGAATATAAACTGAAAACACCCACAAAGCAGTGATAAAATGGCAACAAGGATGGAGAATGCTGGCCCAGCTGTCATGGGGTTGAACACACACAGCAGGCAGTTTGTAGGACAGCCTAAAGCTCCTTCTCAATTAGGACCCCAAACTGCAAGTCCTCAGCCCATGGGGACCCAGAAACCTGAAACCAATGCATTTCAGGAAGGACCTGGCATCAGGTAAGCTTATCATTGTCATATTCAACAGACTTGATTGGTTAGCTAGACTGAGTCTATATATAACATGTCTGTGTACACTACCTTTCAGAAGTTTTGAACTTTTTAATGTTTGTAATACGCTAATTTGCTGCTCAAGAAACATTTCTTTCTTCTTTTTTATCAGTGTTAAAAGCAGTTTCATGGAAAGTAAACCATGCTACAATTTTTTTAGAAAGCATTTATTCGAAATAGAAATCTTATGTAACATTATAAATGTCTTTACTGTCAAATTTGACCTATTTAATGTGTCCTTGCTGAATAAAAGTTGTAATTTCTTTAAAAATAAACTTTTAAATAGTGGTGTGCAATCTGTTTATGTATACTGTATATATTCATAAAATATTCACTTACACTACTTAGGTTTGGTGACGACTGGAAAAGAAGCCTACAGCTTCCCTCTAAGGACAATAGAGTCAAAACTTCCGTAAGTCTTTTAGTGAAACTTAAAATAAAATAAAAAAACAGTGTAATCAGAGTCCTCAAATAGTGTAATGCTGATACAATCTCCTTATGATCCAACTATTCCATGCTCTTTCTTTCTCTCAAGGATGTGACTGCAACCAAAGGAAATGAGTTTGAGGACTACTGCTTAAAGAGAGAGCTGCTGATGGGCATTTTTGAGATGGGTTGGGAAAAGCCCTCCCCCATTCAGGTAATAGATGCGGCAAATGCAAAACCTAGACTAGTAGACAATTTTTTTGCATAAGAATATGCTAGATAAAAACCAGTGCCCTCTTTATCTGTTCTTTATCTAGAATATTAATAAGCACTGTAGAACATCTGTCATCCAATCAGAGTCAAGTATTCAATAGTGCCATGGTTTTTAGGGCTCTTAATTTAATTAATTAGTTATGGAAAAATAATGCCCGCCCCACCCCAGACCTGACTGGTGACAAACATGATGCAGAGCAACAACTCACTGCGTAATGGAGCCTATAGTTAGAATGCCCCTGAAATTCAAGATATTGGGGAAAAGATTCTCCTGTATGAGTTTTTGTCTCATATTTATAACATATGATATTTGTCCTGAATAGCACGAGTGTATACAACAGTTCAATAAATTAGTTAATATTGTGTTTTGTAGACACACTATTGTCTGTTTTTGCTCCATTTTGCCAATGAAAATATTACCTATAAAGCCAGAGCAGAACTGTTGTGCGTCGCCAAACAAGAGCGTTCTGAACGAGAGAGCCGTTTACTTCATTCCTGAATGAATCAGCCTTTTGAACTATCGAATGAATGAATAACTATAACTTACTCATTAAGTCATTTACCACCACCTACTGTTAATTTCAGTTTCTTATTTAGGGTATAATTTCATTTAAAAAATTAATCAGCTACTCATTCTCATGTTGTTTCAAATCTGTATGACTTTCTTATGTGAGTTTTAAAAGAAGATATTTTGAAGAATGTTGGAAACCAAACTGTTTTGGTTACCATTGACTTATATTGTATGAACAACAACAATACTGAGACATATTTTCTAAATGATGACAGAATTTTCATTTTTGAGTGAACTATCCCTAAATACCCATTAATATCTTGGCATTATTTAATTGTAATTGCAGGGTAAATGCATTCATGCCACCTCTGAGCGGCAATAAACGGTCTGTAAATGACCTAAATACTAATTCAGATGCAGCTTCTAAAAAAAAACAAAAAATCATGGCAGTTGTAGCCCACAAGTTAATGTGTAATAAATTCTATGTCGAATCAAATACAATTTGTCTTTCTAAAGCTGCTTTTTGTAATGTCCATTTGATGCTTTTCTCATCACAATACAGACTATAATGACACATCATGTCATTAGATTAAAAATTTGATTCACTTGACAGCCCTATATATAAAATGTTGACTTATTATTTGTATTATTACAAAGTATTATTTTGAATCTTTTAATCAACCTACCAATCTTTCTGCAAAATATTGGTATCTTCACTGTTTATGCTTAAGTAATAATTTGTTTTACTTTGTTTTTTTTTTTTAGGAGGAGAGTATTCCTATTGCCCTCTCTGGACGTGATATACTGGCTCGTGCCAAAAACGGGACAGGAAAGAGTGGTGCATACCTGATCCCCCTACTGGAGAGAATTGACATGAAAAAGGATCATATTCAGGGTATCGCTCTCTCCTAAAACTTATTACACAAGATATACATTTTTTATCCCCCTTTTTTTTTTTTTACTGTGCTATATTTCTCTTTGCCTGCAGCCATCGTGATGGTTCCCACTCGTGAACTAGCTCTGCAGGTCAGTCAGATCAGTATTCAGATCAGCAAACACCTGGGCGGTGTCAAAGTCATGGCAACCACAGGTGGGACAAACCTTCGAGATGATATTATGCGCCTGGATGAGACAGGTAATGCTCAGTAATCACATAAAAGATACCTAATCGTAAAGAGATTACAGTGTGATCATCTTCTGCAATAAAAACATGTTGTTTAAAACTCTCTTCTGCAGTTCATGTTGTTATAGCAACACCTGGCAGAATTTTGGACTTGATAAAAAAGGGCATAGCCAAAGTGGATAAAGTTCAGATGATGGTTATGGATGAGGTGAGCACTGCACAAGCTTACATGCCCATCAGAATTTTAATAAAATGTTATTCCCTGTTGCACACTGTCATAATTGTACATCTTAAGATAGTTATTTAGGTGTTTAGATGTTAATACCAACAATATCAAAGTTCAAGCTGTTCATTGCCTGTTTTATTGTAGGCTGATAAGCTGCTCTCTCGGGACTTTGTGGTTCTTATTGAGGACATCATTGGTTTCCTTGCGAAGAACAGACAGATACTGCTCTATTCGGCCACGTTCCCCATCAGCGTGCAGACGTTCATGGTCAGAGAAATCTTTTAAACACATTTATGCTTGCATTCTGCTTCACGCTCTTTACATCTAAATGTTTTCAATTTATTCGCTTTTGTGTGTCTGTAGGCAAAGCACCTGCAGAAGCCCTATGAGATTAATCTGATGGAGGAACTGACCCTAAAGGGCATTACCCAGTACTATGCTTACGTCACAGAAAGACAGAAAGTCCACTGCCTCAACACACTGTTCTCCAGGGTAAATAGTGAATTTCACTTTAGAACATTTAATAATTAGGTAATGGAACAAGTAATATTTAGGCTGGGTAAAATGTCATGTCACAACCTTGATGAGTCATTTTTGTAGCTTGGTTTTGATTTTTGATTTTTTTTTTTTCTTCTTTAAATATATTTAGGGTGTGTTCACACTTGTAGATCTGTTTTCTTGATTCGTTTGGTCCGGACCAAAAAATAGAATTATACATTTTAGTCCTGGTTCGCTTAGCGTTCACACTGTCATTTTTAACACCGAACCTATAGATACAAAAAAACAGCACTGGGCCGAACTTCCAAAACATTGCTGTGTGCTGGATTAGTATGCACATACATATGGAGTTTTTACCAGCTGAGAACTCGTGTAGGGCTTAAAAAATGTGTAAAGGAGTCAAAACAGCAGCAGAAATTTCTCCATTACACACGCAAACAAAGTTCTGCTGCAAGAAGAAAGATGCAGTTCTGACAACAGTACTGAACTGTAGTGGGCAATATTGCAACTACAACAAGAAAAAACAGGTATGCTTGAGCATTCTGTCCTTTTTAGGTTCGCATCTTGTGACATTACGTCCTGTTTTTTCGTTGCCTTCTTTGGTCCATGTATGTTGCGTTCATATTTCAGTCAAAACACACCAGAGTTAGTTTGGAAGCGGACCGAGACCCACATTTTCAGAAGTCTGTATTGGTGCGCACCAAGAATTGGATGGCATTTATTCAAATGAACCGCACTAACATCAATCATTTAAATTGAACCAAACCTGCCAAGTGTGAACACTGGACTACACTACACAACTTTTGCAAAGATTTTTGCCCTAATTTTCAGATTTTACAAGACAAAACAGATTTTGGAGTTGACCGATTTCACAGAAAATCGAGTAGTGTATAATGGGCACAGACTCCAATTTCTTTAGCTTCAGATTATGATTCCATCCAGTCCGAGGATATCAAAACAGTCGATTTTAGCATCGCTACTGTATATTATTGTAAAAGTAATATACAGACGATGCATGTGCATCAGTAACAATAATAAAAGTGCATAGTTAATCTACTATCTTAACATAATATAACTATCATAATATGGTTGGTTTCTATTAATATCAAAGTCTATATTCTTAATATGTAGCTCGGTTCAGCTAAGGTCATTCACTGTTGATTCAGTTCTGTTCAATAACAGTAAAGATCATCAAATATGAAATGAGTGCAATTCATCTATAAAATAGCTCTGTAGATGTCTATCAGTTCTCATCTGATAGTGTCAGTCCAGTCAAATCAGTAATATTGCTGAATATTATGTGACCCCAACTAAGTTTGTCAGTTGTGGTATTGTGATTTAGTGAATTACAACCAAATGCTTTGTTTCTACAGTTGACATGACCTCACGCTCTTGTTCTCTCCACAGTTGCAGATCAATCAGTCCATCATCTTCTGTAATTCTACTCAGCGAGTGGAACTTTTGGCCAAGAAGATCACGCAGCTGGGCTACTCCTGCTTCTACATTCATGCAAAGATGATGCAGGTGCGTCTTTTGTCGTTGTTAGTTCCAGTTTAATTCAAATCTGTTCGGTGTGACTAATTTATTTCAGTCAAATGCTTGAAACTTTAGTTATGCAGTTATTTGTGACTGCAAACATACTGTGCTTCCTTTCATTCACATGGCAGGAATACAGAAACCGTGTTTTCCACGACTTCAGAAATGGACTCTGCAGGAACCTTGTTTGCACAGGCGAGTTTATCTCTTTTCTTTTGCATAACCCAACCATAAAAATAAAATGTATATTTTCTTTTCCTAATAATATTATATCTTTGTTATTCCTAATTCAGTGAATGTGTGCTTTTGAAACAGATTTATTCACTAGAGGCATTGACATCCAGGCAGTAAATGTGGTCATCAACTTTGACTTCCCCAGGAATGCAGAAACGTATCTGCATCGCATAGGACGCTCAGGTGAAGTTGACAAGCATAAATAATGCTTAGTGTTTTGGATTCAATTATTTACATTTATATTTAAAATTTGAACACTATATATATATTTAATACCACTTAATGTTTTTAACATAAATTTTTTGTTTTTATTGTGTTCTCGCAGGGGCTGCCCCTGGCTAAAGATTTTTCTAGTCAACTAGTAGTCATTCATTTAGGCCATTAGTCGACTAATCGCTTAAATATAAATATAAATAGCTTAAATATATACTGAGGGGAACGGCGTAATATAGCCTATTCTGCCCTACAAAGGCAAAAGACCTTAAGTCGCTAGAGTGTGGAACTGAGAAAAATGACTTTAAAGATTTTTAGTTGTCCCGCCAAATTAATTATAGGTAGGACACTGGAAATCTGGCAAATAGATGTTTTAGTAATGGAAATTATATACATAAAAGAATCTTGAGCTCAAACTTGACTTTTGACCACTATTTTAAAGTTACTGTACTCTGCCTTTGTATTGTCAGCAAAAAGTGAGAAGTCATGCCAAGGCAAAAGGCAGTAACTTCCACATTATCAATATTTAGTTGCTGATCACCATTAACAAAATCATTATAGTACACACCTGTATAAAATCTAGTGATCATGGCATTTATTTTGTATGATTTACAATTATTTATAGCCATCTGCTTATTGCTATCCTGTGCTTTGGTTGCATTCTGATGGCATTATTAATACATTTGACATGACAAAATACCTCCTATTAGTCCAGCGTTGACTCGACCGCGTTTAGGGCGGGGCTGAAGGCGAAGTTTTGGCACTCTGCCAGCTAGTTTGCCGAGCTTTAATTCTTGGTTGTATTCATCTGATACGGCAATGTGTAACGTTTTTCTGTCAACTCTGCATAATCCTTCGCGATCGATATCGCACGTTTGTCGATGGAGCAGACCATACTAAATGTTCTGACCGCTCTGAGGACATCAGAAGTTAGAGCGACTGATGGCAGCTGTACAAAGTACACAGGCTACACCGTAATTTTAATTTTAATGGACATTAAAACAAAGGCAGATAACCGACAATCTGGTAGGTAGCATTATTTGATTGAACACCGGCACAGTAACTTCATATTGACGCGCGGCTAAACAAAGGCAGAGCACCGTAACTCGTAATTTGAGCGTTCCAAAACAAAGCCAAAGAGCGGTAACTGATGTTACGGTGTTCTGCCTTGGTTTCTCATGGGCTTTTGGAAGTTACTGTTAAGACAAATCATTATTTTCTCGAAAAAAAAACGGAATTGATTCAAGATAATTATCCACATGATAAAGAAGGTCTTGAATGTGCCAAAAATATAAATAACTCATTTTCGACCAAAAACAAAGTTACGGTCTTTTGCCTTTGCACGGCAGTATTCCGAGCTTATAAAGCTTGCCGCAAAGCACCAGCAAAAGTAATGATTATGAATGTGACGGAAAAAATAGCAATGAGACATTTTAATTATGTATTAATAAACTGGTGTTTTCTGTGTTGGGTACGTATGGATTACATAAGCAGGGAGCATTTGTTTTCGATTTGAATTGGTTCATTTAAAAGTTGACGTTTCAAGCTTTCTATAGATATATTTCTCATGTCTGTGAGGCAAGTAGCCTATATGCTGAGTTTCGGTTCATTTTTGTGACGTGCTCCAGTTCACAGAGACCGAGACGGCAGAAAGCGCATCCTATTTGTTATCTTTATTTTACAAAGGCACAGTGTTTTCTTATTAGGGTTGCACAAATAAAATAAAAGTAGACCCTTTACAGTTTCGAATGATGTATTACCAAAAATGAGTATTTTAATTTGTTTCTGCTGTTGTCAGGAAAAAATGCAAGGGATCGCGCCTGCGCCTCCATGTCGTGAAGTGCGCTATACTTTAGCTTCCACACTCCACACAAACACTTCGATATGCACCTAATAATAGCGCACATTTTTATCTAGGTTAACGTTAGAGCAAGCAGCCATTGAAAGTTGCTACTTACATGTATCAAATGATAAGCAATATTTACTTGGCCACAAGTTTTTTTTTCTGCTACTAATTTTGGTTGACTTAGCCTCTTCTAGTCGACTAACGGGAGCAGCACTTCAAATTACAACCGCTTTTATTTGATAATATATCATTTTACGGTCTCTGTGTTTAATTTATAGGAAGGTATGGACATCTGGGTTTGGCAATCAATCTCATTACTGCTGAGGATCGTTTTAACCTGAAGACCATTGAGGACCAGCTGGTGACGGACATAAAGCCCATTCCCGGCAGCATCGATAAGAGCCTGTATGTGGCAGAGTTTCACTCGGTGGACCCTGACTGTGAGGACGAAGCAGAGGCGGAAGCGGAGGTGTTTAAGCCTGCCAGGGGGTCTGACGCCCTTTAGGGAGCAACATTAGAGAGCAGGTGAAGGCATACAGTTGGGTGGGCATGTTAAGAACATTATGCACATGTAATGGGGAAATTCATTAAAGTCTAACGTTACTTTATTGATCTGATATCTAATATTGCAATGTGTGTTATTTCCATCTGAATCAGAGATCATTGGAGTGACTTTACCATCTGCTCTTTCTAGGACAGTTGGATAAATTGAACCTGACTTTTGCACAAACATCTCCTATTGCACAAACCAGTTACTACTCGGCTCATATATTTCCTCATCTTTTCCACCTCCACAGTATTTTTTTTTTTTTTTTTAAGTCCCTGCTTATGTTTTGCTCTTTTGTTTGCATTCATTGTTCATTTTGGGGGAGTAATGACTCTACACATTCCATTTGAGACTTGCAATAATAAAAACAGAGCATTCAGAGAACAGTTCCTGTTTGATCGAAAACTGTATTGGTGAAAATAGAGCATAGCATGCTTGCATCATTAGTTGAGAATTTATACTCAAACCCTTCAACAAAACATGTTTAACCCAAGTGCCTTAATATATATCGTCTCTGTCTTAGACTGGTATATGTCATTGCTATGTTGAAGTATTCCCAAAGACTAAACCGCAGGGTTTTGCAGCACATCGGTGCTACCTGATTCTGTGAAAGAATCATTGGTATTGATTTACTTCTAACATGAGAAATTCATGAAATTCTATTCATATTCAGTCTGAGGCAGCTGTAGAAACCAGCATCCATTCAAATATTGCAGAGCTCAGGGTTGAGGTGTCAACACTAACATTGCACTAAACTGCCTGAGAAAAAACATCTTTTGCATTAATATTGGTGCTTTTTGAAGTTTCATTGGCAGTCATTGACAAATGGTTGACAGTATTGTTCATTGGAAATCATTAAGAAACTTGGAGGTAAATTATGGTTTTTAACCAGATAGACAATTTGTGGAATTTTTTTTTGTATCTTTTGATATTATTTTTATATAATTTTGAAACTACTATATAAGCTATTCCTAATTTAAATGGGCATGCCAAAACTGGCATAATGTAAAAGATGTCAGACTACTACATGAAAGTTGATTTAAAAGTCACCACAAATGATGTTAAAAATCAAATGTCTGAATGCAGTTATAAAATCCTCACATTTGTATGCACAAATACGTCAAATATTTGTCAAAAGGGGCTGTTTGGTTCATTTTATTTTCATTTATTCAAAGATTGATCAGTAGAGCATTTTGTTGTTCCCTCTACGTTACATATTTGACAGTTTTCATTTCTTTAGATATTAATGAATGTATGAAGTGGCTAATGAATGGACTTTATGCTATTTCCAGATAAAAACTTTTTTTGTTTTTGCTAAAATGTTTGCTTTTATCTTTTTCTGAATTTTGCCTTTGATTCATATTCTGTCTAGTGATACAAATACAAAAAAATACATAAGTACATAAATATACACATATTACTTGGCAGTAAGGAGGTAACTTGTTTTATTTTTATTTGGATGTTTGCAAGAGGAACTTTTCATAACCTTGTTTCATTTATGAATTTTTTTTTTTTATCAAGACAGAGTATTTTTGTATAGCAAAATTGTAGCATCTTCTCAGAGGCAGCTGTGATTTTTTTTTTTTTTTTTTTTTTTTCACCCAAGAGATGTTCTTTATTGTGGAAAAATAGTTATTGCTACGCAGGGATATGTGGAGCTTTAGTGTAGAAACCTCAGTTTGCATGTTTCTTTAACTATTAAAACAGCACAGTGCAGGCAAATGTTTATTGCAGAGTTAAATTAGGAAACCTTGAGCCAGATTATAAATATCTGCTGATGATGATGTGCTGTTGAAAAATAAATTTGTGAGATTATTACCATATTTCAAAATGGACAAACTTTAATTCTTTATCCATCCTGCAGTGATGAGCTGTTTTTTTTTTTTTTCTTTGTTGCTGTTGTTTATGGTGAGGGTGTTTCTGAAAATAAAAATGTATACGTTATATAAATAAATGGGGAAGCAGATTTTGTGGGGACAAATGTTTACTTAATATTGGATTTCAGGATAAAAACTAAAGCAAACCAAAAGTGTGTGTGTACCATATGTATGTACCGTATGCCCATCCAACAAATATGCAGACATGCATGATACCCTGTTTGTAAGTCTGATTGATGCAAGAATGCTTTAATGGTCATGACAGTGTGTGTGACTGTCTGATTGATTTATGTTTTGTCTTTATTGTTTATTTCATTTAAATAGCTTGTGGTTATATGTATAGACTTGGAATAGAATGAATGTGTAATCTCTCCAAAAATTCAATACATTCAAATTAGAGATAACATGCAGGCTTTTTACTTTTTTTACTCAATGTGAAAACCTAGGCCATTACCTGCATGTGTCCCTTTACATATGCCATATATTGATTTAAGTACCTACCGAGGGATGTATTTCTGTATTTTGCAGAGGCAACTCCTCCTAAATTATTAAACTCTTGAAATACTACACTTTATGTTCCGTCAACAATGAATGAAAATATTTTAAATGCTCTTTATGAATCTAAATATGTCTTTTCGGGTGGTTTATATGAAATTTGCCACTCAAATGTGTTCATGAATCTTATTAAATTAATACAAATTCCTATATTATTATATTCCAAATGCATATATATATATATATATATATATATATATATATATATATATATAATATAGTCATATGCAATATTACTGTGTTTTAGTTCAACTGAACTGACCAGCTTTCATCTCGTCATGGGTTGTCAACATTTATTTCATTTCGATACTAGAAGGTGATTCATTACATAAATAGAATGACTAAACATTATTTCTATTTGGTTTTACTTATACTTAAAGCTCACAGTTCTAGTTAAAAGACCACAAGCGACCTCCAACGCACATTTCATGACCTTCACGCAAATGCCCCTCTCAAACCTGCCTCATCATGTTTACGTAGTGATTGACAGTTAAACAGACCAATAGCCATTCAGCTTGGGTTTTGTCGAGCTGAAAGTAGGAGGACTACAGTTGCGAATCGGTTCTTTCGAACAGTTCATCTGAACGAAACAATTCTTTGACGTCTTGACCTTTACAGTCTATGGGGTCTTGACGCAATTGCATCATTTCGCTTTTGAGAACCTTTTTTTCTATTACATTTTATTAATGAGGAAGATGTTTTAATTTTAAGTTTGTTGCCGCCTAGATTCAAGTCATTAACACATAAAGTCGATTACAACCATAAAATTGGATAAATGCATAAAAATGACTCGAAAACAGCTATAACTCAGCCCGTTTCTTGAACCATTCAGTCCGACTCGTAAATGACTTGCTCAGACTTGTTTTGTGATTCATTGTGAACAGATTCATTGAAAAGATCCGACTCTAAAAGAATGATTCAAATCGGATTTCGCTTGAAACACGTGGTTCTGTAACCAGGAGAACCGTCCTCTGCGAGTGCGAACTGCGAAGCTCAACGTGAGTTGTCAATGATTCATTGTCATTGAGCTTCTTTTTTATTATTAATTCTAGTGTACTAGTGTATAAATCAGCTAGAAACACTTTTATTTGTCACATCTAAACGGCATTTATATCGCCAATAGATGTGTTTGACGAATAACCAAAAGCATGTGGCATTTAGCTTTCGAGCTAATTTATCAATGAATTAAGTTGCCGTACTGGTTGATGTAAGTTACGTGTGTTGCATTTTGAGCTGGATGCTTCACGAAACAGCAGCAGCTACTGCTACTAATCGTTTAAATCTAATAGTGTTCAGTCATTTTCTTATACAAAAGACCTTCAAGGACCTTTTAATTGCCTATTGCCTAACCCTAACATACATGCATGCATTGTTTATCGTCCACACATAAATACTACTGAGTTTAGACCCAAATGACTGATTACAGATCACCACTTGAGCAAAGAATGTGCTCTCCATCTCTGTTTTCTCATGTGTCCTGTCTCAGAATGGGCAGTGTTTTGGCTGCCAGTGCCCCCAGCCCGCCTGCACCAGGGCCAGGTGGAGCAGGTTTGGTGTCAATGCCCCCAGGATTCACGATGCCGTCCGTCTCACCCGTCTCTGTCCCTGGCAGTGCTTCAGCTGGGCTTCAGGACACCGAGCCTCCCCTTCCGAACCCCGGTGGCTTTGAAGAGTGCCATCGCAAATGCAAAGGTAAACATAATTAATTACTTAATAAAAAAAAAAAATATATATATATATTTTTTTTGTGTGTCTATTTATTCCCTGATAAACTAAGATTAATCAGGGAATCAAAACTTTTAACCAAGCCATTTCAACTGTACCACGTTCATGTGTGTGCACAAAAATATTTAAATTATAATTTGTTGATTGTGTGTGTGTGTGTGTATGCATATGGTACAGGTCTAACGTTTGGAAACATTACTATTTTTAATGTTTTTGAAAGAAGTCTCGGTTACACTTTATTTTAAGGTGTCATTATTACAGTGTAATTATATATTTAAGTATATGATACTTATGAATATGTCACAATATTACTGTTTTTTCAGTAGTTTTGATCAAATAAATGCAGACTTAATACAGACTTACTACAAAAAATAGTAATGTTTCCAAACGTTTGACCGGCACTATATATAATGCAAGAATGCATCAAATTGATCAAAAGTGACAGTAAAGACCTTTTATAAATTCTGTTTTTTTAACCTTCTATTAATCAATGAATCCAGAAGAAAAAAAACATATCATGGTTTCAACAACATTATTAAGCAGCACAACATTGATAATAATAAATATTTTTTGAGCACCAAATCAGCATTTTAGAATAATTTCTGAAGGATCATGTGACTGAAGCCTGCTTCAGTCACATGATCCTTCAGAAATTATTCTAAAATGCTGATCAGTAATGATGCTGAAAATTCAGTTTTGCCATCATAGAAATAAATGAAATTTCAAAATATATTAAAATAGAAAAAAAAAAATTTAATTGTAAAATTACTTCACAATATTGCTGTTTTTACTGTAATTAAATGCAGCCTCGGTGAGCATAAGAGACTTTTTTTAAAACGTTTTATAATATTACAGGCCGTAAATATAAACCGTTTGAACTGTATTTTATATCCTGCTTCCCCGGTTCAAAATCAATTAAAATTCAGGTATTCCATTTGAATTTGAAAAGGCCTTCTCATTTCACTTGTACCTTTTGCTTTGAATTTCGGTGATTACAAATGCATGGTTTTTACACTAATGTCTGTTTGTCCCTCAGAGGTTTTTCCCATGCAGATGGAGGGTGTTAGATTAACAGTGAACAAGGGCTTGAGCAACCACTTCCAGGTCAGTCCAGTGTGTCATGTTGTTGAAGAAAGTCTGTCAGTCCCTGGTTCTAGCCATCAACTCATGTTTTAATTCCTAGGTGAACCACACAGTGTCGTTAAGCACTCAAGCAGATTCCAGTTACAGGTTTGGAGCGACCTATGTGGGGACCAAACAAATAGGACCAGCAGAGGTACATATTTGCGTGCAGTATAAATAAATATACAAATGTACTTTTTGATTTGAAAAATGAATTTGTGCTGTTTACCCTAATATGTATAGTTTACCTTCATTTTTTTTTGTCAGGCCTTTCCTGTCATTGTTGGTGACATGGACAACACAGGGAGCCTAAATGCACAGGTTATTCATCAGATCACAGACAGAGTGCGCTCTAAATTTGCCTTCCAGGTGTGTATTTGTGAAAGAATAACCTTTCCCTTGGTTTCACAGACAAGGCTTCCAGGCTAAACTGCGTGTTTGAGCTGTTTTAACTGAAAGTAACTTGCTCTGGCATATCTTAAAATATTGTCAGTGCCAATGTTTTCTCTCAAGATGCACACCAGCAATGTTATTTCTTTTCTTCTAAGGAACATTTATAAAAGCTACTTAAATGTCCTAATTGAACTTAGGTCTAATCCTGGCTTAATCTAAGTCTGTGAAACCAGCTCCATATGTGTTTATTTCTGATTAATTATGATCAAATATGAAAGCATCACTAAACGTACTGAAACCCTTGTGTCAATCAGACGCAGCAGCAGAAGTTTGTGAACTGGCAAGGAGATGCTGAATTAAAAGGGGAAGATTTCACTGCTGCTGTCACCTTTGGTAACCCAGATGTGTTGGTGGGGTCTGGTAATTGTCTTCTTTTTCATCCGAGTTTATTTTAGTTGCTGTATTTGTTTTTAGTCATGTCATGTTTTTTAGTTAACGGTTTTCTCACCTCTCATCCCTCGCGTCTCTCTCAGGAATTGTTGTAGCTCATTATCTCCAGTCTGTCACTTCGTCGCTGGCATTAGGAGGAGAGCTGGTGTACCACCGCCGGCCAGGAGACGAGGGCACAGTCATGTCTCTGGCAGGCAGATATACAGGTAAACGCATATAAAGAAATAGGA
The DNA here is from genome assembly GCF_949319135.1 of Squalius cephalus. Lineage (NCBI taxonomy): Eukaryota > Metazoa > Chordata > Actinopteri > Cypriniformes > Leuciscidae > Squalius > Squalius cephalus. The sequence goes on along the minus strand of NC_137129.1, from coordinate 32,859,223 downwards.
GTTAGGCATGCGAGTATCAAATTTTTATGCATCTTTTATCAAGGTATGTTGAATTAAATTATAAACCAGGTTGAAAAGACAAACCAGTGCTGTCCTATTAATGTGCCCCTATTAGGCTTTTTCAGATATTACATTTCATGTAGTTATAAAGCTGTTTGGGAAAGTAAAAGGTCTGCAAATTTCCAAAGATCAAAGTGCATGATAAACGCTTTTATGGTCTCCCAAAATAAATAACTGATTCTGAACTGCCTGAAACAAGTCGTCAGTAATTCCAGTCTTCCTGCACGCAGGTTTGTAAAAAATAAAAAAATAAAAATGGCTTAATCCCAGCCTGTGGTCTCCATTGGCTGCTCGCAAATAACGTGTACTTTGACCCTCAAACTCTGCAGTTGTAGCTGAGGCCTGGAAGAGTTTGGTTTGTTTTGTCAACATGTCGAGAAGACGCCGCTAAAGCAAATCTACTGCATGTACTTTCAAAGAATGAGGACTCAGGAATTGATACAGTAAAACCGACGCCATCGTTACTGTTTATACAAGCGCTAAGGAAGGCTCCGGAGCTGAAATTCAGATATGGTAATTAGGGGTGTGAATCGTCACTGGTCTCACGATTCAATTCGATTACGATTATCATGTCAAGAATTTGATTCGATTTGATATCGCGCTCACTTTTCAATATTACTTCACATGCCTACATTTACGTCAATGAATACAAGCAGCCAATATGAACTCCCTTTTTATTTCAGCTGCTTCAAGAAAGTACATTCACTTCCTGAATGTAGAAAACATCAAACAAAACTTAAGTCTGAACACAACAGGACCATTTAGAACAAACACTAGTAAATAGTAAAAGCGCATGAAATTGTCAAGTGTACGTAAGTTACAATAACGCTTGCACACACACATACACATTTGCACTTGACACGCATGCAGCCTCGCACGCACACACACTTGCAACTCATGCACACTCACACACTCAAGCTCACACCCTGTAAATTTGAAAATTGTGGGTGCATTTTTTTATTACTCTCTTTTGCGTTTCGCCTCCGTCCGCCATTTTACGCTAGCACGAGTAGTGTATATGTGACGAATTACATCAGAGAAACGTCAGTAGGCTATAATCGATTATGGTCTATTACTGCATCGCAGGGCCGGCCCCCAGAATAGGCAAATGCTAGGGGCGCCAAAATGAGTGAACGAGTGATTTAAAAAAAAAAAATTTTTTTTTAATAATACTATTTTAAAAGCATTCATTCAAAGTACTACCAAATAAAGCACACAAAAAAACTCCACAAAAACGTAACTAAGTCCCCCGACTCCGGTCCGGCACATCAATCTTCACCAGCCCAGTGAGTGCTTGAAGTGTGTCGGAAACAGAGCGCGCACGATCAGTTGTTGGTAATTTGTTGTGTAGCGTTTCTCCTCGCCGCATCCAGTGTAGACAGCATTGCTTTTGTTTGAGGGCGCCTAACGATTAAAGGGGGGGTGAAATGCTCATTTTCACTCAATCTTCTGTTAATCTTGAGTACCTATAGAGTAGTATTGCATCCTTCATATCTCCAAAAAGTCTTTAGTTTTATTATATTTATAAAAGAAAGATAGGCTGTACCGAGTCTTTCCGGAAAAAAACGAGCGTCTGGAGGCGGGCCGTGTGGGCGAAGCCAGAGCCATAGAGAGAATCCGTCGATCTGGGCTTTGTTTATAAAACATTCATCGTCGAAATGCAGGGAACAAACAGTCTACACAACTCGTTTTTGCCCCGGAAAAACAATCTGCATCCACTGTTCCTAACGCTGGGTTCTTTGGGAACACTATGCAGCGCTGCCGATGATTTCCTGTTGAAGCGCGTTGATGTGCGCGGTCTCGCTCTCCTCTGGTCGACGTGTGCGCGGGCGAGCTTTTCCGGGAGAAATGCTCATATAAGGAGTTCCACTCTGGTCTACGTCATTAGATCCACGGTCGAAAAAAAACCAGCCGAAACTTGTACCAACCCGGAAGTAAGATTTTCGGCACAGAAATTCTCCGTTATTCGTCCAAAATATTTTTTAAAAACTTTGGCCATGTTAAGCATGAGAATCCATCTCTTTAAAACTGTAAACAACTCTGCTGACTCATGAAACACCATTGTACCCCCCCTTTAATTTCAACACCCCTAATGGTAATGGCCGTTTCGCTTCTGACATGTTCTGTTGACCAATCACTACAGACTGGGACAACTGACCAATCAGAGCATAGTAGGCTCTCGGAAAGGAGGGGTTTAGAGAGGCTGAATCCTTCATCAAACCATTTCAGACACCATAAGAAAAGAAGTGATGCTGCAATGAGAAAATTAAAGTGCTTTGACCTTGGATGTACAGTATGTAAACCTATTGTAGGAGACCTCCAAAACCTTTAAAATAGCAGAATAGGGGCACTTTAATAACAAGTTTAATTTTTGTCATCTTCAAATAACAAAAAGACAGTACACAATAAAAATGTATCATGTAATCAGATTTTATTAAGAAGTGTAACAATACACAACTATATAGAAATTATAATAAACATCAGATCATTTTCAGCCAACGTCTAAAAATCTTTTCTGGACTGGCATGGTTTAACCCAGATTTAAAAAGTACAAATTTGGTTTAATAATGGCTTTTTGAAAACAGGTAGCAACTTTATCGCCACATTGACACTAGGAGGAGCTGGAGTTCACGGGTCATATTACCATAAAGCCAATGATCAGGTAAATGTTCTTCAGCAGAATGATTCACGTCTTTATTCATTCATTTATGCTGTTTTATTGCTTTATAATGACCTTTGTTTTGTTGTTGTTTTTTTTGTATCAGTTGCAGGTTGGCGTGGAGTTTGAAGCGAGCACCCGTATGCAGGACACTAGTGCATCATTTGGGTACCAGGTGGACGTCCCCAAATCCAACCTGCTCTTTAAAGGTTGGTACACATACATACAAATGCATGCACGCATTCATCAAGATTTCATCATTTAAACTAAAATCCATCCCAAAATGGAAATTCATGGTTACAAAGTATGTGATAAACCCTGATTTACAGAATCTTTCACTCTATCTGTAGGTTCTTTAGACAGTAACTGGGTGGTTGGAGCTACGCTTGAAAAAAAGCTGCTGCCTCTGCCTCTGTCACTGGCCCTCTGTGCTTTCCTTAACCACAGAAAAAACCAGTTCCAGTGTGGGTTTGGCATCACCGTTGGTTAAACCTACCTTCTTTCTTGGTTAATTCTTCGGTTTACACACCAGTGCTGTTGCTGGTGAAACGGTTAAGGTTGGACCCACTTGCAAATCCACACTTGTACAAAATCAGTCAGTAACTGAGAAGCAAAACAAAGGAATATTTGTTGTTAGTTCCATGTATCAGACCAACCCCAGGGTTTTCATTTTGTTATTCTTGTAATATAAATAAAAAGCAATGACAATTCCAATATCCTCCCAAAAAAGTAACATCACCACCTGATGCATTAGAAGAACCAAGAAGAAATACAAATACACACATAAATGTGTCATTCTTTTTATTGTTTGTCAGTTCAGTTCTTTTTATAAATTATTTCCTTGTTTATTTTTCATTTCATTGTCAAAATCTTTTAAAAAATTCATTGCTGTACTCATGTAAGCATCTACATAAAAAAAAAGTGTGCATTGCTGGACAAACATGGATAAATTATTAAAACAAAACATATCTAACAAACTGAGATGTAAGTATAATATTTATGGATGTATTTTTGTGGGTGTGAAAAATACATTTAGTCTTTTTTTCTTATAAAACTCTGGTCAGTGGTTGAGAAACGTCCAAATGAGCCAATAAAGTTTTCACGTTATATTCTGTTAACTAATCCCAAATCTGACATTTCCCACATTGTATGCAGTGCCTTTATAAATATGTATATTGAGTATTACCTAATGACATCTGCAAAGTGGTCAAATAGATTGTGTATGATTAAAAGGTTTAAGTGAAATACTGATTACTACAACTGCTTAGACATATTAATGGTTATAATATTGTGTCTTTAAAGGATACGACTTTGCTAACATATCACAAACAGATTTTTATTTAGTTAAGTGAATACATGCAACAAAAGAATATAGAAAAAAAACCTTTGTGTGATTGTATGTTCAGCAGATATCAGGCACTTTTAAATGCAGATAACTGATGTGATGAAGAGAGCAATGTCCAACAATGTCTTCTTTAAAACCTGACACATCAGTCATTATTACATCAACCTTATATACGTGCAGACCAACATGCATAGACACAAATGTACCTCTGTACCTTAAAGATAACTGCACATGACTGCAAATGAATAATTGTCCATATTCAGTGTTATTTTAGCAATTTATAGTTTAGCAATATGTATAACACGTTTCCACCGTTCTAAACAATTCATTAGTAAAGTTCATATTTTCATTAAAAAAAAAAACTACATTTATAAAACTATACCTTGGCTGTAAATGACAAAAATGAATTAACGCTGCTACGAGGGTGTTTAATACAAGAGTTGATGGAGTGAAAGCAAATTACACATCTTTCTTTCTTCTGACTACTGTAATCAGTCTCTCTATATTTTCCTGCTTTTTGAAAGTCATGAAAACGCTGTGATGGATTTATTGGTGCAAATGGGAATCCAAAGGTTTACTCAACCATGATGACTTCCACTTTTGAGTACCCTGTTGATTTTAGCATGGATGATTTGAGCAACAAATGCACAACATATTTTCTGCATAGGAATGCAGACATTTTTTTGACTGGAATGCAAGTAGATCAATATGACTGAAGCTCAGCGCTCAGTTCTCAGTGTTCTCTTTGACCTGACTGATAAGTGCAGATGCAAACACTCTTGATGACTTGATGGCAGTTTTGTGTAATTGGATAAATGCCTAGATGAGTTACAATATTGCTTAAAGTAACCTTTTACCTCACTGATGTACCGCTGATTTGTTCTTTTTTAGACTGTGTGTCTCAAACCAATAAACACATCAGTTTAAAACGAAATCAAGATTGTGGAACAATGTTTGTTCTTTTACTCTTAATATAGCAAGCAGAGCTTGCTGAAATGCCCATTTAAATGTGCAAACTGTAAATGCTTAAAAAGGGCAGAGATAGACCCATCAACATTTCACATGTAATTTAAAATAATAAGAATAAGAATTTACAGACAAGATACTGCAGATCCCTATTGTAACCTTATGTTGTTTTCCCATTAATTGCCCCCTTACAGTTTTCCTCATACATTACAGTTTTATAAGCCAAACATCTTAAACTATAACAAAAATGAATTGCTGCAATTAGTTATAACAACTTAAATTTTTTTGAGATAACTTAAATATCTAACTTAACTAAACTAAAATCAACTAAGCTTAATATTTTAAGTCAAGCACGAACACATACTTTTTTAAGTTGAAACAACACATTTATTATTCTAATGTTGAATTTTAAGTTCACAGCAATCATTTTTTACAGTGTAATCTATACAATACAATCTGTATGCGCAGGAAAACCTTCTATAGCCAAAAAATGTGGCTTGTGAGAATGTTACCATGAATTCTGAAACATGATTTCTGTGATAAACATTCTATATGCAAATATTTTTACATATATATGGTGCAATGTTTGGGGATTCTATTTATTTATTTATTGAAGAAAAAAATCTGTATACACAAAATCAAAACATTATTTTTGTTTTGTAATTATTTTTATTTTTTCATGTGATCATTTTCTTTACATTTTCTCAAAACAATACTGGTTACACAAAACCAGAACTATAGGAATTGTTTTTTGTTGTTTTCTATACAGTAATGTACCTTTATTACAGTTTGAATTTTTGGTTTTGTGTTTATAGTATGTCATAGGTTTCAGGAAATGTGTCTTAAATATTTACAAGGCATTCACTTTATACATATTTGTAAAACAGTACTTAGTCACAGATCTGAGTTCAGTTCAGTTCAGTTGATTTCATGATGTGGAATGAGTGACATGTCATGTACAACTGACAGCAGGGCATTACCTTCTGGACTTTACTGCCTTTATCAGAGCTCTGCAATCCATTTATATACAGTGCTGATACCTTCTCAACACTTACACACAGAAGAGGACAAGAGAAAGGTAAGGAACTGGACAAAAACAAAAATGAATGCATATTTGTGTGCTTTTCAGTAAAGTGAAAACTAGACAATTTTTTTTCTTTTTTCTTGTAGAGCTGGCAGATAACCATGAAAATCCTTGTAGTGTTTGTTATCGCAGCTTTCTCTGGTAAGCATTCGTTGAATTTTACTAAATTCTTCTACCTTAAAATTTTTTTCCCTCTTAAAACTGGTCAGAAAATAATTTCAATCAATTAATCAGCTTATATGTGTTGATTTACATATATTTCTTGAATCCATTAGGTTGCCATGCCAGTATTATGTGGCAGGACCGACCAGAGAGCAGTATGGATCTAGTGAAGAACGCATTCTGGAATTACGTGTCTCAGGCAACTCTCACAGCTGAGGACACACTGCAGGTGATTAGAAACTCAGAACTGGGTCAAGAAATCAAGTAAGTATGTAGTAAATGAGATGATGACCTGATAAACTGTCTATGAAACAAATCATAAAACTTTGAAGAACACAAACATCCATCTCTGTTTCTCCACAGTGACAGGATCTCTAAAAGTGCTGATGCCATCAATGGATACACCCTGGCCATTCAAAGTCAAGTAACTCATCTGACACAACAGCTTCTGGACAAACTTTCCCAGGATGCGGATCAGTTGAAACTGCGTCTGGAACAGGAAATGACATCTGTGCATTCCCAGCTCAAGCCTTATGTTGAGGAGATCAGAGCTGATATTGAGGAGCAGGTTGAGCGGCTGAAAAAGGATGTGGCCACGTATGCAGAGACCCTGAATTCTGAAGCCCTGAAATCTACTCTGGTTAAGGGGGCTGAGGAGCTGAAGGCAAAACTGGAGAGAAGTTTCATGGAAATGGGTCCCCAAACCGAGGAGCTGAAGCAGAAACTGGACCAACACTTTTTGGAGTTTCAGATGAGCATGACTCCATTAGCCCAAAGCTTTCAGAGTCAGCTGACCCAGGGAAGTCAGGAGCTTCAGAAGAATCTGGCTCCCTATTCAGAAGAGCTGAGAAAACTGGATCCATACGCACAGGACCTGAAGGCCCAGTTAACAGCTCTCTGGGAGTCTTTTGACAAGCAGTCTTGAAAGACCTTAGAGACTTTATGGAGACCTTTTGGAAATGCAGAAGGATGCTTCTTTTACCATTGGGGGTTCACCTAATATATTTCTTTGATGCTCATGTATGTTTTTCAAAAAAATTGTTTAATAAAATAATGTAAGCACTATAATTGATATCCTCATTTTTTAAAGATATTTTACAATATCATCTCATGATAGCATGTACAGCCATTCATTAGCTTACCAAAATAAGGAAGGAAGGAAATAAAGAAGAGAAGAGAAGAAAAAACATAAGACCTTTGATGTAAGACTCATAAGTGAGTTTTTCTAATGGCAAAAGTGTAGGAACTTGACTCATCCACATTTTGACTGAAAGTACCTGTGCAGTTGACCATAACAGTATTATACTTTGTTTTTAGCCAAATAAATGCAAAAAATCACTATACATCAAGAGATATACATTTGGAGACAATGCAAATGTCTTTCCAATAATCTTGAAGTGAAGTGGACCCATACTTGGAATTTGTCCTCTAAACTTAACCCATCCAAGTTAGCGCACACACATTAGGAGCACACACACACTGCAAACTTTCCAGCAGACATTATTTTATCACAATCCCAAGGATGAAAGGTTTTTAAACATCTCTAATTTCTAATGTTGTGGTCCATGTTCAAGATTTTGTATGTGTGAGGGTTCAGAACTTTTATTTCACCCCTAGTGTGAATCCAGGGCCCAGTTTTATGGCGGGCCACCTCTCTGACAATGGAGAAAGGGTTGCTACATTTTGATTGAATCTAGGAACAAACAAACTACCACAAACAAATGTCCAACACCACTAGATAAGGATGGTAACTGGCAGACACCTCAAGTGTGAGAATTCTATGAACTCTCATTGGTCTACAGGCAGTTTCTGCCCTGCACCCATCTTAAGACTTATCCCTAAGGTTTTGGTCAGAAACACCATAGAAATTCTTTAGGACATTTTATGTACAGCTGTGATGTGGTTTTTGCAAATTCAACCTTCACACTCTTGCTCTTACTGATGGAATGTGAAATAAGTGAAGATTGACCATCAGGCCACACATATACAGTGAGGAAAATAAGTATTTGAACACCCTGCTATTTTGCAAGTTCTCCCACTTAGAAATCATGGAGGGGTCTGAAATTGTCATCGTAGGTGCATGTCCACTGTGAGAGACATAATCTAAAAAAAAAAAATCCAGAAATCACAATGTATGATTTGTTAACTATTTATTTGTATGATACAGCTGCAAATAAGTATTTGAACACCTGAGAAAATCAATGTTAATATTTGGTACAGTAGCCTTTGTTTGCAATTACAGAGGTCAAACGTTTCCTGTAGTTTTTCACCAGGTTTGCACACACTGCAGGAGGGATTTTGGCCCACTCCTCCACACAGATCTTCTCTAGATCAGTCAGGTTTCTGGGCTGTCGCTGAGAAACACGGAGTTTGAGCTCCCTCCAAAGATTCTCTATTGGGTTTAGGTCTGGAGACTGGCTTGGCCACGCCAGAACCTTGATATGCTTCTTACAGAACCACTCCTTGGTTATCCTGGCTTGACCTTGGAAACAGTGGTCCCAGCTCTTTTCAGGTCATTGACCAGCTCCTCCCGTGTAGTTCTGGGCTGATTTCTCACCTTTCTTAGGATCATTGAGACCCCACGAGGTGAGATCTTGCATGGAGCCCCAGTCCGAGGGAGATTGACAGTCATGTTTAGCTTCTTCCATTTTCTAATGATTGCTCCAACAGTGGACCTTTTTTCACCAAGCTGCTTGGCAATTTCCCCGTAGCCCTTTCCAGCCTTGTGGAGGTGTACAATTTTGTCTCTAGTATCTTTGGACAGCTCTTTGGTCTTGGCCATGTTAGTAGTTGGATTCTTACTGATTGTATGGGGTGGACAGGTGTCTTTATGCAGCTAACGACCTCAAACAGGTGCATCTAATTTAGGATAATAAATGGAGTGGAGGTGGACATTTTAAAGGCAGACTAACAAGTCTTTGAGGGTCAGAATTCTAGCTGATAGACAGGTGTTCAAATACTTATTTGCAGCTGTATCATACAAATAAATAGTTAAAAAATCATATATTGTGATTTCTGGATTTTTTTTTTTTTAGATTATGTCTCTCACAGTGGACATGCACCTACGATGACAATTTCAGACCCCTTCATGATTTCCAAGTGGGAGAACTTGCAAAATAGCAGGGTGTTCAAATACTTATTTTCCTCACTGTATAGTGAAGCCTCCACCACTATATTGGCCAGTGTTTCAGTTTCATTGTCCAACCCCTGTATGTTAGGTAATAATAATAAACTAAATGTAATAAACAGGCAGTAAGTCATATAATGTCAATTGGGCAAATGACAGTGTGTGCCTGCACATTTATATTTATACTCCAATTGAGACCTATTACACAGATACCTTTATCAAAACAACCTATTATTTAATCTATTTATTATGTATGATACATGAGTCACAGCCATTTATCACAGCCTTCTTGCACAAAGTCTTCATGTAAGAAATGCTCAAGATAATAGACTCATTCTCTCTTGTGAGATGATAGCAGTTTGCTGACATGGTGTCTTATGTTTTAGTTATTTTATAATACGATGATATTTCTGGTAATTGTAAAATGGACGTTGAAAATAAAACCGTCTGTAAAAAGAAGCCAATAATAGATGGAGAGAAGAAAACATGGATACATAGGTTAAACATGAAAGAACACTAAAAAATATTGTTGGTTTAACTTAAAAAAAGTAAGTAACCTTGTTGCCTTAAAATTTGGAGTTCATTGAAATTCTAAATTTGAGTTAATACAAAGAAGGAAATTGGTTTAATCAACAGAAAATCAAACTGTTATGTTATCTGAACCACATAAATTATCTAAGTTGATCTGACAAATCATGAAAATGTTTTTTACAGTGTACAGACCAGAACACAATTCAGAACACAAAGAACGCATTACAATGTTCATTCCAAATGGGTTGAATGTGAAGTACAAAGTGATAAAATGGTAGAGAGAAGAGAGATAAATGATAAGCTTTGATCCTTGAATCATGCAAGGCAAGATGTCTTTTTAGTAGCAAATGTCTTGTTACATAATAATGAAATATTACCATTTTTAGCATTTCACTTTTTAAGACGTGGTCCATCTCATTCGTTGATTGTTTTGGATTTACCATAATTCAGTTGTGCTCAATAACAATGTTCAAATTGGTTCTGTACTTTCACTGAGCTGGCAAGATCACCTAAACAACTGGACTACATTCATTATTAACAAAACAGTTTTGAATTATAGCACATCTTGTCCCTTTGGAACCTTAATCATGCAACGTGGAATTGAATACTATGATAATTATCTCAAGTATCTCAAGAGAAGAACTTTGGACACAGGCTGCCAATTCACTTGCTCATAGTCACATTATGGCTATCAACATGACTGTGATCCAAGTCATATAAATACCAGCTGTTTCAAAAACTCTCGTTACAGAACACTTTGGAAGATCTGTCTGGTGTACTGTCCAAAACCAATCATGAAGTTTGTGGCTGTAATCCTCGCTCTTGCTGTAATTTCAGGTAAGCGACAATCAACAATGCCTGCCAGTCTTCACAAACAGTTTATTAACTGTATGCTAATTCAACAGAGGCTGATGGTTTGATTTGATACATATGCTTAGAACTTGGATTACTTTGAACGGATTATGTGATGGATTTCATTGAGACCTTGACTGTACATATGGTGTATCTACAACAATGGGACTACATTGGCAAATATTCCAAGCGCTAAAGAATATTTGGTCTCCATTCTGACTTTACAGGCTGCCAAGGGAACTTCCTGTTTCAGGATGAGCCAAAAAGCCACTGGGAAAAGGCAGTGGATCAGTTCTGGAGCCGTGTGTCTGAGCTGACTTCCAGGGCTGAGGAGATGAGGGACAACATCAAGGCCACTCAGCTCGGCAGAGAATTAGAGTGAGTAAATGCTACCGCAGAGCAAACATTTGAGCAGCTCAATTTGCAAAGACATGGTGGAAAGTCAAGTTTCAAGAAAGCTGATTTATGATACTGAGATTCATTTCAAATTCTTTGCAGCACACTGATCGGTGACGCCATGATGGATCTGCAAATGTATAGAGATGACATTCACTCCAAACTGGGCCCCTATGCGCAGGAGTCTGCCGAGAGATTCAATGAAGATCTGCAACTGCTGACCAGCAAACTCCGCACACACATGGAGGAAGCTAAGGGTCGTGTCACTGAATACAGCCAGGAGCTCCGGACTATGGTGGAACAGAACGCTGAAGACGTCAAGAACAGGGTCAACACCTATGCCAAGAAATTAAGGAAACGTTTTAACAAGGACATCCAAGAGATCAACAAGTGAGTCGTGGTATCAAGCTTAATTACATGAGCTTTTGCATATCTTTTGCTCCACAAAATACACTACCGTTGAGTACGTTTTTTTTTTTTTTAGGAATTAATTGGCATACTTTTATTTAGCAAGCATGCATTCAAATTATTAAAAAAAGTATTTTTTTCTTCAAAATTTATCAAAATTATTTGAAGTTCTATTTCAAATAAATGCAGGTTTTTCAACTTTCTACTGAACAAAGAAAAGCGTCACTGTTTCCACAAAAATATTATGCAGCACCACTGTTTTTAACTTTAATAATAATAAGAAACATTTCTTGAGCACTAAATCAGCATATTAGAACTTGAATAATGCCTGCTAAAAAATTCAGCTCTGCCATCACAGTAATAAATTTCATTTTATAATATTTAAAAAAAAGTTATTTTAAATTGTAATAATATTTCACACTATTACTCATTTACTGTACTTTTGATCAAATAAATGCCGCCTTGTTGAGCACAAAAGAATTCTTTCAAAAACAAAACAATCATACTGACCCCAAACTTTTGAATGGTTGTGTTTAAAGCAAACATAATAACTCAATGTTCTTATTTCGATTATTTAGTTTAATAGTAATAGGAATCATAGTTTAATATGCCTCATCAGTTTAATGTAAAAAAAAAAAATCACATTTTGATTTTGATATTTTTACTTATGTGGAAGGGAAATATAATATAAAATAGGATATGTTAAGAAATATATGAAATGATGTTATGAAATATGATATAAGTTTAGTTTAAAATGGAAAAAACGTGTAATATATTACCAAACCGGTATTAGTAAGTTATAGATATGCACTATTTTATAATTAGATTACATTTACAAAATATATATTATAAGAATTGCATATATAAAGTTACACTGCAATATTCTATGAAAATCTAAATTTTGAGCAATTTGTCCTCTGATCTAAAGGAAAATGGAAACATACTTCGAGGAGGTTCGGTCTCGTGCTGCTCAGAATATGGAGGATGTGAAGGGTCGTCTTGAGCCGTACTTCACTTCAATGCAACAGCGTGCTGAAGAGAAGCTGACATCTCTGGGAGAACTGCTGAGAAGCCAGGGTGAAGGAATAAAAGAGAAACTGGAGTCACAAATGCAGAGCCTGAGAGAGCAAATTGAGAAGACCACAGAAAATATGGGTAACACTCTTCAGGAAAAGGCAGAGGAGCTACAAAATTGGTTTGAGCCCTATTTCTCTCAAGTCCAGAAGCAACTGGGATATTAATACAAGTGCATAAGAATGAGGTCTCAGAAAAATGATTGGATTGACTTTTTCATTTAACTTTGCTTACAGAAATGTATTGGAAATGTAAAGGTAATGAGTAAAAATATATCTAGGCTACCATTAGTACTACATGTATGTAGCTACAGATGTAGACTATGTAATGTAAAGCTTAATAAAAACAGCATGTATTAATGAGTACGAGTAGGCCATCCTTGTTATACACATATATTGTTAGTTCATTCTACATGTTCATGGGTCAATGACGTCACTAATTTTCAGTGTTGGGGGAAACTCATTATAAGTAACTTGAGTTACGTAATCAGATTACTTTTTCAAGTAACTAGTAAAGTAACGCACTACTTTTAACATTTACAACAAAATATCTGAGTTACTTTTTCAAATAAGTAACGCAAGTTACTTTGTTTTCCCATTTATTGACTGACAGCTCTCCTGTCCCCATGTTGAGACAAATCATAAGTGCAGAGGTGTTGTGTGTGAGTGTGAGTGTGTGTGTGTAAACATGATGGTTATTGTAGTTCGACTAAATGTGAGCATGCATTTACTCATCTCACTTGCACAAAAAAAGATTCAATATTCTTCAAAATGAATAAAATCAGTGAAATGCCGAATCAGAATAAGCAAACCTTCAGTAACTAAATGTTACTTAAAACATACATTTTTATGCATTTAATCTCACTTTATTGACCAATGTACTTGCTTCTGACCTTCGATGATTCAGTTAAATCATAAGCAAAACGACTATAGATTTTTTAGTTTTTGTTGGTTAAGTAGGCTAAGTGTCCTTCAGCATTTCATTGAGGCTTATTATTTCACTTTTGGTGTAAAAAGGGTCTTTATATATTTGCTACAAAATATAACTTTTTTGTTATAAAAAAACAAGCCCAGCCCAGGTGGAAAAAAAGTAACGCAAAAGCAACACATTACTTTTCGAAAAAAGCAACTATAGTAACGCAATTTTAGTTTCTGAATTAAAGTCATTTTTATATTTTTGTGGGTCTTAGAATCAAAATATGTCATGCAACTGTCCGGATATTTATATAAATTTAAAGGCTAAATTGTGTGGGTGTTTCACTTTTTAACTTTTATGAATATGCACTCCCCAGTACAACACACATGAAATCCCGATAAGTCTCGCACATCACACGGACTTCTCGGTCTTCCGGTCTATTACGGATGTTGTGTTGTTTGGATACACCAGGAGGACCCCATAACAGACCACCACGAGGAACATAAGCAGATTAATTCAACACGGAAGATAATTTACACGACACTACTATTCAAGTAATAACGCCATGAGACTAACGGGCATACTTATAACAGCTAACGATAAATGACCGCGAGCGAGACATGGATTAAGCGCGCCGACCGCATCGGTGAGTGCATTAGCCCACTGTGTTTTCGCCCAGTGGCTTTTAATTTTTTTTACATTTTTATCAATTTATTAAGGAATACAAAAAAATGGTTGCCAGAACTGCTTTATCGAGCAGACCACATACGGGGTTTTTACAGAGCATCTATAAGTCGTGTTGCATGTAAATTTATATAATTTCAAGAAGGTTTAGTTTGCAAATTAGCACACAGCTAAGATTTTGGCGCGACCAACAAACAAACTTAGTCAAACAAAACTTACGAATTACTATTTGAATACTGTTTGTGCATTAGTAGTATACGCCTTTTGGGAATATTTTACGGTCGACTGCACAATAAGCTGATCACGTTGAATCCTAACTCCCGTGTTCGTTTTGCAAACAATTTAGTTTCGTTCAGTAACATTCTTTCTCCTCTTGTGTTTTTGAAATGAACATGAAAAAAACTATCAAAAATAAAGACTGTGGAGTCTCGTTAGTCAGGATGCATATTTATGGAGTCCTAGTTTGATTTTCTGTCTCAGTGTTTGTTCATCTTTTACGCAAGTAAAATAAACCCTTTAACCAATACAAGTAACTTTAAGTGAATGATTTGCATCAACAAATATATATATTTACAAGATCATAATTGTGTTTACCTAATTTGATGAATTCATTTATCAGTTTGCACACTGTAATGTTGCACCCCAAAACATATTCCATTACTGAAAACTAAAATTAAATAGAAATTTTTGTTAAATGGATGGAAACAAAGATGTTACAAAAATGTGTCTTACCATTACCTCCTTACTCTGTGCCATAGAGGTATGTCGACTATGTTGGGGCAGTTTCAGACTTGAAAATGTTGCCATACAAGACAGAAAAGATGCAGGCATGGTGATTAAAATGAAATAAATTAATGTAGAGTATTATAACTTAATGGAGCAGTCAAGATGGTCATCTTCATTTGCCAAAATTTTATGTCTTGGTCAAGCAGTGTGTTCTATTTACACATAAAAGGATCATGAAACCCTAAAACAGTAGCACTCATTATGTTTATTAAGGGAAAATGGGTTATTTGTTCATTTTTTTTTTAAACTATTTCGTTCCAAAAACTTCTGAAGCTTTTTTGAAACTTCTGGTTTAAAAAGCAAAGTTGAACCAACATCACGAAAGGTGAAGTAGCCTATATGTGTTAATTTGGATTGGTGATTGGCTGCCGTGGCTGGAGAGTACACGTCTATGTCATTGGTTTCCCTATATTATTCATGAGAATAAACTATTTTAATCCAATCAATGTGCTGTGTTACACATGAGATCGCATTACAGTGGAGAATTCAAATGCCACACAAGATTGGTTTGCCACTGTTCGTTCACCTCTCTGCCTGTTCAACTTCGCGTTCAGATCACTGATCTATATGAATGTCTGGATTGATCATTGCGTTCAGGCAGTGAAGCCACCAGAAGTGTTCGAGCGGCCATTTTGCAAGTCCTTATTGCCAAAACAATGGCTTAAAATCACCCGATTTGCATCGTATCAGTCACACAGGAATAGTATTTAAAATATTTGTATGTACATTGATACTTGGAACATTATTGCTAATGTTTATGATCTTTTTGGGCAGGATAAGTGATATATATATATATATATATATAAATCATAAAGATTGGTGTGTATACTGCACGCTGCTGACTCAGGTAACTGAACTAAAACAAAATACTAATAGGTTTCTTTATGTATGTAATTATGCAGGAAATATTAAGCATTAACTTATCTGGGATTCAGACCAATTGATTCAAATATACATTAAATATTACAATATACAATCCCCTATTACTAAATTGCACTATATTATATTAAAAAAGTTTATCATGCATCATGCTTGGAGCAAAAGTATAAATGCTTGAAAATAGCTTCATGTCTTTAAATCCATACACAGTCAGCATAATTTATCTGAATGTTGTGAAGTGTGTATATATTATTTCCTGAAGTCTTTTTATTGACCAACATCCACTTCAGACTCTTGGTTTTTTTTTCTTGGAGAAAAGAACACTCTTACATATCGCACCCAGCACTTGATTCGTCCTGGTTAACTAGGCTACTTCACTAAAACGCTCCCACACTGTTTTTCTTTCTTTCCTTCTTTTTGCTTTGTTTTTAATTCTCCTTTTTGATATTTTGTGTAGGATCTGTTTTGTCTGCATTACTGCTTAAACAAGTGGACCCCTCAACTGCATAGCTTAATGAGAGTCTGCAAATTAGTGCCTGACGAAAAATCTTTAATATTTCCAACGTAATGTTGAAAAACACTTTTATCAGAATAATTTCTGTATATTTTTAGTTATGGATGTTAAGTTAAAGGGATAGTTCACTTTGAAATTAAATTTTGGTTTGTTTTAGCTTACCTGAAGGGCATCCAAGATGTAGGTGTCTTTTTTTCCGCAGTAGTTTCAAGTTTGATATTTTTAGGTCAAACCGTTCTTGTCTGTCAGTCATATCATGCAGGTCTATGGTCACAGTCTCAAAGAGCATGCACAGAGTCCAAATTAAAACAATTCCCCATCGTCCAAATTAAACAATTCCCCATCGTAAGTACACATTGATGGCCTAAGACACGAAACGAGCGGTTTGTGTGAGAAAACGAACAGTATTTATATCGTTTTTACCTCTTATAACACACCCACGTCCAAGTGATCTGAGGGCGCGGGCGCTTCCTGCTGTGTGACGTGTACGCAGACTGGTGCATAGATATATATACACTAGATGACGCATTAAAGACATTCGTTCCAATGAACTGCCGTAACCAAGGCGACATCTAGTGTATATATATATCTATGCACCAGTCTGCGTACACGTCACACACCAGGATGCGCTCGTGCCCTCAGATCACTTGGACGTGGTGGTGTTATAAGAGGTAAAAACGATATAAATACTGTTCGTTTTCTCACACAAACCGCTTGTTTCGTGTCTTAGGCCATCAATGTGTACTTACGATGGGGAATTGTTTTAATTTGGACTCTGTGCATGCTCTTTGAGACAGTGACCATAGACCTGCATGATATGACTGTCTCTAAAAATATCAAAATTGAAACTACTGCGGAAAAAAAGACACCTACATCTTGGATGCCCTTGAGGTAAGCTAAAACATACCAAAATTTTATTTCAAAGTGAACTATCCCTTTAAGCAATTTTTCGTAGGTTTTTTCCCTTTGTGTTTTATATACTGTCCACTAGGAGGTGCTCTGTTGTCCTTGATTGGTTTTCCCTGAAGAGATCAGCTATACATTGTTGTTGAAAACAAAAGTAAAAGCAAGTTCTTTGCGTTTTGCTGTAAAATGACAGTTACGTGTCTTTATTAAAATGTTATGTTATAATTTTTATTACTTGGCCCGCCTGAGCCGCGTATTATTCGCGGATATAACCGCATCATTATTCCACACATTTTAAGTGTTTGATTTAATGATGGTTGTTAGTAGTCTCTAATGATAATATTTTTGGGAGATTTTTTTTATAGGTTTACATTTGTTAAAATACATCAAATGTTTTTTTTATACTCATATTTTAATATTCATTTGTCTGTATGATGAGTGTATTGTAGGTCTGTGTTTTATTGGTGGTTGTCTCCCCACCCTCTATACTATATTTTTAAATATTAAAAATGTGTAAAATCTAAAACATGTGTAAAGTCTGCAAATAATACTCATTTTGGTAGTAAACGTCTTTTTTTAAATCTAAAAACATTCTCAGATCTTGACATTTATTATGATTAACCATGTTGCTTGTAAAAGAAAGTCACAACAGACACAAAACAAAAGAAAGAATATGTAGCAGAAGAAAGAAGTAGAAGTAAAGAAGTAAATGCAGCAGAAAATACAATAGTGGGACGAAATGGAACGAAAATGAATAAAAAGTCTGTTTTGTTTGTTGTTTAACACACATGTTTTGCCTTGTTTGTTTTCTGAAAATGTTTTTATTTTTTGCTACAATTTTTCCAATTTAATTAGCTTTAAACTGATTCTGATTTCTAAATCTAAACTATTTCCCCCTTACAGGCATTTTATGAGAGCATTTTAAATCAGATCAACCCTTTGGGTACCATGGACGACAAGTTACCACCATGGAATAAACATGGAAGCCATAACAGCAGGGTTCCCTATAATATAGCTGGGGAACATCAGGAGGTAGGTTACAATAACTATATATCTGTACATTATGATAAAGTAATGGCTGAGGGGAATTACGGAGAAAGAACAGAAGAGTTCTCCCACAGTACTTGGCTCCAAACACAGCCAAAGGTAAGTGATATATCAATTGTGAGGCTGAATAGCAACATTATTAGGTTGCAATTCAGCTCCTCACTTCTAAACTTAAATATATTTTTTGCCCCTTTTTTTTAGGATCATGACTTGATAGAAGACAGCTCTGCTGCTGGAGAACCCATTTCATCGCTGTCATCTTGTATGAGTGGTGCATTTAAGGCTTTGTTACCAGATTACCATGGAACTTCCTCAGAAATAACAACAAGCTCTGTTAAATATTCGTATTCTCCAAATAATAATTCTCTCGTTAAACCTGGTACTGCAGTGGACGAAAAGATAGTAGTGGAGAGAAGGGAAAAAAGCGATTTTCTGAAAGACCCTCTGTGTGAAGCATCAACTAGTGTGACACACATGCTTCCACCCAGATGTGCCCAGTATGTGCCTCAAGAAAAGGTATGTGACCTCTACAGCGCACAACCAAAATAAATGTTATTTCTCCATTGTCACCTCCATTATTTTTTTCACAGGACCGAGAGGTGGCCCAAGGAAACTGTAATTGGACATCAGTGATCAAAGATGCTCTAGAGATGAGTAATGGAATGGAAATGGAACAGCCTTTATCTATGGATGTATGTGGCCCCTTAATGGACTTAAATCCTGTATATAAAGGACCTGAAACTGAGGCAAAATTTACATTAATGGACCACTATAAGATAGCAGAATCCAAACTAAATGAGAAGCAGGATGGTCAAGGAGTGAAAGGAGAACCGGATTCCTTTATTTCAATGTTGTCAGATGGCATCAGTAAAAAGAAAGATGTTCTGGAAATGGTAGGAGCTGATATCAAAAATCTTTTGAATGTACATTTTATAAAACAGCATGCAAGCAATCAAAGAACAAATAATCAATTTATTGTCTCAATTTGCAGGGGGAAAATGATGAACCAAGCATATTAGTTGTTGGAACATCTCTAGGCAAAGAGGAACTTGGAATGACTGGAATCAGAGAAAATGAGCCAGGGTTTTTACCAGGATTTAATAGGAGTTCATACACTCCTTTTTCTTCATCAGAAGGTTTTATGAAAAGTGAAGAGCTCCTAAGTATTCCTTCAGTCAAGCAGTCTGATGAACACATCCTCCAGGGAACAACACAAGGACCCAAGTCGTGCAAAGATGTCAATATTTGCTTCAAACATGCAACAGTAAACAATAAAACTGTTCTTGAAGGTTCTTCTGTATATGGTCTTCATCATCTTGATCTTCAAAAGGACTGTCACCAAGCAGAGGTTACTGATGGAAACGCTTCAGTTAACTCCCATGATCATTCCTTACAGCATGATGTGCAAGACAAGAGGGTAAACACAAGCAATCTGCATGCCTCTGAGACTACATTAATAGAGCAAAGTGCTGCATGTCTTCCTGACACTCAGTACTTTGGCAGTAAACTAAAAAAACAAGATCATGATCTTGTACTCTCTCCAGCCTCAGTGGGCAGTCAAAATACAGCTGTGGTCGAATGTGAAAACTCAAAACTGCAGATTCCAACAGAAGATGGGACCTCAGAGAGCAGCCTGTCTGTACCAGGACAAATTCAAACTGTTTTTCAAAAGACACCAGTTAACACAAAAAATGCTGAACTCAGTCTAAAGATGGAAACAGAATCTGCCCCTGAAATTCAGAACTTTTCTTCAGGATCAGAGACGGTACCCGATCAAACCGTTGTATCCAACAAAATTCATCTTGATTATAAATGTAAGGATTCTCAGATAGAAGCAGAGGAAAGTGGCAAATTAAATCCAAGTACAGTTCTTCTGCCTTGTGATGAAAAGAAACAAAACTCTGAAAAAAATGAAAGGAATTTTCTCAACATTACTTCAGAAAGCAGTATTCCTCCACCTACTGAGAATGCCCATGCAGCTCCATCTTCTCCCACGTCAAGGATCGATTGCTCCTCTCAGCTTAACCAACAGAAAGCATTGCAAAAGCATAAGAAAGCAAGAAAAAGAAAAAAATCTGAACTTGAGGAATTAATTGGACCAATACACAAATCTAATAAAAGAGATGATTGTTCTTTGTATAGATCAGTAATTTTGGACAGTGCTGACAAACCAGACACAATTGAATGTGAAGACACTAATCAAAACTTTGCACTGAAAGAGGACTTAATTGCAAATGGTGATGTAAACCCACCTTCATCTAGAAGAAAATCACAACTGCGGATGACACAACTTGAGCTAGTGGCGGATACAGCAGAAAACTCACAAAAACCAGATCATAACTGCTCTGAAACCTCTCAGGTAAAAGCACCATCAACCGCTATGATCGACAGGAAGGCTGTTTCTAGAAGGAAACTGAAGAACAAAACAAGGTTACGTTTAAAAGCAAAAAAATCTGCTAGATTTAGCAATCAGTGTTTGTCTCAAGGCACTGTCTTGCCCTCAGAAGAGGACTGTACATCACATTTTCAGGTCAGTGACGCCACCCTGGTAAAAGAAGTCAGTAACCCAGCAATAATCCAACAGGCCAACTCTAGATTAGAGTCCAGTATTGATCAGTGCAGTCCAGAAAAGTCTACAAAAAAGAAAACATTGCAAACTAAAAAATATGCTCTGCAAACACTACAAAGCAAAGGTGATCCACATGATGAACCCACAACATTTACAGAAGTTGAGGAAGACTTAATGGACTTCAAGAAGCATCAGAAGGTGAGAAGACCTGGTATAAAAGCTTCTAAAGGCAAAAATGATGAGCATGCAACTAGTCTGCTTAATAGTCAGTTTTTACTAGAGCCTGTGAGTCAAGCAGATTCGATTTCAACCTCAGTGACTGAATCATCAAACATTCTAAGCCCTGAGAAAAACCCAAAGAAATCAAAGCAAAAGAAAAGAGCAGATATCAACAAGGCAACACAATCCCAACAAGAGGATATTCCCTTACCATTTTCAAAATCTAAGGAACACATGGTGATTTCCAATAAAAGGACTTTGAAAGTAAAAAGATCTGTAAAGAAGGCTATTAGAACAGATGATTGTGACACTACTCTTTTGGACCTACAACCTTCTATAGCCACTCTGAAGCAAATAGATAAATGGTCAGATATTAAATGTAAAGCAGTACATATACCTACAGTTGACCAAACAACAGCTCAACAAAGTGTTTTGAATCCACTCTCAGAATCGGATGCCAGCATTGTGCAACCAACTACAAGAAGGTTCAGTCCAAGAAAAACATTTGACACAATTTTTTCTCATAACACAATCAGTGAGAGCTGTGAAAATGTTCATTTGAATCAGTCAATTTCTTCAGTTGATTCTATGTCTTCTACAGTAACTGACATTTCAGGTGTCAGCCAAAAGAAAACAGAAAAGACGTCAAGTAAAAGGAGAAAGACAAAAATCAAATTTATGGAGGAACAAACATCCAATACTAGCCAAAAGGAAGATGTGACTGTACTGCCTTCAGAAGATTTTGCATCTATTGTGGTTTCAAATCCAGAAAAGACTGTGAAAGTTAAAAGTCCCTCTAGAAACAAAGCAAATGGCAACCACTTAAATGATAATTTGGTTGAAGACACATCTTTATTAGCATTTGTGACACAAGAAAATTCTATTTCACCTTCAAAGATTGACTCTTCAAGCTGTTTTAGACAAATCAAAACACTGAAAAAGCCAAGAAAAAAGATTGTAACCAAAATAAAAAATGAGGGAGAAGAAATACTCAATGTAAACCAGCATGAAGATTTTGTTGCAATAACTTCAAAATCTAGTGCAGACATAGGGGCCTCCAGTTCACAGATGATTTTAAAAGAAAAAAGACTTGTGGAAAATGCAATTGCAGAGAAAGTGAAGGACAACCATGCAACTGCTCTTTTCGTCATGCAGACTTCTACAGCCACCTTGCAGCACACTGAATGTGTTTCAACTTCATTTGCTCACAGCACACCAAAAAAATCTAAGAACATGTCTGACATTAAAGGTGAAGCAGTACATACACCTGAAGTTGACCAATCAATGCAACAAGAGCTCCATCCATTTGATTCTGTGTCAGCTACAGAAATGGATAATTCAGATGGTGTACACCAAAAGAAGATAAAAGTGAAGACGAAAAGACAAAGTAAAAAGGTCACTAAACGCAAAACACATGTTACCCAAGCAATCAGGAAAATAAGAGAACAGTCTTTTTCAGCAACTGTGCACCAAGAATATTCAGTTTCTAACAGAAACACAAATTCAAAGTCAGAAGAATTGAAAAAGAAACGTATGAAAAAGAAGACATCAACTCTAAAAGTCAGAAATGTTCAACCAGAGGACCATGCTGAACATCATACGGTTTTGCCAGCACTTTTGCCACCACCAATATCTCTGGGTAAGGATGCAACACAAGACCCTTGCATAAAAACAGACATTTTTAATGAATCAGCTGAAAACCAGGTTTTCACTGAAGATGTTGCATGCTCTCAGAGCTCGCTGAAGAAGGCAAAGAAAACACAAGTGAAACAATTGCTAGTGCAAAAAGAAGATAATGAACAAAGCAATATTCAAGAGCTGGCTCACAGAGAAGATGGAAAGTCTGACGCGCCATCTGTTGTGCGGGAGGTAGCCTTTGAGAATTTTGAAACGTTAGAAGCAGACAGCCATGACCAGCAGAAGAAAGCCAAAAAATCCAACCAAATTGCAGAAACGCATGACTTTGCTAATGTTTCTTTGTCTCAAGAGAAAAACACTGGATCAGATGAGGCAGGTGTCATGGTCACCTTTACACAGATCCAAGATTTCTGTAAACTACATGATGGTCAGACTGTAGAACTACAGCCTGAAAAAGAAGAGGAAGAGAGCAGAATTAAAGATCTCAAAGCCACAAAACCCCCTAAAACAAAGAGTAGAAAAGCTGGGCGAAAGAAGAAGATAGCAGGCAGGTTAACTCAAACGGTTAAAGATGAGGAACATAAAGATATATCCTATGATAACAGAATTGTGTTGTGCTGTGATTTTCAAAACAACACACAAATTACAATTTCTGATAGCTCACAGAGAACAGCAGTTATTCCAGAAGAACCAGTAATGAAATCAAGAAAATCAACCCGCATACAAAAAACAAACTCGGGTCCATTTGTTCAAAATGTGTCAACCCAGGGCTCTTTAGACATCGAGTGTCATACGAGGCTTGGAGAGAATCTTTCTGGTTCCATGCAGCCTGCTGATTGTGAAGGCCAGTCCACTGTTGAGCAAAAGTCTCCAAGACGTGGAAGACCACCCTCAATAAAAAGCAAGAAACAGAAGTTATCTATAGCACAGTTAGAAGATAACACCACTCCATCTGTCCATGTCTCAGATTTCTTTTTATGCCAGGACAACTCAGAGACTCTTTCCAGTTCCATGCAAACTGCTGATTGTGAAGGCCAGTCCACTGTTAAGCAAAAGTCACCAAGACGAGGAAGACCACCCTCAATAAAAAGCAAAAAACATAAGCTATCTATAGCACATTTAGAAGATGACACCTCTCCATCATTCCAGATTTTAGATCTCTCTTCATATCAGGACAGCACAGAGACTCTTTCCAGTTCCATGCAACCTGCTGATTGTGAAGGCCAGCACACTGTTATGCAAAAGTCACCAAGACGAGGAAGACCACCCTCAATAAAAAGCAAGAAACAGAAGTTATCTATAGCACATTTAGAAGATAACACCACTCCATCTGTCCAGTTCTCAGATCTCTCTTCATGTTCGGCCAGCACAGAGACTCTTTCCAGTACCATGCAACCTGATGATTGTGAAGGCCAGTACACTGTTAAGCAAAAGTCACCAAGACGAGGAAGACCACCCTCAATAAAAAGCAAGAAACAGAAGTTATCTATAGCACATTTAGAAGATAACACCACTCCATCTGTCCAAATCTCAGATCTCTCTTCATGTCTGGACAGCACAGAGACTCTTTCTAGTTTCATGCAATCTGCAGATTGTGAAGGCCAGTCCACGGTTAAGCAAAAGTCACCAAGACGAGGAAGACCACCCTCAATAAAAAGGAAGAAACAGAAGTTGTCTATAGCATATTTAGAGGATAACACCTCTCCATCTGTCCAAATCTCAGATCTCTCTTCATGTCAGGACTGCACAGAGACTCTTTCCAGTTCCATGCAACCTGATGATTATGAAGGCCAGTCCACTGTTAAGCAAAAGTCACCAAGACGAGGAAGACCATCCTCAATTAAAAACAAGAGACAGAAGTTATCTATAGCACATTTAGAAGATAACACCTCTCCATCTGTCCAGATCTCGGAGCGCTCTTCATGTCAGGATAGCACAGAAAATAATGTCACAGCAGCTGCAAGTCCAGTGAAGCAGAAAGTCCAACCCCTTAAAAAGAGGAAGGTAGTGAAAGTGGATAATGCAACTGTTACCCAACAATTGGGGACTGATCCCTCAGAATCCCTTCAGAGTGTTACTGATAACTTGTCACACAACATCCCTGCACCTAAGCATAAAAAAGGGAAGAACTTTAAAAGACTTAAGTTGTCAAGCTTGAGATTATCCTGCAGAACATCTGAACCTTCAGTCAACAGTTTTCAAAAAGCAGATATACATTCCATCCCTCAAAACTCCACAAACGATTTCAATGAGGAAGGGAAAACATCTTTGCCTATGCCTAGGACAGCGAAGAAATGGAAACACTGTGAAAAAACTGCTATACAAGATGGAGATGTCCTGGCAGATATAAAGATTGAGAATAAGGCAACAGTTAAAGTAGTGAAAGGAGCAAAACGTGGTCGGAAGAGACGGAAAATTAAACAACCACCCCCTGATCTTGTAACTGATCATGAAGAGCTTGAAAGATTAACAACAAAAAACAAAAATGACAAAAGACAAGATTGTTCTGAACCAGCCAAAAGTTTACTGACAACGTTTAGGATAACTAATGAATATGCCACTGAGGACCAGAATAATACAGTCACTTCGGAGAACAATAAGGAGAAAACTTCCACTCAAATGTCCACTTCTTCCACTCACCTATCCTCCAATTTAATGAAAGAAGTCAAGAAGTACAAAGAACATGATGCTGAACCAAATGGAAACCATTTATTTGCAGTTACTGATAATACAGGACTCTCTGGGGGAGTCTCCAGTGGAATTTGCAACTTGATTTCTAGCAATGTGGTCAAAGAGGAGTCAGAACACATTTTTCTGGATACAAAAATTAAACCCAACATTGAGCTGAAATGTACTCAGGAAACAGATGGACAAAGTGTGGAAATGTCAGGGAAAAAAATGCTTAACTTGTCTGAAATAGAAAACACATTTCAAACATCTACAGAACATAAAGTGGATGGCTTCACACAGGATAGTGAGGAATGTGTTGTAATGCCAAACAAGGTGTCTAATAAGAAAACAATGAGATCCAAGCCTAAAGAAATAATGAAGAAACCTCTCACATGCAAATACTGTGGTGTTTCCTTTCGGCACATTACAGCATACGCCATTCATCAACGCATTCATACAGGTGACAAACCCTACAAATGCAAGTTCTGTGGAAAAACCTTTGCTCAACTGTCTAAACTCAAGTCTCACCGTAATGTACATAAACAGGATACCTCTTTTCCTTGTCCTTGCTGTAGCCAAAAATTCTTGCAGAAAGAACATTTGCTATGTCATTTTAAAGTCCACCTGCATGAATCAAAAACAAACACTGAACCACGGAAGGGCATTAAGAACAAGAAAAATACTTTATCAGATGTGTGTTCAGAGACCTCAAACAATTACAGGTGCCTTATTTGCAAGAAAAACTTTGTAAGCCACGTCAAATTGCAGAATCACATGCGATCACATGAAGTGGAGAAGCCCTTGACTTGTAAGGACTGTGGGAAGGAGTTCTGGAACCTGCCAAGCCTCACAGCTCATGAAAAAAGCCACTGGCCTGTAAAACCATATGCATGTTCAATTTGTGGAAAAGGCTTTAACCAGCTGAAGGCCCTAAAAAAGCATTCTCAAGACCATGCCGGCGAGACCCCTTTCTCCTGCTTTCACTGCGGTCATGCATTCAGTGCCCTGTCTGCACTTAGGATGCACCAGGCATCCAAAACTTGCATTGCAAGGAGGAATGATGGGACAAGTGGTAACATTGAGGGCTTTATTGTAAGTCAAGGAGTTGATGGTCAAGTGAACACACCAGTATTCTTCAAGTGCCAAATATGCAAACAGCTTTTCAGGAAATGGTGCCAATACACTCTTCATCTTCAAACGCATACCAGCTCTCCCCCATACATTTGTTTTTCTTGTGGACAGTGTTATGAGAAGGATTCAGATATGAATGTTCATTGTGAGGTTTGTTGCCAGTCAAGTGGGGAGGAGCAGATTTGTGGTGCATCACTCTCTGAAATCTTGCAAAGTGTTACCCAAACCTACCCTTTAAAGTGTACCTCATCTCAGACTCCACCAAGTACAGGATTTCAGCTGAATTCCCAAATGCCGACCAGCTCAGAACAACTCCCACAACTGCCTCAATCGATAGATGTGGAACCTACACAAACAAAAGAGACACATCTTTCTGAAATTCCTAAAATTGATTCTACCCAGTCACCCATCAAGCTCCCAATTGCCCAGTCTCCCTCTCATTCTGATGTTAGATGTACTTCCACAAGTAGCTCTCTAGAATGCATTGAAATCACTCAGAGTAATGGGAAATTCAAGTGTTCACGTTGTGGTCAGCGATTCGAGCAGTACAGGACTTTGAGTGCTCATCTGCAAATGCATGCTCCTGGTTTCAGATATACCTGTGCACATTGTGGACAGTTCTTTGAAAGGTGGAGTAAACTATGGCTACATCAGCGACATCATCGTCTAAAAAGCCGTTGCTACTCTTGTAATCAGTGCAATCTGCAGTTTCGCTTCTTTAGCTCCTTTAAAGAGCATATGATTGACCATGTTGGGCAGAGAGCGTATGCTTGTTCGCTCTGTCCCAGTACCTTCATTCAGGAGCCAAGCTTACATGCTCACCAATGTGAGTCTCATAAACAACTTTGTAAAAGTCTCAAATGTGATGTCTGTTCTAAGACTTTCAGCAGTTTAACAAACTTAATCAAGCACAGTCTTCTACACAATGGTTCTACCTCTCATATTTGTCTCCCTTGCAATCTCTCATTCACAAATACAAGAGTCTTAAAGGAACACTTGAAAACGCACACCACATACCATGGTCCGGCCCTCCCTGATATTCCTTCAAAGCCCCTAGATTTTCCTCACAAATGTAAGAGATGTAAAGCTAGCTTTTCAACGGGGGATTTGCTCTACGCTCATCAGATACGGCATTCCAGAGATGCAAAGAGTCATGTCCATCCAGAAATAGTACCTACCTCAAAATTGTCAGATTCTTGTTGTTGTGAGACACCATCTACCCTATCCTCCACTCGAAGGAATCATATATCAAATCTCAAACTTGATGGCATACCCAATGATGAAAGCCTGTATGTTTATTCCCACCCTGACAGGCTCTATGTGCCCTTTAGTCGCAGAGTACCGATTCCAGTCATTAATTTGGACCCTGATGAACATGAGGAGGTCTCAAACTCTCAGAATACCAGTCCTGAACTTCCAAACAGTGAAATCACTGCTCAGTCTGACAGCACACATCTACCTCAGGCCACAGCAGGTCAGGAAACCTCCAACCTAAATTCAAGTGAAAGTGCA
Organism: Squalius cephalus; assembly: GCF_949319135.1. Classification (NCBI taxonomy): domain Eukaryota; kingdom Metazoa; phylum Chordata; class Actinopteri; order Cypriniformes; family Leuciscidae; genus Squalius; species Squalius cephalus. Next base: position 32,831,089 of record NC_137129.1, on the reverse strand, counting down.
AAAGAGATGGCAAATGGTGATTACAGCTCCACGCATCAGAGAAGAACTAGATTTGTGGAGACAAGTGTTGATATGGAGGTAGAAGCGACTGCTCAAGAAGAAGAGTCAGAGGAGAGATTTGAATGTGCAGACTGCACTGAAAAACTTAGCAGTGTGCCGAGCCTTTATGAACATTACATACTTCATGCAATGGGAGATGCATATGTACAAGTACACTGATCTTTGGTAATGTTGGAAGGTAGATGGTTTCCCGAGTGTTGACACTATTATCTTATTTACACTTTGTTTTTGCATGTTTGAAGGAAGTATTGGCTAAATGTTTATCTTGTATTTTAGTTGATCTTGGGTTTAGTTGATTACCATACCTCTTTCCTCTAACATGCTCTTTGAGCCCTCAGGTTCTTTTAGTTTCAACTGTTGTTACCCACTAGCCATGTGCTACATGGGTCATGTCACTATGCCTTATCTCAAATCATCTCTGTACTGTGCATTTATTGTCTTGATTTCTTAATTTGTGCCTTCAGTGAGAGGTTTGGTTCTGTAAAAGATCTGTAAATAACTATACATAAAACTTCATAACTATACAACCTGCTAGTCACCCCAGTCAAAATCTCATAGTTACACGTTTTCAATTGAAATCTTTGAAATTTTGGAATATTGAGAGGTGGTTATTAAATATAGGTTAACCTAGAGCATTCATATATGAATTTCTGGATGGGACAAAAATATAATGTATATTGTAAATAATGTGTAGAACATTTGAATATTTCTATATGCTTGTCATTGTAGTCAGGTTTCTTTTAATAAAACATACTACTTATCATGTGTAATATTTTCATTATATTGTCAAAACAAGTTACTGACAAGCCAAGGTAAAATATGTTTTTTAGCAAAATAAGGACCTGTAAGGCTTCTGGTCAGATGTCATTTTAATGGCAATAGAAAAAAGAAAACCATTCAGATTACATGTCTTGCATGGGATTATCAAATATTTAATCAATTGTGCACAGAGCAAAAAGGGAAAAAAGCAAGCCATGTGTGAATTTTTGAGGTACCACACAACATTGCAGTAATTTGGTTATGAATGTCTGATTGCAACTCATTATGCATCTAAAACTGCTTTTATAAAGACTTCTGCTGGCCACTTGAATTTAACTCATTTCTGCATTTCACATGTCAAATGGCTTGCACAGCAATCACATTCAGTCACAGAACACTTGAATTTATTTCTTCTTCTCATCATCTTTTTTCCCCTCTTGTTTGTTACCACTCTGAGAGGCCAGGGAGCCCATGGCATTGCGGATGGCCTCATTGTTGGGGTCAACACCAGGTAGATTCTCCAGGACACTTTGGAGGAATTCTGGGTCCTGCATTACATCATAATCATCCTCTTCCTGTAGAATCAGTTAAAAAGTGAAAGTGAAAAGTTTTAAAGTGAAACTATAAAATTTAAAATGAAGTTATATTTTTTAGAATACTAAAACTGTGATGAGCCCAGCAGACAATATTTTTAATTACCTTAGATTCCGCAGTGTCCATTGGAGCTCCCGTATCCATTGATTCTCCAAATTCTGACATAAGATGGATAATGAGCAATATTACATCCTATGTCAAGCACACAAAGTATGTTCTAAGATTAACAAGGTACAAGAGGGCGACACAAACCTCCACCTGCCAGGGACATCTGCATGGCATAGGCTATCTGCTCCTCCTCTGTCATGCTGCTGAAGTCTGGCAGTGCTGCCACAGCACTCTCGGGCTGAGAGACGGACATCTTCAGAAGAGCTTCCTCTGATTCTGAGGGAGAGAACAAACAGCATTGTCTGAAACGGGAATCGACTTTAAGGTAAAAGGAATAGGCCGCAAAAATGAGTCAATAACTGATTCAGCATTTTAGAAAAAGGTTATTCAGGACTGTATTAGTGATATGAAAGGCAGAAATCATCTGGTAATATATGAAGAGTTCAGATGCAAAAGCCTCTAAGTGCCATCTGAAATTTTCTTCTAGAATGATCATTTTTATCAAGCTTGTATATTTAAGTTCAGTAATTTCACTTAAATGACAATTAATAGGTAATTTTCATTGACATTTAAGTGAAATTACTGAACTTAAATATACGAGCTTGATAAAAATGATCATTCTACAAAACAAATTCAGATGGCACTTAGAGGCTTTTGCATCTGAACTCTTCATATATACTATGATGAAATATTTGTAATTTAAATGATGCAAAGAAAATATAAATTAAAAAAATATAAGATCAAATGTTTTTTGTACCATATGCGGTAACACTTTATATATAACTTAAATTAATCAACATTTTGATTAAAAACATATAAAGCTTAACAGATCATTAGTTAATAAATATTCACAACTAGAAATATGAGATAATGTGCTTGTTACTGAAGAACTAAATGTTACGTGTTGATTGATTAACAGATCATTATTTAATGTAAATTAAAATGCTTACAAATGTCATTAAACATCAGTTCATTTATTACTTTATTTTTACATTTACAAATCCAAAAAGTCATTTGGTAGCTATGAATGATCCAGATGTTTAACAGAAAATTAAACAAATATAAGAATGTCTGGTCCCACTTTATATTAGGTTTCTTTATCTGCTATGTACTTGTGTAAAAAAAACTTGTGTTTTCTATTGCAAAACACTTGCTGCTATTGAGGTATGATTCAGGTAATGTTAGGGACAGGTTTGGTGGTGCGGGTTGGTATAAGGGTTGGTGGTACGGGTAGGTTTAAGGGTTGGTGGTACGGGTAGGTTTAAGGGTTGGTGGTACGGGTAGGTATAAGGGTTGGTGGTACGGGTAGGTATAAGGGTTGGTGGTACGGGTAGGTATAAGGGTTGGTGGTACGGGTAGGTATATAAGGGTTGGTGGTACGGGTAGGTTTAAGGGTTGGTGGTACGGGTTGGTTTAAGGGTTGGTGGTACGGGTAGGTTTAAGGGTTGGTGGTACGGGTAGGTATAAGGGTTGGTGGTACGGGTAGGTATATAAGGGTTGGTGGTACGGGTAGGTTTAAGGGTTGGTGGTACGGGTTGGTTTAAGGGTTGGTGGTACGGGTAGGTTTAAGGGTTGGTGGTACGGGTAGGTATAAGGGTTGGTGGTACGGGTAGGTATAAGGGTTGGTGGTACAGGTAGGTATAAGGGTTGGTGGTGCGGGTAGGTATATAAGGGTTGGTGGTACGGGTAGGTATAAGGGTTGGTGGTACGGGTAGGTTTAAGGGTTGGTGGTACGGCTAGGTATAAGGGTTGGTGGTACGGGTAGGTATAAGGGTTGGTGGTACGGGTAGGTATAAGGGTTGGTGGTACGGGTAGGTATAAGGGTTGGTGGTACGGGTAGGTATAAGGGTTGGTGGTACGGGTAGGTATATAAGGGTTGGTGGTACGGGGTTGGTGGTACGGGTAGGTATAAGGGTTGGTGGTACGGCTAGGTATAAGGGTTGGTGGTACGGGTAGGTATAAGGGTTGGTGGTACGGGTAGGTATAAGGGTTGGTGGTACGGGTAGGTATAAGGGTTGGTGGTACGGGTAGGTATATAAGGGTTGGTGGTACGGGTAGGTATAAGGGTTGGTGGTACGGCTAGGTATAAGGGTTGGTGGTACGGGTAGGTATAAGGGTTGGTGGTACGGGTAGGTATAAGGGTTGGTGGTACGGGTAGGTATATAAGGGTTGGTGGTACGGGTAGGTTTAAGGGTTGGTGGTACGGGTAGGTATAAGGGTTGGTGGTACGGGTAGGTATAAGGGTTGGTGGTACGGGTAGGTATAAGGGTTGGTGGTACGGCTAGGTATAAGGGTTGGTGGTACGGGTAGGTATAAGGGTTGGTGGTACGGGTAGGTATAAGGGTTGGTGGTACGGGTAGGTATATAAGGGTTGGTGGTACGGGTAGGTATAAGGGTTGGTGGTACGGGTAGGTATAAGGGTTGGTGGTACGGGTAGGTATATAAGGGTTGGTGGTACGGGTAGGTATAAGGGTTGGTGGTACGGCTAGGTATAAGGGTTGGTGGTACGGGTAGGTATAAGGGTTGGTGGTACGGGTAGGTATAAGGGTTGGTGGTACGGGTAGGTATATAAGGGTTGGTGGTACGGGTAGGTTTAAGGGTTGGTGGTACGGGTAGGTATAAGGGTTGGTGGTACGGGTAGGTATAAGGGTTGGTGGTACGGGTAGGTTTAAGGGTTGGTGGTACGGGTAGGTATAAGGGTTGGTGGTACGGCTAGGTATAAGGGTTGGTGGTACGGGTAGGTATAAGGGTTGGTGGTACGGGTAGGTATAAGGGTTGGTGGTACGGGTAGGTATATAAGGGTTGGTGGTACGGGTAGGTATAAGGGTTGGTGGTACGGGTAGGTATAAGGGTTGGTTAAGGTGTCGACAGTATACAGAGGTCAATTTGATTACTATAAGGGGACACAGTTCAAAATTTTTATATTACATTGTTTTGACAAACGAAAAAGTATTTTCTTGAAAATTCGATTTTTCTCCTGTTGATGTATGATTCGAGGAATATCCTGTTGAGGCAATAAAAAATTACAAGTATGTGTAAATAGGGTGAATTCAGGTCATTTGGAGCACTTTACCATTGAGATAACTGTCCATTAATTTACTAAATGGTTAGTAAATGTGTATAAACATTTATAAATAATGAATGGTTTCAACTTTAGATTGAGTACTGCAAAAACATGAACAAATAATTAATAAATGATTTGTAAAAAACAACAAACGAAGACCAAATGTATGACCTTATGTTAATGAATAATATGTTAACTTGAATAGTATGCAAAGTGCTTAAAATTACTATTTTTCCACAACATTTGTAAATGTTAAACAATATGTAAATTGAAGTGTAATGAGATTTGTTAGCATTTTATTTACATTAAATAATGATCTGATAATCATTACGTAATATTTAATAAGTTCATTAGTAAACATTAACCAGCACATTATCTCAAATGTGAATATATATTAACCAATGATCTGTTAAGCATTATATAATGTTTGTTAATGATTTATTAATAAAAATGATTTGCCCAGATTGAACCACTGTGCCCACCACCATCCTTCAGTATTTCAAACATCCACACGTGTTTACCGTCAGCGGTTGCGGTGGGAACGCCAGCTTCAGCTGCTGATTGGGCGGCCGCCCTACGAGCCTCCTCTTCCTGCCTCTGCCTTTGTTCTTCCATAGATACACGCAGCGCCTGTATATCAAAAGCAACTCCAATAAACATCTCCCCTTTTAATGTCATCAGAATAGATCTCAAGTGAGATTGCCCTAAACAACATTCTAAAATTGTTGCTAATTGCTTTAATAATTTGAATCAATGTGGGAGAATTGATCATTCAATAATGCTACTGAAGTTGTAAGGCATGCACAAACAAACAGAGCAATGCTAAAGTACCACAGAGCTTTAGTGTTCACCCATTTGAGGGTGAGAGAATGCAGAAAGAGAATTCTGGGCCGAGACAGAAAATTCAAGACGAACTTGGCTGAAAACCAAGAATGTTCTTATTTAAAAAAATATTGTTGTATAATTGTATTAATTTTAGACTTTTTAATTAGTTTTTATCTGAACAACAAACTTAAAGTTTATGTAATAATCCAGAAATAGAATCATAGAATTAGGTTTCTACTCCAGTTTGTTGGTGAAATATAAATATTTTAACAATAGCTGTGATAAATAAGTTGCTTTCAAGACAGATTTATTCAAACATACATTAAATAATGAATACATCACTGAGAGGTTAAGTAAAAATATTATGAATATGTAATGCAGTGCATATGTAATTTCTTTCTAGCTAACTAATGAGATATAGAGATTGAATGGCTTTCCTGAGGTAAATGTAATGTTATGGGACATCATGTTTACACAAGCTGTTTTATTGAAATCTTTCCAGTAAGTCATTCTATATCTTCCTTTAGTGAAAAATGTTGTGATAAAATCAACTAAATTTGAAAATTGAAACTGTTTCATATTAAAGAAATCGACACTAGCAAGAAATAGACGCTGGAGAGTCAAAATGCGCCATTGGAGAGGCGCTAATCAAACATAACTGTTTCCGTCATTGATTTCGGCCCTTTAAAACCACTTTGTCAGCCAAAATTTCTGAATAAATGCTTTACTTATAGACGTCTCTGCATTTTAAACAGATGTAAAAGTAGTGTCACCTTTAAAAAAAATGACATTTCACTTTTACATTTATGGATTCATTCTTCAGTGCAATTATCCCAGAGATGAATTTGTATATTACCAGGGCCAGCTCTGGGTCCGCACTGGGGTCCACTCCAAATTCAAAATCACTTGCACCCAGGCCCATCATGGTACCACCCTCACCAGCCAGGATGGGTGAAGAGAGCAGGGCATCAGCCAGGCTGGGGCCAGGGGGAACCGTGACCAGATGAGAACCTGTGCCCTCCTTTCCATTCAGAGTGTTCACAAACGCAGTCAGTTTCTCTGTGTTCACCTCCTGAACAGGTTGAGTAAAAGAGACAAAACGAAAAATGTAAGTAAGAAAAACCTGAAAGATCTTTAATTGATTAACAGGTAAGAAAGTTTTGAACAGTCACCTCTTCTCCGAAATTTATCAGATCTACATTGACTTTTTCTTTTTTCAACCGTTTTGCCAACTTCACCAGCTGGAAAAGATTTGAATTAAAAAAACATTTTTTAGAGCTTGTACTACCTGAAATAAAGATGAATAATAAATAATAATAAAATCAATAAAAAAATAAAACACATACATCTTTTTCGTTGTCCTCCACTGGGCTGCCCACAAAAGCGACAATCCTCATCTTGTGGTTCTTGCCTTGTCTATGCTTTAGTGCCAACTACATGTAGACATACACAAAAGTAAATGTTAGAGGATTAAAATACAATAAGTGATAGGGTTGGGAGCAGGCTTCACTCTATGTTTTTTTAGATTTTCAGAGTGCTGGCCTTATATAACACATATGAAACAAAGTAAAGAGGCCGCACTATGCATATAAAACGTTTATTTAACATATAAATAAACGTTTTATATGCATAGTGCGGCCTCTTTACTTTGTTTCAGAGGATTAAAATACAACATAACGGAACACATAAGGAACATTTCTGAAGAATTTACAGGAAGTTTTTTCCAAGCAATTACAAAGAATGGAGATTAAGGGTTCAACACACATATATATATATATATATATTAGGGCTGTCAAACGATTAATCACGATTAATCGCATCCAAAATAAGTTTGTGTTTACATAATATATGTGTGTGTACGGTGTATAATTATTTTCTATATATAAATACACACACATGCATGTATATATTTAAGAAATATTTGCATGTATATACTGTGTATATATATTTATATTATATATAATTTATATTATATATAAATATTTTATTTATAAATAACACATTTTTCTTAAACATATATGTATGTGTGTGTATTTATATATAGAAAATAATTATAATCCATACACACACATATATTATGTAAACACAAACTTATTTTGGATGCGATTAATCGCGATTAATCGTTTGACAGCCCTAATACATATATATATATATTAGGGCTGGGTATTGACTCAAATTTCACAATTCGATTCGATTTCGATTCACAAGCTTGCAATTCGATTCGATTTCGATTCTGATTCGATTCGACTTAATATTGATTATTTTGGATATCAAGTACAATACATGGCAAATTTTCTCAAGGAAAACAAATCTCTTAACTAATGCTGTAAACTATGGGAGTCAGTGGTAGCCTACTAGGCTTCATTAGCCTACTATAATATTGAATATTAAATGACACTTTTATTTATTTTTATAGTAATAAAGTTATATGAAATATAAACATTTAAATGCTGGCTGTCATAAAAACTTGCCAGATTTATTCAAACATGCATTACATATTGAAGAACATTAAAAATTATAATGGATATGTCATTTGGTGCATATATTTAGCAAAATGCTGCTCTCTAGATTTAATTTTTCTAGCTGACTAATGAGTTTATGGTCACTGCATATGGTTTTTCTGAGGTAAATGTGATGTTACATAATGTTGTTTACAAGCTGTTTTACTGACGTATTTCCACGGTTGAAACACTAATTGAGCGATTCTATGTGACATGTACTCTCTTTTAACACACTTTCTGATGCTCATTCATGTTTATTTCCCGCTGTAACTGGTATTATTAAGGCAGAAGAGAAGATCATGTGCGTTCCGCGCTGCTGCTTCTCTTGAGCTGAGCGATCTCACACCACAGCGTCAAAACGGTATTTATGGTTTTGAATTTCGTAAGAAAATGGACGTAATTTGAAATCTGAGACTTTGTTTCATATCAATAGTAACAAAGATTATTGCGATTTATTGGATGGGATGATAGATAAATTTCTGAACAGAAGTAATCACTCAATATGATGCTTGTGCGTCATGGCTTATCAATGAAAAAGTAAGTCATACAGGTTTGGAAAAAAATAAGGGTGAGTAAATGTTCATTTTTTGGGTCAACTACCCCTTTAAGCATCAATGAATGTACTTACATGTGCCACTCGTATGCCGGTGCAGAAGCAGATTTTTCCCACTGGCTGAACCGCATGGAGCTTTGAGAGTATGCGGCCGCAGTCTGGTGTTAAAGTGGTGAGGACCTCACAATTACTGCACAAAATCAAACCATGTGTTATTACATGCAAACATCACCACTGCATGAAATAAAATACAGCACAGACAAACTTACTTGGCCATTGTGATTAGGCCCACATTGTTCTCTGGGTTGCTACGGGTCTTTGAGTGACAGACAATGTTGACCGCATCCTGCTGTGCCTGTAACCTGGTGGGCAGAAAGTCTCCATTCCTCATGTATTCACTGTTGTCCACACTGTAAAGACGAATGAAGGCAATCAGCATGTTTCCTATTTAAAACAATCATTGAATTTATGGAAGTGTAATAGTATAAACTGGGTGATCAGATCAGTCTGTATCCTTAAAGTCAGCATTAAAGGCAAGTTATGAAAGTGTTTTCTTCCCTATTGTGCCGCATATCAGAATAAAACAGCTTCTTGAATGAGTAGAAATGTAGGGCGGGACTTGATTTTGTCCATCGGGAATTGATTGGATAGTTGTGGTTTGCTATTGCTGTGATCTCATGTGAATGTCAGAGAGATGTCAATGCAAGAGGGATGGGATTAAAGATTACGAGGGCACATGAATTTAATAAAAATAAGCATGTGCACAAATAAATGATTTATTATAAATAGCAATATTTCATAAAAAATAAGAATTTTCAAATTTGATTTCATTGTGACAGCGAAGACTACGCCAATTAGATTAGCCCCTATGGCCAGCTATGAATGTGCCATTCCAGGACCTGCTAGGACAAGTAGTTTCATGATGATTACAGTCATTTCATAATTGATTAACTTTACATTATTAAAGTTATTTAATTGAACTGAATCAACGTTGAACTGCCTTCAGTATAGTATAAAGCGCTATATAAATAAAGGTGACTTGACTGGCTGACATTTGCAAGGAATGAAGAATGAAACACAAGCACACAGTTATCCTATTTTCATTTGCATAACAGCCAGAGTGAGTGAACTAGATCCTAGCAGTAGACAACCGCTTTAGCTATGACTGTGTATCAAAAACAAGCAAGCTGCCTATCTAGACAGCATTAGAGGGCGTTGGACCAACAACACATTCAGTATCTCTTCATGACAGTTCTAGAAGACTGAATAAGATGCTATCAGACCGAATAAGATGCTATCAGACCGAGTTCACAAACAAGTGGTCATTGTTTATGGGTCATAAATGTGTTTGTGATCTGTTTCTTTATGATAGCTCTACCTGCTGAATAATGACTCAGGAGAATGTCATTCTAACCAGAAAGCGACTATTGAATTGTCTTACTTGTTCCCAACTATGAGCTCAAAAGTGTGACAGAACGAAAAACCTACGTATTTACAATAAGTCGGAGGAGTATTAACTATGCAAAAGGCGTATTTATATCTAAAACAACGCGTTTGTTTATTTCTTACCAGACCATAGTGCTTTCGAGCCCCATCTTGGAAATCCTCTAGTCCGTTTCCCAAAGTGACGGCATCGCTGATTGGTTTACAGATGTAGGACACTGACGATATTTGTAAACGCAAAGCTGATTGGTCGACAGCTCCGTCGCTGCTTCTCTTCCCGGTCGCATCGTGGAAATATATTTGTAAATGCGTAGCGCCCACATGTGGTCGGAGGTCACGTGTCTGAGAACAGGGTCGTTCTCTCCAAAAATGTAAATATCCTCACCTTGTTCTTTCGTTGCCAAACTTTGCCAAGCATCTCTTTTGTTTTCACAGGAATAAGTCATACAGTTTTGGAACAACGTGACATTTAAATGCAGATGTAAACCCTAAAACACATACAATGCCTTGAACAGGCTTGAAGAGATCTTCTGATAGTAAAGCATAACACAGGAAGTTCAATTTTTTCAGTGTTGTTTATTTCAGTAATTTGCATACAGCATGAAATGTTACAATATTTTCCACTCAGAAAGTCTCAATATCCTCTGACAGAGAGTCATTGTAAGAGAGAAATATTTTAAATGTACTACTTAAGACAATTCTCAGTTTGAGGCAATAAGCATTTTCAGAGCAAACAGCAATTGCACAAGAATCCCAGATCGTGAGTGTACAGTAAAAAAAAAAAAACGCATTCACCAACCCAAACAAATTTACACAGCCACCAGGTGTCAGAACTTGCATACCGTGTCACATAAAAACCTGCAATAGACAATTTGGAACTTGAGATAAAGAAATAAATTACAAGCAAACATACAAATAAATATGACTTTGTACAGGAATGTTTTTTTTTTTGTTGTTCATAAAAATTGTCACAGAAAAAGTTCCAGCAATGTTCCCTTACTCAACTACGTATCCATATTTCATAATATTTGCATCATTAATGTCTCTGCATTCAGGCTGACTGATTAGCATGCACATTCAAAAATGAGAAAATAAAAAGTTTTGTTCAGGATTTAGTTTAGTTTGACTTCAATTCTCTCAACAAAACCGAGGCATTAAGAGAAGTCCCTAAGCTACACAGTCTATGTAACCTAAATTTCATTAAAGGAAAACAGCACAGATGCTATATATAGTTTTACAGTAGCTGTTCAGCCAGGTCTGTCTTATTGTGCCCTAAAAAACTGCCATTTTAAAATCAATACTAAAAAAAGCAAACAAATAATAATAAAAAACATTAGTCCTGCAAGCCGAAATACTGAATTAGGTCTTTTATACATGGTTTAATATTTCTGCCAATGTTACAAAAGTGATCTGTTGCCTTATTTGCTTTTGCCGCCTTTTTTCCTTTCTTTTTTTTTTTGCAAACAATGTAAAGTTTAAGTAAATCAATCTCCAAACTAACTCTAAATTTTTTTTAATTAATTAATTATATTAATAGGTCAGTCACACATGACAGATTTGAGAGAGAGAGAGATACAGTGTTTTTGTCTAGGTGACCCATGCAATCCGGCACAATCCACTTGCAGGCATCATGCACAGTGAAAGGCTTCCTGTTCATTACAAGGCAAAATAACTCTTGTGATTAAGGCACATATAAATAATTCAAAAAACATCACAGTACTGCATTTGAATCAATTTCTAAAACCAAATCGAACCTATTTTACAGATTCAAAGTTTTTTTTAAAAAAGTGTCTTGTTACATGATTGTTCAGGCAACCTGATCTGGATTGACTCATCCAACACGTTTTTGTTTTTGGGGGGTAGATAATCATGACATATTCCTAAAATGTCTTTAAAACTCACAACCAGCCAAATGTCCTTTCTTCCCTTAGCGAAGTAAATAACGACTCCAGCAGATAGCTCTCCTTGGCAAACTAAGAGAAAAGAAGACGCATGGTCAAATGAAGTCACAGAGGTCCTCAAAAGTCCAGTTTGTTCTCCAAGAGCCAGTTGCATGATGCAAAGTTCCCATCACTGTTCTTCTGCTGTGAACATTATCAGGTCCTGGGAGATCTTGTAAAAATGAAACTCTTTGAGAACAGTGATATCACACACTGTTGAGGTATACAGTGGCATCTTTCTTTTGGTTCCATTTCTTAGCAGCAATATTGGATGCACTGACATCCAAAATATATATATATATAAAGGGGGGGGGGGGGGTATCTTTATCCTAATGTTTTTCAGTTTTATGCACATGTGCACTTCTCTCTTTTGTAATCCAGATTCTCCAGTTTTCACTTCCTCGGATGTTTACAGCAACTCCATCTTACTTTCATGCTTTTCATTTTCATCCTGTTCCAATATCCTTAAGAGAGTCAATCTTTGTCTTTGAGGGCTTTATTTTGTCCTGTTCATCCACAGTTTTTCACTGCAACAGCAAAAGAAAGAATAAATAAAACTCTTTCACAACAGGGTAGAATGACTAGACAAGTAATTCAGCATGCTTTGTAGGAGGCAGTTCACATATCCTGTTAAATGACACAAAGACCACATTGTAATTTGCAAAAGTGCATGCACTCTGAGGATAGAGAGATCCTTTCATTTCACAATCTTATTTGTTTGTTGGCATGGTAGACCAGAGGTTCCCAAATGGTTTCACTTCAGATTTTATATTGGATGTCAAGTGGTAACACAACAATGCATAGTTGGGACATTATGCAAACTTATTAAAGGGATAGATCACCTAAAAATGAAAATTCTGTCATCATTTACTCACCCTCATGTTGTTCCAAACCTGTATGAATTTCTTTTTTCTGTTGAACACAAAATATGATATTTTGAAGAACGTCTGTAACCAAACAGTTAATAGACCCCATTGACTTCCATAGTATTTGTTTTTCCTACTATGGGAGTCAATGGGTGCTTGGGCCTGTTTGGTTACCCATATTCTACAAAATATCTTCTTTTGTGTTCAGCAGGAGAAAGAAACTCATACAGGTTTGGAACAACATGAGAGTGAATAAATTATGACAGAAGTTTCATTTTTGGGTCACTATCCCTTTAATATGGCAGGCTGAAAAAGATGACTGACAAGTTGTATATGCATAAACAACAGCACAAGTATTATAATATAAAGCGTTATAGATTGCGGAAGCTCCAGTTTGCTATTTCAGCTGACACAGACAATTGCAAAAATCTTCAGATGGCTTGTAGTTTCATACAAAACTATCAAATATTATCCTTATATTATAATCATTACAAGCACAAGTTGTAATTGCTGCCTAACATTTTCACTGGTTCAGCTTAAATTAATCGAAGCACATAACATATTATATCAAGGCTGTATAATACAGCCATATGGACATTACTTTGATACACTGATCTCTGACTGATAACAGAATATTTCCAAAAATGTACCAATGAAACAAGCCTTTTCTGTAAAGCGCCATACAAATAAGCTTGAATTGAATTCAGTTTGTGACCAACTAGTTGAGAACCACAGTTGTAGTAGGACATAAAAACACTTTACTCATGGAATTTACTCTATGTTGTTTAGTCTACTACACTGAAACAGATTGCAGCCCAGAACAAAATGTCTCTTACTTCTGACGCGCTTGTCTGTGGAGCAATCTCACTGAGTGAAATGACTTCGATATCCAAACTTTCCCCTGATGACTGAGCAGCTATACTGCTACGACTGGAAATGAAATGCATCCATAGACATATTTATTATTAGGGGAAAACAGTGAGTGTATGTGATAAAATGAATAGTCATCTTCCATCAAATTCAACCAAATCATCTAAGTCTAAACGTCACATACCTCAGAACTGGAGTGTTCGTGGAGGGCCGAGAGCTTCCAGGAGAGGTTGCTGACAGGGTTGTATCAGCTGAGCTACTCGTGATCTCATCTTCAGTAACCTGTTGTGGGAGCAGGTCAGGACGAGCACCTGAAAAGAGAAGAAGTGCCAAAAGAGTGAGCGCTCCTTAGTCAATAATGATTTAGTCAGGGTTGAAGGGGAAATCATGTTGATAATGTCTCAATCTAGGCCTCTAAAGTGTCACATGATTCAAATGCAAAAACCTCAGAGAACTGGACAGGCTTCATTACATGCATGTGCTGTAGGGGGCAGACATTTACAGCTCTCATTTGCTCTGTTATCAGCACACAAGGGCATCTAACTTTTAAACTACACTGTTATCATGCAGTATCTGCTAGCATTGAAAACGTAGCACAACATGAACAATGTTTTCCATAATAGCAAGGGCAAGTTAAGCAACCCTGGCCACACCGCTGAGACCCACAAGTAGATAGAAAGACCCACAAGTAGAATCTAAGTATATAGATTGCAGGCAAAAAAGTAAGAGACCCATTCTTCTCAGATCAGAGAGTTTATACATTTATCTATCTATATCTATGCATCCCAACGCAGAATCACCAAGGAAACTTCCAAAACTGGTTGAGGAAACAATCTGAACTATTTTTGAAAGAATTATTTTGGTTACCACAAGAATTGACAGTCTTATCTTGCTCAGACACCCTGCTTAACCTTCCTTTTTCTATTTATCTCTCAATGTGTTCTCCTACCGCTGTCTCCTTGAGTGTCTGGGCTGGACAGCTGCACTGTAGTCTGCTGTGGCTGTGTTTGTTCTGCTGCTACAGGAGGGGATTGTTGTGACTGTCCAGATACTGCGATGTTTGACTTCTTCCCAACAGACACGGTTCCTCCTCGACTTTTCTTTGAGGGAGATGTTTTTACTAGCGTAAGAAAGAAAAAAATGATCTTTAATGTGTCAGCACTTTAATGCAGCAGTTGCAAATGTTTCAATGTAACTATCAAACTTACAAGTGGGTCTTTTGAAGACTGCGCTGCACATAAACTTCTGGAAACGATCTGCGTAGAAACTCGGCCGGTGCACGGATACCGTGTCCTGCAGAGGACATCATCAAATAGTAGACAAAACATAAATATTCTTTTTTTTATTTGTTAAGTTTGCTTTTTATTCAGTGTTTGATATGGGGTGTGTGGCATACCCCATCATGCAGCAGAGCTTTCCATGAATGCTCCAACTTCTTTACAAGCCTAAATACAGAATGTTATTAGTAAGTTATTGGGATTTATTATGAAGAAAACACAAGATGTGGAAACAAAGTCTACCTATAAGACTGAAGGATATCAATGATGCCGATGAAAACCAGCAACCTTTCTCCTTTTGAACTGAATGCTGGAATTCCTCCCATACTGCAAAGATAGAAAAAATATTGCACGTTAACAGTTTTTTTTAACAGAATTTCTCAGTAAGAATAATCATAACAGTACAATAGCATCTACAAACTAGGGATGTGACTATACCTACATTTTTTTCTCATATTTTTTGGTTTTAATATTTATCTGCGTTGATTTTTTTTTAAATTCCAAATAAATGCTGTTCTTTTGAACTTTTGATTCATCAAAAAATTCTAGGGGAAAAAATTGATCAGTTTCCACAAATATTATGCAGCACAACAGTTTTCAACATTGATAATAAGAAATGTTCCTTGAGCAGCAAATCAGCATATTAGATCATGTGCCACTGAAGACTAGAGTAATGTATGCTAATGTATTCAGCTTTGCCATCACAGGAATAAATTACATTTGAAAATATATTAAAATAGAAAACAGCTATTTTAAATTGTAATAATGCTTTGACTGTATATTTGGTCAAATAAATGCAGTCTTGCATCAGAGACCCATTTCAAAAATCTTAACTTTTAAACAGTGTAAATTATTACAAAATAGGTTCTATAGCCAAACACATACAGTCTTGTGGTATTTTTTGGTGTTTTGTAGTTTCAGCGGTGCCAGCCAAAGGTTGATCACTCACCTTTCGTATGGCTGTGGTGAAGTCTTGCCCTTCGTCTCCCCTTGAATAGACTCAATGGCTGTGCAATAAAGGGGCTTCTGGCCTGGTGCCTTTTTCTGGGTATCGGGCACTGCAGTAGACACCTCTTCACCTGCCCTGTCCAAGTTGTGGATACCCATCAGCAGACTGTAGTCCATGATCTTAAAGCTCTGTAGTACCTATAGATAAAAGGATATATAGAGGAAGTGTGACAGGCACATTTAGCAGATTCAAAATGTAGAATGGTTCAACCAAATAGGTTTTTAAATGTGTCATGAATTGAGAATTAGAGGTCACTGTGCTATAAAAATATCCTGTAAAATTCAGAACTCAAAACATTCTTGTTAGTCCAAAAATAGCTTTTATTAAAAACCAAGCTCAGAAAATGACTCGTTGTCTTGCATGTCATGTAGTAGTAAATACGAGATAGATGCAAACACAGAATTACTCCGGCAACAAAACCACAGAATTACTCCGGCAACAAAACCATAGAGATGCCTCGAAGGTTTACAAAGTGTTTTGCAGTGCCAAGTTGTGGAAAAACGGTCTTTGCATTGCCATCCTTGTGATCCTAAAGTGTTTATGCATTCAGATCAAAAATAAGGTCGAAAGCACTTGTCAGAGGCACAGAACTTCTTTTAGCTTTAGGTAAGTGCTTATTACCAACAAAATCCAATCCGAATTTAATTTTATATAAGAATTAAGATTATATGTGTTTGCGCTTGTTATAATAGGAAGCAACATAATAGGCACATGACGACAGGGAAGTGACAGGCGAGTTACCCCTCCCACTTCTGCTAGTTTTACTGAGATTTCTTATCCCGTGCAAATTGGCCATTAATATTACAGACGTCCTGTGGTAAAGTTACATTACTCCATCTACCCTTGTAAAACTAATTCAGTCCAAATAGGGCTTAACATTTAGAACACTTTATTTTTAACAAAGTTTAAGTCAGATCGCATCAGTAAGACACTGTTTGTTTGCTTCATTTTACTGCATATTCATTTTTGAACAAGACAAAGTTTGACGCAGACTTTTCAGATAGACTGAAAATAAAAGATGCTGTGCCGACTACATAAGACCCTAGAGTAATTTTGCAAAACACAAGTGTGAGTAACAGTGTTTATACCATGTTGCTTTGGCTGATACAAATCGTTTGATATGTACTGAGTATTTATACTGTAGCGCCGCAGTCAAACTGAATAGTTGTGATAGTTGCATTTGCAGTTCTTTCCTTTTCTTCGGCATTTATGGGGTTAATGAGTTAGATTATCGGATACAGAAGCACATAGAGAACGCTGCTTTTGTTATTGTTTTGATTCTAAGCCATTCACTGTGATCATGAAAAGCTTCAGTGATGCGACATCTGGTTTTTTTATCAGTAAGACATTACAACACGCTGCATTTTTTTAAAACACGACACTGCAAATGACAATGTATACGTTTTTCACTTCATCGAAAAGGATGAACTATGAATAGCCTATAAGACAGTGTGACCAAAAAAAAAAAATGATACATTCATTTATAATTCCATTTACAAGAAACAAACGTAAAAGTCATCCTTTTTCAATTACAACTGTGGTAACTCCAAGTACTTAAACTTTAATTTGCCACAACCAAGACTTGTAAACCATTTAACACACATAAATGTTTCACAATGTTGGCAAATGTTTCTATGTAACAAGATATTTTTCAGCATTGGAAGTTTTCAAAACAATGCCACATGTGTAATGGCGGGGAAGTTATTATTTTAATATGCAAATACGTTAGCCATTTATAGCTGTTGGCGTTTTGAAAGTCTTGAATGTTTACTTCCAAGTCTTGAATGTGGTACGCCCATCAAAACAGAGTGTTTGAAAGAGAAAATAGCTTTTTACTTCTAAATTAGATGTTTTTTGATGTAAAAATCTTTTTTGATGTGGACCTTAGAGAACATTATAAAGTAAAACAAAAAGTAGTTCATGACTACTCTTTTTTAAAGAACGGATTGGGCGGTTATAGGGTCGGTGGATATTTGGGGCTTAGCCCAGACTTCTGTGGATGCATATGGAGCCATCCTTTTAATATTGGAATGTTAGCTATATACTATAAAATATTACTGTAGATCAGTGGTTCTCAAACTTTTTTCGGTCTCGCCCCCCTATAAACCTTTATAAAAACTATTTGGATTAGATTCTGAGAACACTATGAAATAATATGTTGTGTGCCTTATTCCTCCCACAGAAGGATGTTATGTCAAGCACTCAACTGATGTTATGAAGTGAGTAAAAACATGTCACTAAATCTTATCTTTTGTTGGACAAGAGGTTCATAAATGATTCTCACGTTTGGAAAGATGTTTGACGCATGTTGCTTTTCCAATGCATGTTATAAGAGACACAAACTAGCTTTAAGACAGAGGGAGTAAACTGAACTGAAGGAATGAATATCTTGAATGCAATGTAAGTGGCTCTGAATAAATGGGTATGCCAAATGCATAAATGTATATGTAACTTCTGTCTCCTTACCCGACAGTCTCTCTGAATGGTCCTACAGAGGGCGTTGTAGTGGTCACTCTCCAGCAGTATGCCCTCAGGCATGTCCTGCATAAAGTCTAGGTCTTTGAACGTGGGCACACCCTTGGACTTTTCTTTCGGCGAAGCACGTCGCTTGTATGTGGAGCCCTTCAGGTCGAATTTAAGGTGCATGGGTACAGCGCATGGCAGCAGGTTGTTCATCACTACGATTCGGATGTTCTTCCCCTCTGCCTGAACGCAGTAGAGACCGTAGAACTTGGGAAGCAGCGTACGCATGTTCTGGTTCAGGTTCTAGAAGACAAATGGTGAATTATATGAAGGAAACTACTATGCTTATAATGTTCAAACAACAAAAGAAAGTTAAATTTTTTTTTATTAAATAAATTAGTGCTGTCAAAATTAACACGTTAACGCAATTAACTCATTTGTTTTTTCAAGTCATCCTTTGGCTAGTGAATCATTATATGACCACACTCTTATTCAGGCAAATGCTTTTAAAACATTCAAGTGCGATAAGACACAAAAGAGAACGCGGGTCTGTGAATCATCTGTCTATGTGACACACACGATTCATGCGCAAAGAAAGCCACTTCAGACAGCATTTAACCCTCATAAGGTCTTCGTTTCCAGTTTACAAATCTGGTCTTTGGGGTCTATATGACCCCAACAATTGATAGAGAAATTGGACAAAAAATATACATTTTTAATTATACAAATAATATATGTTTTTTTTTTGTTTACTTCTCCTCTATTCATTAATGCTCTGTTTTGGGGGATATGAAGTACTTTTTTACCTATTTACTGCAAAATTCCTCAACTACACCATTAGCATACATATGAAATATAGTTTTTTTATGAAAAAAACACATTAATGATGATCAAATTTAACTATGAGTTGTTTCTGGATATTGATCTAGGTGTTAGATGCATAATTCTGCCATCTGCTGGTTAGATGTTTTTTTGTAGCTAATATAGTTTTAGCCACAAAGTGTAATTACCATATACTTCCAGCAGAGGCCCCATAGAGATCCATTCATTTTTCTGGATGTGACTTAATGCTCTTATAATAGCTTTTTTATGAATTACATATTTAAACATTGACAAAATACTGATTTAATGTATTTTAAAAAGTTTAGAATTTTTTTTTTTTGTTGTTTGAGGTCTTTTGAAGTGTCTTATTATTGCAATAATGCTATATAAATTTGCAATAATATCTTTATTGTTTGTCTCTCTGTGTGTATTTGATCTGTGTGTAGTCATGTTCTTTCCACGTTGCATTTGTGCTCTCATACCATACCCTAATTTATGTGTGAAATTTTTTAGATTTATGCAGAAATTATTGATTTTATTTCACAATTTCAGTAAAAATGCTCTCTATTGCAGTCACACCCTATCTCTGTCTATGTGTGTATTTGTGTCTGTGTCTGTGTGGGCGCATATGTGTCTGTGATAATGTTCATTCCACATTACATTAGTGCTCTAGTACCAGGCCTTCATTTATGTGTGAGAATTTTCAGATTTATGCTGGAATTATTGATTTTATTTGTCAATTTCTATAAAAATGCTTTCTTTTGGAGTCAGACCTGTGTGTGTGTTTGTGTGCGCGAACATGTGTGTGTGCAAGTGGTCATGTTTGTTCCACATTTCATTTGTGCTCTAGTACCAGGACTTCATTGTGGTATTGAAATTTTCAGATTTATTCTGGATTTATATTTTTTTTTTGACAAATGAAAAATAAAAAACATTTTTTCTTCGATTTTCCCATTCATTTCAATGTGGGGTCATATTGACCCCAAGGGACAGATTTGTGACTTTTTTTTTTACATACCTTTAGAACGACCGAATCAAGCCCAGTTTTTTTCTGTGTGTATAGATAGATAATGTAGGAAAAGTCACCAAATTTTATTCCACTGAGATGAAGGGAACCATTTTTTTTTATTAAAGAAAAGTCGCTTGGGGTCATATAGACCCCAAGGACCAATTGAGGGTTAAACGGACAAAACACACAACATTATGCCAAAAGGCCATTTTTTTCCAGAGTATCCTCGCAAGCAGTCTTAAATAAGGTTACATGAAGTCTTAAAAGAAAGTTAAGAGTAGTGAGAAAACGGGATGCGTGTCAGATCCATGAGATGCGAGTCAGGTCTTAAAGTGACAGCAGCCCAAAAAACCTGCTGCTGTCTGTCGGAAGTAAAGTCCCATCTCTTCACCTGCACAAAACGCACCTAGGCACGGAAGATAGCACCGTCCTTTTTCTTGTTCGGAAACCTGTGGACTCGATGTCCTGACAGCCTATAATTCACAATAATTTACCATGACGATGATAAATTGAAATACAATACCGCTCCTACTGAATACCAACCTACTCTGCACTGAGAAAACGCAGAGCCCGGCAAATGACTCCCTCTCGTGACGTAATATGAAACCAAGGAAACCGTCACATTTCCTACTAAATTTGTGCCCTTATGTCTTGCAAACAATTGTAAATCCTGCATTAACTTTTCATATAGTACTTTCGTACAAGGTTATATATTAATAAATAAAAAAACCTGCAATATGCCCTTTAAGGATAATCAAAGAACAAAAGATAAAGAAAATCACTCACTGCTCTTGACTGAAGAACTTTTGTAGCTTTAAGGATTCATTTATATTTAATTTATAATATATGCAGTGAAGACTGTTAGACCTAACTGAAAAAGATTAAATGGGTCAAAAATAACGAAACCTGGTCTGACACTGGGCTAGTAGAAAAAATGTAGCCCTGATATATTGAAGGGCACAGGTAAATGTGACATTTATTATAATGGGTTTATGTGAAGATTGTTTTAGAGGGCACCTATTATGCAAAATTCACTTTTACATGGCGTTTGAACATAAATGTGCGTTGGCAGTGTGTGTTCACAACAACCCTATAATGATAAAAATCCACCAAGTGCTTTTTTTTTTTTTTTTAAATCCCCATAAATCATAAGCACTGTCTCAGAACAAGCCATTCCCAGATTTGGAGCAATGTGACGTACTTTTGCACAAGCCCTGCCCACGACTGTTGACTGACACTGCAGGTTTTAGCATAGACCCGCCGAGTGACATGTACACAGTCCGCCATTTTTTCGATGCCGGAGCAGCTGTAGACAAGAATCTCTTCTAAAGCGATTGAGGTGTTTTGCTGTTGGATGTAAGAATGAACATAGCAGTCTTCATGTACTCTCGTTGTTACTCGAGGATTGGATCAGTACCAACTGTTCGTGATCCAGCTTACAGTCTCCAGAGACATTACTGATCACAGCAGAAATGAAAGTGAGAGCGTGCTCTTTATGACAGCTCATCGAGTCATTTTACGAATATAAAGTTTACCAGTTTATTAAGCACCCACTGAAAAGGTGTGCATATATTTGTTCACTGTTAGCTGTAACGAGTGTTTTGTGTACTTTGCTGTGTATGTTGATGATAATGAAAGGAAGAGAGAGAGAGTTTATGGATAAGACTTTAATGCGCACTTCTTATACTGTGTTTATTCAGCTCTTACAGAGATTCTCTGGAGTAAAACTAACGCTTCATCTTTTGTGTGATGTACATAACTTTATTGAACTCATCAGTATATTTTTGGCCATCATTCGGACACGGTCTGCTACAACAGACTTAGACTAATAGTGGATAATAGCAAGATGAAAAATAAGTTATAACCGTAATTAAACTAGACTATACCTGTTCTATTTCTATACAGCATATATTCTCTGACTCTGTGGGCATTATTGTTCGACTCCGGGTCGAAATGAACAGCTACTGAGAGTTTCTATTTTGATATTATCAGATGAGATTGCCGGCGGCAACAGCTCATTTGCATTTAAAGGAATACACACTAAAACGGTGCATTTTTCTGAGCCCCAAAAAGTGACAATTTAAACATGCTGTAAAAAAATGATCTGTTGGGTATTTTGAGCTAAAACTTCACATACACACTCTGGGGACATCAGAGACTTATTTTACATCTTGTGAAAAGGGGCATAATAGGTGCCCTTAAATAGTTTTTTTTAAAGCCTAATAAATGTTACAATGTATACCAAGTTTCAATTATACTGTAATGCTGAATGGCTATAATTAATGGCAAAAACTGAGGGGAAAAAATCTATTTCATAGAGACATCAGTAGCAGTATTGGTCTCGGTGATGCCTTCTTTCATAAAAAGATGCAATTAAACAAATATTTAAAATATAGACAACGGACTTTATGTTGTTTCTACATTATTTTGGTGATTAAATGTGAAATTATTACAATATAAAAATATACTTAAAAATGTCAATGTTAGGTGCGATTAATCGCAATCAATTACAGAAAAATGTGCGACGAATTAGTTAATTTAAGTGATTGACAGCACTAAAATAAATACAAAGAAACCCTCACTTACCATGAAGTAACCTGGCAGGAGTGTTTGCAAGAATTCTGCCTCTTTGTGTTGTACCGTCTTAATGATAAACTCATCATCGGCAGAAACGTAGAAGAGAGACCCGCTTGCTCCAGGGTTAGACAACTCGATAAGGGGTTCATTACAAAGAGAGTACTGCAGAAAACACACACACACAGCAGATAACATATGACTGGAGTGTTGCACGTGTCCATCACTGAGAAGAGCTTTTGTTCATTAAGTTGTAATCTCAAGGAAGGACAGCAACAAAAAAAACAAAACAATAATAATAATACAATCCCGTTAAAAAAGAACTTGGACTGAACAAGACAAAACCAAATTAACCTTTTTAGATGGAAATTAATTGATCATGTTCATCTTACATACATTTTTTATGGCTTTTCCAGTTAAAAAGACTTCTTTGACCAATTAATTGAAAAATAACCACCCCACAATGGCTTTCAAGCAAGTTTAACTCTACACAAACTCAACAGTAATTTCCAGCTGATGAAATATTTTAGTCATTCACAAAAATTCCCATAAAACAAATCCCATGACTATTACAGGCCTAAACCACACAATTTTAAAATTCCCAAAAATTTCCAGGAAACCATGGGAACCCTGTTTAATGAACAAACAAGATTACCAGGTAGTCGTCGGGTCGGATCCCAAACATCTCTCTGAAGTAGCGGAATGCAATGGGAGCGTAAGTTTTAAACTTGAAGTCGCCATGGTGATGACCTGGAGTTGAGCTACTGCCTTGACTGAGAGGAAGACAAATACAAGCATGTCACAATGTGTGACTACTAAAGCAAAACGTTCCTTCATCTCATGGCTACTCTAACTGTATGCAGACACGTGTACAAAAACGCACCTGGGAAAGAAGATGCTTTCTACCACTTCGAAGTCCTGCATGAGCACATCTCTTTCTGGCTTCTGGCTCAAGCTTCCCACGCTGTGTGTGATGCCCAGCTGAATGGCACCTTTCAAGGCAGATGATGTGGTCTAAAGATTTTCAACAGAGGGCACATGATGATATTGTTTCTCTGTGCCGTTATCGTTATAGTTGTGGTGTGGACTCTGCTATTCTTTTATATTAAGAACGATTTTTAGAACTATGTCATTATCGTTATAATTATCGCCCTTGGTGTAAACGGGCCTTAGTACACAAAAATACAAGACAGTTAATCTGTGACTACGCAGAAATATAGCACTAATGCATGGGTCTTTGCATGTGATTTAATAAAACTGAAAGGGAGGAGCAATAACACAAGGCCTGCTAGTTTTACCTGTATGTACATGCCCATACCATTTACTAGGCTATGTCATTGTGCCACACAAACAACAGATAACACAATAATAATATATGTAGATATGACAGATTCAGGAATGCGTGTCATTAAACTGAGATTGGAAGTTGAACTGCTGATTCTTTTGATCTGGTCTTATCTCCAACAAGCATCTATTTTGAAATATTTACAGGATATCGAAAGCACACCGCTCGAACCTTTTTATACGTAGTCTCCCCAGTAGGGTCAATTCCTCGGTGGCCCAAGGTCTTTTTGTTCGTCTGGGATGAGCTTGAGATGCTCAGACCCTGAAAGATAATGACTGCTCAATAAACACATCAGACAAGACAAAAACTTTGAACCATTTATATTTAAAGCATTAATCATTTGAATCAATTATAGAATGGTGCAATTCTCATGATTTCACAGGGAGATTTTTCTGTACATAGCCTAAGTGATTGGCAGCTTTAGTGATTATAAAGTGAGCGCTCTTAGCTCGCATCCTGTTGATAAACCATAAAAAATTTGAAGAAAAGTTTTGTTTTTCATGCTGCTCAATACACTGCAAAGTTTCTGGATTTACAAATGTAATGCCAGATTGAATCTGAAACTGCAATGACTGACAGCTATATAACCATAGCAACAGTTGGGACAGAACAATCTGATACTGTATGTCAAAATATATGCAAACTAATAGACCTGCCACATGTTCTGTGTATGTGTTTCTTTGTCCATCGTTATATTACAAATTTTTCACTTGATCTTTTTATAAACTATGATTACTTATAAACATCTGAACACAAGAATTAATTTTTATTTTCAAATAGTTAACTAAAATAGTAAATTCGTTTTTACAATGGTATCGAAATTGGTACAAAGAAGAGAGAACCATGACATTTTTCTGGTATTGGTACCGACTACTGGAATTTTGGTACAGTGACAGGACAAAGTGAAGTGGAATGTAAATTTGAAACTATTAAAGGAGCCGTATGTAAGATTGTGGCCAAAACTAGTACTGCACTCACTGTATCCCCTCCCCCTCCCCCCTGACTCGAGGTTGCCAGATATGCTGCAGGATCCAGCAGGAACGTAGGCTGCTACAAGGAGCTGCAGCTGTGGTAACTAGAGCAGAGCTGGCAACCCGGATGCCG
The DNA here is from genome assembly GCF_949319135.1 of Squalius cephalus. Lineage (NCBI taxonomy): Eukaryota > Metazoa > Chordata > Actinopteri > Cypriniformes > Leuciscidae > Squalius > Squalius cephalus. The sequence goes on along the minus strand of NC_137129.1, from coordinate 32,805,903 downwards.
AAACACTACTGACTTCGTGATTGGTAGATAGGTGGAGGGTGGCGCTTCAGGCCAAAACACAAGATGACAACATCAACATCAGTTGAGGGCTGCAACTTCACTTTTTAAATGACAATATCCTGGCCGTACTACTGTTGTCAGTGATATAAGTATTTGAAATGAACATGATTTCTTAATGTCTAGTGACATATCAGGGCCATTTTATGATTAATTGAAATACATTTCTTACATACAGCTCCTTTAAAGCAAGAAAAAAAAAGCATATAATTACCTCCGAAGAAGCCATCTTTCGATTTCCAGGAACACCTACAGTAGGAAAAAAAAAACTTCATGAAAATGACTAGAGAAAAAAGCCATTAGGCATTACGGTGCATGTATGGATTGCAGCTAGTTGAGTTATAATAAAGTATAAGATTCTTGCCAAGTAAAAATACAGAGCTCATACTTCAATATGTGAAGCATGAAACTATCTTCTTAGACTTTGCACTATGCACTTTTCCCTATGCACTGGGATCCTAACCAGACTCTGAAGTGATTATAATCTGCTTTTGTGTGAAAAGCTACACCACAAATAAAATGCAAAAAAATGCAAATGCGAATGCTAAATAGCTTTTCAGACTTGAGATGTGTCGTTAACCACTATTGTGAGTGTAAACATGCAGCATGCACAGACACCTGGGTTTCAATTCCTTTGTTCTTCCAAGAAAACACTGTAACCCAATCACACCAGCTGAGTCTGAGGTGGCACTACGATTAAAATAAAAACAAGCACAACCCAAGCAGTCATGGGCCTACTACAGACTGTCTACAACACTGATATTCAAATTAGAGATCATATGCAAACACAGCCACACATGTGCTTTTACACACATGCATGTACCTTTCTGCTGGAATAACCTCCAAAATAAAGACATCTGAAGAGTGACAACAGTGATTAAAGAAACAAAACACAAACATTTCTAATTCTACGATCACTAATGAAATATTAAAAAAGTGAGCATCTTTAACAGTCCATTATCATCTCTCATTTTGTTAGAAAGCATTTATCACTTATCTGAGCACCATAACACACATTTATATTATATATATGTGCCGCTAAACGCTATTATAAGAGCTATTGGATATCTGCTAATTATAAAATCATCATGTGTGCTAAACTGAAGGGCAACAAAAAAGGAAGAAAAAATAATAATGAACAACATCCTGCCAGTAAATAAACTACAAAATCTAGGTGAATTAGCTAATTATTTTGATGAATAAATGGCAAATTTTACCATTCTTTTATTTAAAAAAAAAAATCAATAGTTTTGTAAGCTCTATAGTGCCAGTCAAAGGTTCGGAAACAATACTATTTTTAATGTTTTGGAAAAGTCTGTTCATCAAGCCCACATTTATTTGATCAAAAACACAGAAAATACAGTAATATTGTGAAATAGGCCTATTATTACCATTTAAAAAATGTTTTTCCTTTTTTAAATATACTTTAAAATATAAACAAAGCTTAATTTTCATCAGCCATTACTCCAGTCTTCTTTTTTGAATAAATGCTGTTCTTTAAAAAATAAAATAAAATCATCAAAGAATCCTGAAAAAGTATCATAGGTTCCAAAAATCACAAATGTTTCCAACAATGATAATAACGGAGTATCAAATCAGCATATTAGAATGATTTCTGAAGTAATGGCTGATGTAAATCCAGCTTCGCATCACAGAAATAAATTAAAATTTAAAGTATATTAAACTAGAAACCCACTGAAATAATATTTCACAATATTACAGTTTTTTTGTCTGTAGTTTTGATCAAATAAATGAGGCTTGATGAGCATTAGAGACTTCTTTCAAAAACATTAAAAACTGTTGTTTCCAAACCTTTGACCGGTACTAATATAGACATATACATACATACATATATATATATATATAATGTATGGTTCAGTGCTACTAACGTTAGCCTATACAGTGGTGATTGTTCCACGTGTGCTCAAAGCACACATTTCTTGCATATAGGAAACCACACGACTAATTTACTATACGTGAACTCATTCTTTTGAAGCTAGAGCACAGTAAAACAGCTTCATCTACTTTACACTAATGTGTCATAAACAGCAAGAGGAAATAAAATGCTCTCTTACTGGAGCTCGCTCCATCCGTGGAAACTACAGCCGGCGTAGCCATTTTCTGGCGGAAGTTTCATATGGTCCTGCTTGTTTTCACTTGTGGTTTATGCAACACACACAGACACACACACACACAGCCCTGAAAGATCGAAATGTCCAAAACAAAGTCTGTTAGTCAACTCAAACTTGAAGGAAACTAACTGATGTAAGGTTACAAAAAGTTGCTTAACTTAGTGTGGCAGTATTTTGCCATGATATGTAGGGAGTGTGGTGGTTACACACTACTTTAACCTGTCATACTTTTACTTTATCATTTAAAAACACTCGCTATATAAAAATGTGTTTGTTTGCTTACTTGCATACTAATGGCTTAACGTTAGTGGCTAGAGACCCACAACAACAACAGGTAAGAGCGCTTACCTCAACTTAATCTCTTCGTTTTTTACTCAAGAATCAAAAACAGTATAGTTAAACTTCTGTTTATGTTCGCAGAACGGCTCGACGTCTCGTGCGAACCTCTGAGGTACTCGAAATTGTTTTTATTATTACTTTACTGGGTCCATCCGAATTCCGAAGTAAATAACCCGCTGAATCGCACGGAAGCGTCCTCGCTCCTCTCGAGCCTCCTCCCAAAACAAGCGGAAGTGACGTTGTTGTGACGTTGAATGGTTCGTTCTTGGACAAATCTGTTTTCTACAGGGGGCGCTCGACTGAGAAATGCCACTCGAGCTTCATTCAAAACCTTTTGCATTTTCCCACGAGGACATTTGGTCATTTATAAACTTACAGGAATAGTTCACTTAAAATGAACGTAAATTAAAGCGGTCACATTAAGGGACCTGTACCGTAACAGCGTCGAGTGTCTTTTTTGTTGCTTTAACGTTAATAAAATGTGCTTATAGGCAAAAAATGCTCAACAATAATTACATCTAACTTAGGCTATTACAAATCATATACAAATTTTACAGCTTAAAGTAAGCTTTGACTGAGCTGAAAATACACTGGAAGTTTGCTATATAAGACTACTTTATGGAAGGTAGTGGCAAATCCATTTAAATTTATATATAAAACGCTTTTTTACATAGATTGTTTCAAAGCCGTTTCATTGAACAGTACAATAACAGTATTACTGTTGTAAAATCCACTTATGAAACGACTTCAGTTTTAGCTGTAAAGAACATCTATGGAAGACGGTCATTTTTCAGCTCAATTTCGTTAAATGTGAATTCAATTCAGATCAATATGGTGTCAATGTTGCAATTACGCAAAGTTCAATTGTGGAAAAAGTTAATTTTAGCTATAAAGCAGCTCACAGAAGACAATGGTTATTATTCAGCTCTTTAGTTCACATTTTTGTGTTGCCTATAATAATAAGGATTTTTTTTACATTCTGGTATGTATTAAGGAACATTATATTTCCATAAAGGGTAGGCTAAAGAATCATACCAGTGTGGGTATTTTACCCCTACATTTATAATGTCACTAAATTAAGTATAGACCAATTATCATAGATTCTGAAACTCCATTCTAACCTAATTGAAGGTTACCATTTCTTTCGAAAAACAAGTTTATTCTTTTAAAATAAAATCTTTCACTACATTCCCAACCTTTACATTTTTACCTCAGACATTAGACCGAATGGCAGCTGATATATGTTTATGATTTGTGATTCCAAATACATTTATCATGCAAACAAATTGGATGTGAAAGATAGATAGACTAGCAACAGTTATTCTCTCAAAGGAAAAGTCAAGGTTAAACAATGAAAAGGCTTCAGATTTATTTGAATCTTTTTACAACTTTGGAAATACATTGAGTGATAGCAAGCTGCTGCTGCACATTGTATTTTGCATGTTTTCTGTAGCATACAATAATACATGTGAAGATATTGATGCACAGGGTTGCATTCAAGCTCTTCTTGAAAATCATGTTATATTCTGACTCTTCACAGTTGATTGATTGACACTGGTTTTGTGCTGCTAAATCAAATAAAAATGCTCAGGTTGTCATTTAGCATCTTGACCTTTAACAGGTGTTGGGGTCCCAGGTGAAAATCATATCAGGTGATATTATGGGGGCCCTGTAACCAGAGAGGGGTTGGTAGTTGGGGTTAGCAGCCTTTATTTGAAAGCAGTTCCACCTTTCTTCTTGCTGCTTTTCACAGCACTCATGGGCCAAGGTCATGGTGGAGTACTCTTCAATACAGAAATTGGACAAAGCAGTTTCCCACTGCGAAAACAAGGGGGAAAAAACAATTATTTCTCTGTTCAGTAAAATGACATATTATGTTTCTCATTCTGTGTACTCACTGCCTGTTTCGCACAGCAAAGGACTTGTCCATTTCCATGGACTAAACCTCTATTGCAGCACCGACTGAACCATGCCTCTAGTCTGTTTGCTGCCTTTCCAGCACGACGAGCGTAAGCGTAACTGGATGAAGGGAAACTGGAGTCAGGGTATCTGGGGCGGCCATTGCCATAAAGACAGATCGCCTTGATATTGTAAACCGAAGGTCTGGCAGGAGGGAAGTTTGATTCCAGCAGCACCACAGGGTTAAATTTCTCTCCCACTAAATGGAAGAAGGACAAAATAACCAAGTAGCTGAAGTTGATGAAGGACAAGATATTAATAAATATTATGCAGAAAAGTAACCATTTTTTTGTCAAGGTCCATCTTAAATGTATTAATAAGAAGACCAGAGAATTAAATACAACAACTATCTATTAGAGAAATACATACATTTACATTTATTCATTTAGAAGATGCTTTTAAGGCTTTTTTTTTTCTTTCTTTTTTGCACCAAAATAAAAAGACAATAAATGGAATAAAGTTTTGTAGATAAGGCACATACCTCCCAATGAAATTAGATGAAGAATCAAAGTAGTCACAAGTGTGCTTTTCCAAAACATGGCTGGTTATTTTCTGCAGTAAAAATATCCTTCTTTTCTTCAGTTCTTCAGGTCTGATTTAAAAGACTGCAAGGCTTTATTTAAAGGGATGGAAGGGGAATGAAAGGCGGGCCAAAGTTGGTGAGTCAGCAGAGTTTGAAGTATGGAGATAAGGGCCTATGGTTATCTGTATTTAATTAAACTCCCCCATAATATGAATTCAAAGTCAAAGCAGTGGATAATCAAAATACGAATGGCTAGTTTACCAAAGTTCACTATAGAGTTACAGTGAATACGATACGTACTGATACAGTTGTGGTCAGAATCATTGGCACCACTGGTAAATATGATCAAAGATGGCTGTAAAAATAAATCTGCGTTGTTTATCGTTTTGATATTTCGTTAAAAAAAAAAATCGCAAAAATCGAACCTTTCATTGAAATAAAAGAGTTGAAAGTGGGGGGTAAATCACATTATAAATGCTTTTCTCCAAAACACGTTGGCCATAATTATTGGCACCCTTTTATTAAATACTTTTTGCAACCTCCTTTTGCCAAGATAACAGCTCTGAGTTTTCTCCTATAATGCCTGATGAGTTTGGAGAACACCTGACAAGAGATCAGAGACCATTCCTCCATACAGAATCTCTCCAGATCCTTCAGATTCCCAGATCCATGTTGGTGCTTCATCTCTCTTGTTCACTCCACACATTTTCTATAGGGTTCAGGTCAGGGAACTGGGGCGGCCATGGCAGAAGCTTCATTTTGTGCTCAGTGACACATTTTCTTGTTGATTTTGAGGTTTGTTTTGGATCGTTGTCCTCAAGGAAGATCCAGCCACAACCCATTTTAAGATTTCTAGCAGAGGCCGTCAGGTTTTGATTTTTTATCTGTTGGTATTTGCTAGAATCCATGATACCATGTATCTAAACAAGATGTCCAGGACCTCCAGCAAAAAAATAGGCCCACAACATTAAAGATCCAGCAGTATATTGAACCGTGGGCATGGAGTACTTTTTATCCCCTTTCGCACCAAACCCATCTGATAGGTTTGCTGCCATTAAGCTCTTTTTTTAGTTTCATCTAGAATCCGGTCCCAGTCATGTCTGACAACTGAATATTCTAGAGTTTGTTTTTGGATGAGCAAAGAGGTTTTTCTTGAAACCCTTCCAAACAACATGTGGTGCTGTTTGATTTTTGTTAGGCTTTCTGAACCCAAGACTCAGTTAATCTCTGCAATTCTCCATCTGTGATCCACTCAAACTCTCCTCCTCACCGTGCATTAAGACAATATATACACATGTCCTCTTCCAGGCAGATCGTGACATCTTTAGTTGATTGGAACTTCTTAATTATTGCCCTGATGGTGGATTGGTTTTACTAATTGGTTTTACTAATTGTGATGGATGTTAAGGGGAATTTGGCCTTTGTGTTTCCTCATATTTATACTCCTGTGAAACAAGAAGTCATAGCTATGTTCCTAGTCACCCTAGTGTGCTAAAAAAATTATAATATATACTTCAGAGATATTTAACTCATAAAAATTGTAGAGGTGCTGATAATTGTGGCCAACGTGTTTTAAAGAAAAACATTGAATTAAACATTGATTTTTTTTGAATGAAAGATCAAAGGGATAAACAATGCAGATTTATTTTTACAGCAACCTTTGATCATATTTATTGGGGGTACCAGTAATTCTGACCACAACTTTTGTGTAGGCTATGTCATTAATTTCAATTGCTTCAGTGCATGTGCAAAGCAGCAGAAATTATAATATGGTTAGTTCATACAAATTCACAGTTTTCTCTAATTTTACTAGCAATGATAATATCACTTCAAAGACATAAATGCATTTTTTATTTACTGACACCTGACAATATGGCAAAAGTAATAATCACTTTAATTTTTTACTTTACACAGGCTGGTTTATGAGTTTTAAACCCTCATCTGACATTCTGATTCAGCATGTTTCCCATATTTTAAGTGTGAAACAGGTGATGTTTTTAGGGAGGACTTATAAGGCTGACTTTGTGAAACGTATTTGAACATTTAAGCTGTTAACAGCACAAAAATGTATCGTATCAGCTACCAGAAACCTTTTTTATGACCATATTGTAAATAGCAACTCATGGACAAAAATAAGTAAATAGATTATGATTTACGGAAATATCTTATCTTATCTTTTTGTATCTAATTAAAATGGATTGCTCAAGTACATGAGAGAAATACTCCCATGACTTCTTGCAGACCAGCCAGTTCTGCGGGTAATAATGTGATATGTCATGCTTGAGGAGCAGCATTGAGAAAAACATCAAATATCTTGATGTGTTCTGGCAGCTGAACAAAGCAAGAAAAATATTAATTTTAGCAGGGAGTTCTAAGAAATTCTTTGAGATGTACGTTACCGAAACCGATTACCAGCTGCTGCTGTTTCATTATTATTGTTTATTTATTTAGGTTTCTGATATCATGTGGCTTTAACAGTTGAAATATAGAGAATATATTTATTTAAAAAAAATGTTATAAAAAATAAATTATATATATACTAATATGTATCTTTAAGTTACTAACATTCCCTAATGTGTCCTTTTTGAAAGGGTACAGCCTATATGTATGCTGGATATTTTTAAAAAAAAGAAGGCAGTTATGATATATATTACTGGCACATTGTTTATTCTTCTTACACTAAAAGTCTCTGTACTCCTCGTGAACTAACTTATTTTTGACACACGTTTTGTGTTGCTAAAACAAATACAAATGCTCAGGTAGTCATATGGCAGTAAGAAATAATCATTTAGCATCTTGACCTTTAACAGGTGTTGGGGTCCCAGTTGAAAATCCTATCAGGTGATAGGGGGCACTGTAACCAGAGAGGGGTTGGTAGAAGGGGTTAACAGCCTTTTTTTGAAAGCATTTCCTCCTTTCTTCTCGCTTCTTTTCACAGCACTCATGGGCCAAGGTCGTGGTGGAGTACTCTTCAATACAGAAATGGGACAAAGCAGTTTCCCACTGCAAAAACAATGAAAATAGGGATCAGTATGTCTCTTTAGACGGTACGCTGTTCTCAGTCTGTACTCACCGCCTATTTGGCACAGCAAACGATCTGCTGGCATTCATAGGACACACCTTTCTGGCAGCACTCACTAAACCACACTTCTACTTTATTTACTGCAGTTCCCGCTCGACGAAAATATCCGTACTGTGAAGATGAGATGCAGCTGGCAGGAAATCTGGGACGGCCATTTCCATGTACACAGATGGCATTGAGGTTTTCCAGTGATGGTTTGGCTGGAGGGAAGTATGGCTTCAGTTGCATCGGAGGGTGAATGTGCCATCCTCCTGCTTGGGAGAGGGCACAACAAATTAATATCAAATTAAAATAAAAAAAATAATTAATAAAATAGAAATATGGCATGCTCAATTTTAACTTTTGGTAAGTTTTTTGCACTATCAGTATATAATATATATGTGTGTGAGTGTGTGTATATTTGCCAGCGAGTCAATTGATGCCTGAATTGCTGCAATTTATGGTTAATTTATGAATATTTTGCTTTTTTCAAGCCATACCTCAAATAATTCTGTGGCTTAGTAAATATTGCAGTAATATTTAACTTTATTAAATCTCTGAATATCATTTACTTGATTGTTTGAGTTCAACACACCAAAATAATTGACTAAAAATCCAAGTTAATTTGATCTAAAATTTACAGTTATATTTAAGTTTTTTTCACTAAAAGAATTTAATATTTGACTAACCAATTAATTATTTGTAATACACTTAATATATTTGTGAAATATCCATTCCATTTGTGAAATTGACCATTGGCCATCTTGGTTTGGAGGGGGAAAAAATCGTCACACAACGGCTTGCCACTTGGTGGCAATGTATAGGATGATGAACAATAGTCCACTGTAAAGGTTGATGTGCAACTTTGCCATAAAAATCCATGCGTTTGCAAAAAAATGCTTTTTGAATAGCTGTCCACTGTAGTGACCACTATGCGTGAAAGGGTTAAAGAGGTGGATTGACATCCTCAAGTTCAGATAGTATTGTGATGCTTATGCACAAATCAAAAGTTCAACAAATTTCACACATGTTACAAGGAGTGAAAATCTTACTGATGTCCATGCCACAACACAGATTAGATATTTCGCAGTGTTGACAAAGTCCTAGTGTTTTTGTATTTTGCTAGTTTTAGTGTATGGTCTTGGGGAAATATAAACCATGATGTGAGTCTTAATTCAGGATATTTGGGAGATCATTTTTTATTTTTGGATAGAGTGTTTAGGATAAAGTGTCCCAATTTACATGAATTCACCCCACATAACATAATGAAATGAAATGTAACAATCTATGTAAATGATTAGTTGTGATTTGAAACATATAGCCTCTAAAAACAGAAGGTCGACACAATATTACACTGTACAAAAAGAGACATTTACAGAATAAGAAAAAAAATAAAGGCTTCAGTTTGAAAGAATTAAAAAAAAAAAAATTTGAATAATTTGCAACCCAACCTGCTGGCTTACATTTACATTTAGTCATTTAGCAGACGCTTTTGTCCAAAGCGACTTACAAATTAGGACTAAATTAAGCAAGTCATTGTGAAGAGGCAAAAACAATGCAAGAAGTGCTCAAAATACAAAGTTCAGGTATTGTTCAGAGTAGCATAAGCCCGATAAGGGAGGATTAAAGGAAAAGGAAAGACATGTTTTTTTATTTTATTTTTTTATGAGGTTAAGTGCTCACGAAAGAGATGGGTTTTCAGCTGTCTTTTGAATGTTGTCAGGGATTCTGCATTCCGGATGAGGGTGGGGAGAGCATTCCAGCAGCATGGAACCGTGAATGAGAATGTTCTGAAAAGTGAAAGCTTAAAACGTGTAAGCCAATTTTCTGGGTTATTTGCTGGTGTTACCCAGCACTGGGTTGCCAGTTGGATTGTTTTTAACCCAGCCAGTTTTAGAGTATATTTAGCGATTGATCAAAATGGCACACTTCAGGTGCTTCTCAAATGAAAGGCTGCATCCTATGAGGATGTGTCCTTCCCAGTCCAGTCCTTTTAGAGGCTTGTAGACTACAGTCTTCCTCAGCATTAAACGCTAGAATGAGACAGTCAGTGTGCATGGCTACATCATAAATGTTTCTGCCCTGTGGTCACGATGCGAAAATACTATTAATATTAGGCTATAACTACAAAACAATAGAAAGCGTCAGGCCTTCATCTCCAAGATCATTATTTTTATCTTACATTTCATAATGAACTCAGACAAGATCAGTGCAGGCTTGTTTTCAGTCAGTTCTTTTTTTGTGAATTGGAATGTGTACATTGATTGTGGGTTGTTGAAGGATGTGAAGGATACACTTGATGCATCCTTCAAAATGAGCTGAATGAAGGATGCGAAATGAAGGCTGCCTTCCAAGGATCCTTCAAACTTTCCTCCAGATATCTTTCAGACGTCCTTTGACAGAGCTTGTTGACATGGCAGTTGAGATATGCAGCCTTACTAGGAAGTAGCCTTCCAATTAAGAAGCACCCCTCATGTGCATTTGCGAGACAGAAGGGCGTCTCGTTTGTCATTTTAGGTTTCTGAAGGGTGCTCGCGGGTGCCCCCTTTGCAGCCGATATGCGTCTTTGTTGCACACACTTTTGCAGAACCCACAATGAGCAAGATCCACAACAGGCTTCTACCCGACAGTCAAAGCGGCATTACATCACAAAAGTGCGGACTCAGAGGAAGATTGCAAGGGCTTTAAGGCCCCGATGTACTCACAGCTAAGTTCTTTTTCGATCACTTCAATTGGACACAGTATTGTGGACTAAGTGGACATGTGAACACAGTGGCCATTGTAAATTCACATGACCGCAAGTGCACAATAAGGGCCCTATCATACACCTGGCGCAATGCGGCGCCAGGCGTGACGCAAGTGTTTTTTGCTAGTTTCAGCCTGACGCAGTTATCATTTTCACGTCCTGCGCCACGTTGTTTAAAAAGCAAATGTATTCGCGTCCATCCAAATATTAAAAATAAAAGGATTACAATGTAAAAGATTAATATTGTGTACATAAAAATATGGTGGAATCCGGCTTGTCCCGTAAATGGTCTGCTTGCGCGCTTTAAAGGTGAACTAAGTAACTTTTTTACCTTAACTGAACAGCTTCGGAGTCATTGGAATGGTTATATTACTTATTTCGGGTTGAATGGTGGTCGTTTCGCACCCCCCTGGTGCCCGTGAGTGGAAAATCCGCACTTGCAACTTTGAGCCGGCGGGCCGCCGGCCTCCGCGTCAGGAAGTATCGCGTGATATCAGGTCTCGCGATGTAAACAATTGCTTTACGGCCAAAAGAAATCTGCTAAAATGCTGTCATTATTGCGCTCCCTCACGCTGTTCGAACCCGAATGAAGAAGACGTTTTAAAGAATGTCCCATCTGCTTTGATGTCGTTGATCTACTAGCCTCTGGTGTCTGAGAATCGCCAACGAGTTTTTACAACAGTGCTGTCAAATATCTATTCCGAAGCTGTGGCGGGAGCTCTAGAGAGAAACCTGCGAGCAAAAAGTGAGAATACAGCGAAGAAATCCCGAAACTACTGAGCCCTGCTAGCCTGGCTAACGTCAGACCACTTTCTCTTTGAGACGTGGTCTGGAAACCACATGTACATTTTCTCGTATTTGAGGCGTGGTTTACGAATGCCCAGAGCCGTTTATTGGGCGCTACGAATGTCTATCAAATGCGCCTGTACGCAGCTCATAGCCAATCATTTCAAATTATACCAGATGACGTATGTAGAGCGACAGATATTCAACGAAGAAGACGACGATGGGTCAGATTTATGTGTACACCAGTGAGTCCTGCACGGGTCCGATTTTGTAAATCCGCACCCGACCCGTTTTCCAACAGCAGCACTAATAAAAATCTGCACCGACCCGCTTAAAATAGAACCGACACCCGACTCGCACCCGAAATAAAATCAGTTTAGACTATCACATTATAGACACACTTACAAACATTTTTATTGCCAGGTCATACAGAAGTTATTACACGACCATTAAAGGAGAACTCCGGTCAATTTTAACATTGAGCTCATTTTTTTGTACATTTGGAGTGCTGTCAATACAGAGAACAACGACAAAAAACGGTGTTGCCTACACCGAGTTATTCTATTTTTAAAATTTGCACCCTGTTGACTTCAATAGGGCAAGTAGTAAGCCTGCTTTTTAGCCTCTTAACATCCTTTAAGTGTCATTACAAGTGCACAGAAAATGTGAGTGATTCCTTCCGAGTGAACACGGGTGGATCTGACTGCAGTAGATGTTAGAGATATTAATAAAAATGAAGTTAATTCAGCCAGCGCTCATACCTTTGTTTACATCCTGTTTTCGGTGGAACGCCATAGTAATCGATTGTCGAGTTCACGCGCGTGATCATTGGTTAACTAAACCTATGCGCGTGAACTCGACAATCGATTACTATGGCCTTCCACCGAAAACAGGAAAAATTGCCACGCAATTTCGTCTAGCCTACATCTGACAATTTTGGGTTCAAACACACCCTGCACATGCACACCACACATACTTAACAGTGTTAAATATGAAAAATACCGTTCGATAGAACTGCTTTGTTACCAGTTATCTGCGTGCTTCCTCAGGGATGAAGTTCCACATTTGCGGCTATCCAACACGAAAATGTTTGCAGCAAAGCCTTTCACAATATTTTCTTCAGATAACTCCAAATTTCTCCCACACACTAGACTTGATTTTTGATGACGTATTGTCGACAACTTTACAATCTCCACTAGCTATTCTTTTCTTCAACTCCTCAGCATCCATCTTGACGACTGCAAGCAGAACGCGCGCGCGCGGTTGTGATGCATTTTTAAAAGTGGAAGTAGCCTTGGTAACGTTATAGATCCTGGGAGGGCGTGGCGCGTCGGCACAAATAAACTGATGTGGATTTTAAATTATTTTATCAACTTGAAATACAGGCATATTTTTGTAGATGTGTTCCTAAAAGTATGCATATATTTTTACGTCTGTCATGTTGGATCCATAGATAAACAAACTGCTTCGGTGTGTCGCATATACTTCGTCATCGTCTTCCTGCTCCCTCCCCGTTCTGTGATTGGTTCCCTATTTCAGGGGAAAAATTAGTCCATGGTATCCAGACTACCTTGCAGCGTGAATAAAATCGCGCTGCTCAAGGCAGTATGGGGAAACCCAGGCTAGAGCCCTGCCAGAGCCCATCTACGGAAAGCCTTGGCACTTCCTATTAGCACCATTGTATCGATCTTGGTTGCAGTTCCATTAGAGTTCCACTGGAGGTGATCACAGGCGAGTGCAGACTGAATGGGAGTCTATGGAGCTAGACGGCTAAATGTATCTCTTTCACCTGATTGCCGTTGAGAAATCTCAGATTTTATTGTAGGTTTTGCAAGTTCAACATGGGTTATAGGTCGAAAATTGAATGAACGAGTACTTACGTCCTTTCGATTTCTTACAGGTTGATTTGTTGTTGCCCATAACACGCTAGCATTCTGCTAATGAACGCTGATTGGTCAGTGAAGGACTGATTACGACCAGAGATATGGCTTGATGGCATCGTGGCATCTGAAGTGGGACAAGAAACAAACAAAACAAAAACTCTTCTAGCACGTGTATTTACCTGTGTCAGCTGTGTTGTCGATGCCTCAAGAGAAAAGAAATTGCCGAGCGCGAAAGCACCAAAGCGACTGAAGGATTGCCGTAAAGCAGTATCTCTGGTCGTACGATGTGTATGACGTCATTGACATTTTAAAAGACTTTTTAAAGCAAATAAGTGACTCTAAAAAATCTAACACCCAGCAATGTGTAATTTCTTTGCATCTCCTTTCGAATACAACATTCAAATTACTAGACAAAAAATTATATCCTGAGAAAAGTGGATTTTGATGGGTATATCTCCATAGACCTCCATTCATTCTGCACTTGCCTGCGAGCGCCCCCGCATGGACAGAGACGTGTTACTGCAGCCAGTCCAGAAACCGGAAGTAACCAGAGAGTGCCAATTCTCTTCATATTAGACATTCTCTGGCCCTGCTTTAACCTCGAGCACGAGCAGATCTGTTTCCTCTCTGAAGACGCGTTCAGTCATTTCCGCTTGCAAATTCCGCCATGTAAATAGCGATACCATTTGTCCATTATTTATTTTTAAAGAAACACGAAAATGTATAACAGACAGGTTGCTCACGTCACATCTACGTCGTCAAGCATCAGGAAGTGAGTGCTTCTAATTGACTTCACTTTTCTCCGTTGAATCCAATGGGGTCGCTGTGTCCATTTCTTTTACTGTCTATGGTTAAACTAGCAAAAGTGGATTCGAACACGCCCTAAGTGAACTTGCGCCGTGGTCTTTAGACCATTTAACCTATTGCGTAATCACCACGGACCAATGGTAGTTCGAAGCATAGATATATATAAAGGCTAGATGTCTTAAGGCGGAGTCACTTCCGGCATCACCGGCGGCCATCTTAGGACAGGGCTCTGTGAATTAAGGTGAGTGAGCAGCACGCACACAAATCCTCTTATCTCGCTGAAATCTGGACGGATTTACAAACGGTTTGGTTTCTTACAAACGTTATTAACGTGGCTATAATTCTGAATGCTTAAACATTTTGAACATAATTATTCATATGTATGCAGTATAATAGCTACATTTCTGACGTTTATAACAAACCAAACCGTTTGAAAATCGGTAGAAAATTGAGCAAGTTATGGTTATTTAAAAGTACATGCACATGTTATGAGTGAGCGAGCACCCTGTCGTAAGATGGCCGCCGTGTGCGGATGTCGAGCTCCATTGGCCAGCAGCGCGGACGAGACATCTAGCCTTTATATGATATCTATGGTTCGAAGGGGTTTACGTGCCAGAGCGAACATTTTCAGAGCATTTTCATTTTCAAGTTCGCTTTGGCAAGCTATTTCGAACTCCCGAAACAAACACAAAACAAGCTTTGTTTTGGCCTGATGTAATTCAAAATGTAGTCACACCAGTTTGTTCTTCGATTTCGCTCGAAGTATAACAGGACCAGTGTTGTGTGTAACGCGTTACAAAGTAACGAACAAAGTAACGCGTTACAAAGTAACGCGTTACAAAGTAACGCGTTACAAAGTAACGCGTTACAAAGTAACGCGTTACAAAGTAACGCGTTACAGTAACGTAACTACTTTTTCGGGTAAAAAGTAGTGTAACGCGTTACTACTAAAAATTTGGTAACGAAACGTAGTTCCTTTTTCAATTCGGCGCAACGTTACTTTTCCCATGGATATATTTGACAGCGACACTGCCTCAGCTGCGCGCTTGAGAGAAGAGAACTGTTGAGAACTGAAGAAAACAAATTAGTTTCATATTTATGTTTAAATTAAATAAAATAAAAAATTTGTGTGGAGACATGATTTTGACCACTTTATTAAGTTTGTTTTTGTAGAAAACATGTATTTAAAGTCAATTTCGTTTTGTATTAATTGTATCTTAATTTTAATCAATGTTTCATATTTATGTTTAAATAAAATAAATAAATAAATAATTTAATCTATGTTGATTATATGAAAAGTGAAAAGCATGAGTAAGATCATAATTTTGTGCAATATATCGGGAGATAAATGGAGTGGGCAGACATGATTTAGACCACTTTATTAAGTTTGTTTTTGTAGAAAGACTTTCTTTAAAACGAATTTCGTTTTGTATTAATTTTATCTTAATTTTAATCAATGTTTTACCAACCAATTAATTGCCTGAATTTAATAAATAAGTAAATATAGCATGCAAAATAATCATGACGGCACCAGCGCGTGAACTGAGCTCGTCTCCATACTGTAAATGAACCGAAACTCAGATAAGCTATACTTGTCTCACAGACCTGAGAAATATATAGAAAGCTTGAATATGTGTACTTTTAAACAAAATATATATTTTTCTCTCAAAATCTCTTTTTTTTCTCCTACTCCCTTGATAGAGTGAGTCGTATGTCTGAAAACTAAGCTTATGTCTTCTATATCATTTTGTCCTATGCTATTAAGACGCGATTCGCACCGGTGTTAGAGAGCAGGAGCGCTTTATTGGCTGTTGCCGAAATTTAAAGTTCGGTGGATAGGGGGAGCGGAGCGGAGAGAAGTGACGCGGGCGAGCTGCTCATCGCGGAGTGTCGCACTCTACCCCATGATGCAGAGCCGGCTGAGAATAAAAGTTGCCCCACACAGCAGCGCCAATGAGAAGGACTTTTTTTCTTTCGAAATTGATACTATTTTTTATAATAAAGAGCACAAAATAATTACCTGTTATGTCCTCCATTGTATAACTTTATGTCTACATATTTAGGAACAGATATTGGGTTCTGCCCAAAGTCAAGCAACATAAAAGTAACGTAAAAGTAACGAGTAACGTAAAAAGTTACTTTCCAAACGGGGTAACTAACTAAAGTAACGGATTACTTTTTTAAAAAGTAACGAGTAACGAGCAAACACTACTTTTTAAAAGTAACTTCCCCAACACTGAACAGGACTTCCATTGGAGACTGGGCCGTTGTTAACTTGTCACAAAATGAATCATAATAGTAGTAGGAAACCTAAATAGAAGCATTAACAAACAAAATCCATTAACAGATAAGGTTATCTTCAGTGATACACATATTCCAAAACACAGTGCATGCTTGTATGTTTCTCTGAATAAAAATGCTGGATACTGATTGGGATACTGAATATAAATAATTTGGTAATTCATGGCCTGCTCATGCGTCAAAACAATAAATATCTTCCTATTAACTTAGACTAAAAAAATAAAAAATAAATTTAAATTAGCTATGTTGGCTAAATAATTTAGGCCTAAGTTAAATAACAATGGAAATGTAAGAAACCAAATTAGATTATGCATATGCATATATTTTAACATGGACTTCTGAGGAGGTTAAACATACCTCATTCTAACTCTTTCCAGTACTGTATTGTATTGACAACATCTACATGTATTCAAAACATTCATTATAGTATAGGCCTATATTATATTAGATATTCAAATATCTTTCTTGTTAATTAAGTGGAAAATCTGTGTAGAACATGCCTTTTTAATGTACCTAATGGCTGTTAGATATTCATCCTATGATTGTAAAATAAATAAATCAGATAAAATATACTGAATATATATATTGAAAATAATATATAAATAATAGCCTATGTATCGACTATATTATACATAATAGGCCTATATAAACATTATATTTATATTATATATAGCCTATTCTTATTTCACTTTTTACCTCCAATTTTATTCCAGAACAATTGAGAAAAACAAAATATGGTTTCTTCTGGAAACTATAGTGCAGAAAAAAGAGGCTGTGCTAAACAAACTGATATTAACTCTGCACTCACAACCAGCATGATAGGGTCCCACAAGCTGGGTGGTGGGATTCATGTGCCCTCTAGTGGTGCAATATTGTGACTATCTTAACTTTTGGGTTAGGTTGCAACCAGATGAGATCTTTAAAATTGATATTTTAATCTATGGATCATGATAATCATTATTTCATTTCTGTGTTTAATACCAATGTGCTATAAATCAGGAACACTTGATTTCACCTCAGAAATACTGAATATTTCTTAAATATAAAAAAAACAAAAACATGGATGCTTGCAACAAAATTATTTGACATAATGTGAATCTGTGAAAAACAATGTATAAATAAATAAATAAATCTGTAAATAAATTCATGTGGGATATGTCCAGTGTGGAATATTGTAAACCTACTTTATGCTGTATGGGTGAACATTTCCAGACAGTTGAACGTAAATCTCATTGCTACAGGAGAGTAATTGTCACCTGAAATTAGAAATAATACTTGTTACTGTCATTTAAGGAACAGTTTACCCACAATACTCATTATTTACTGACTTATGGATATTAAACAATTACATATCACAACATTGCAATAGACACTGCTGAATGACACGAGAGAGAAAGCAATTGAAGTTTTCCAGGAAAGTTCACTCTCAAAGGTTGATCACACTTAGGTTATCTGCTGGAAAGCAGAATATCCTTTAAATAGTCCAGACTGTCACACACCTTTCAGTAAAGGTATTTTGACTGCAGGTGATTATGTCAGTAAAAAGAAAAGAAAAAAGGTGTGGCACAGTTTACAGCACATACCTGGTAAGAGAAGAACAGGCGAATACCACAAGCTAAAGAATCTGATGTGTTTCATAGATTACAACAGACAAAATGTCCCAAGCATTCAGGCACCAGAACTGTGTTACAGACTGTTAATGTCCCTCAGCAATGGAAACAATGACAAACATATCGGATAGAAAACAGGGTTAATCAGGCTGCAAAATACACTTCAGAGTCAATAATATCAAATATAATTTTCAACTTATACACAACTTTACAGTTTCTTTCGTAATTTCTTTTATTTCAATCGAACTAACTTAAAAAAACAAGAGTAGCCTATGTCGTTTCTGCACTATAGGGCCACCACCGAAAAAAAACAACATAAAACCGATAGCCACGCCTACAATTCACGCCATTGGTGGAGGCAGGGTCTTTGCGTAGTAGACCAGAGGAGTAGACTGGTCTCTCAAAACATCCTTCCACATACTCAAAGCTATTTTTAAAGGATTTAGAAACTTATATGCACAGAAAACTACAATAAAAATTCTTTTAGTAAGCTTGTTGATGTCCTTTTTTATTTTTACAATGTAAAAAAAAAACAAAAAAAAACACATTATGCAATTATATATTAGGAAATACAATAGGCCTACATAAATATCCTTCTTAGCCGGTTCAGGACTTTCATACATACAGCTTACATTCATAAATGTAAGTGTCTGCACTTTATTTTACAGTACATGCACTTACAGCATACTTACCTAAGAAAGTACTGGGTAATGCAATACAATATTGCAATTATAATATAGTATGCACATGGGGAACAGGAATGTAAAATAAAGTGTTTAATAATAATAAATAAATTGATCTAATGTGCAAAATTCAATAAGATAAGACCTGAAAAGTTTCCCCTGCTAAAACATGTAAAGCAATAAAAAAATTAAAAAGCAATATAAAAAAAGTTTGAAAAAAGAAGAATAAAAAATGGCAAACTGATATGGTCAGACGGCCGTGAGAGACCAACTTCATTTCGCAAATGGGTCACTTGTCATAGAACTATAAAACCAGAAATGAATATTTGTTGCTTAACTGGTCCGACTGGTCACGTTTGAATGACTGAGAGGGGAAAGGAAAGATCACAGTAGTCTATAAGAGAAAGATAGGTGTACAGATGTAATATGTTTATTTTACTCTTGCTTTTTTCTGTTGTTTTGTGCTTCTTTTGAATGAATGGTTTAGGCATTTATATAGCACTTTACTATGTACAACTGTAAAGCGCTTTATCTTTTGTGATATTGTGTTCAGTGAGCGCCAGTTTTAATATCTGTCCACTCCCAACCAGCCTTTGTTTTTAGCAACTACGATACTCTTCTGTGTCTCTTGGCGAAGGTGAGTTTCATTGCACTCATTTGAATGACACATTCTTATTCTTGTACATGTAGTGCTGAAATATGTAGCCTAATAAGCTTCTAATATGCATGTCAAATAATTACAAAATATTATTTTGAATGTTGTGAATGTCATTTCAATGTTTTTTGCTTTTTAATTTGTTTTGCATTCAAACGTTTTGAATGGAGTGTATGACTCTAGATAGCAGCCTAAAGTGGTTTGCTGGTCTGTTTTCTGTTTTTAGACGGATTTGTGGTACTTAAAGACCAACTTAGACAACAAAGACTTTAGCAAGTTTGGGAGAGGTTTAGCAAATCTGCTGCCAGCCTAAGCTTCATTGCTGGTTTTAGCAATATTTTCAGCAGAGTTGTAAAACAAAAACAAAACTACGGTATGGAAAGGGATATATCTCCACATTTATGTCGGTTGGTTTCACACTTGACTTCCACTATGACTGAGACTATTTATAATCATTAAAATAATTTTTATTAAATGTGTCATTATGACTGTAAATTGATTGTTGTTGTTTTATAAACAAATGTAGGCCTATTGTTATGAGTGTAAATTCATTTTTTTTATTTTTTTTTTTATTATAACTGTAAATTCATTGTTTTCTCTGTTTCTCTGTAGGTATTTTGTTTTAGATATATATAGGAAATAGAACCTGATTGTCAAACTCTATAATTTGATTTTAAAAAATCTTTAGGACATCATACACATAGTCATGGAGAAGAGGTCATGCTGGCCCCTGATCCTGGGTTTAAACATAGTTATGATCATGGCCTTGCTGGGATATATTCATCTTAAAAGGGAGTCGGTAAACAAACTAGCAAACGAAATGGAGTTCGTACAGGCAGCGGTGAGAGAAACAGACCTGGGTCTAGAAAATTACGGTTTAGCAGTTGAGCAGACACAGACGGAGATGGACAACGCAGAGAAGGAGGTCAAGGAACTTCAGGATGAGGTCGGGAAATTAACCTCTGCTAAGGCGGAAAAGGACAAAGAGGTTCAAGCATGCAAGGATTCAGCAGTGAGTAATGTCGATCAATATGTTATTTATAAATATTTACAAAATACTATTTACAATACTCATATATACACTGTTTATATGTAGGCTTATTAGTAACTTTGATTTACATTTTGGTAAAAGATGAATTATTCTGTCAGGAAAGTGTACAGTCAATTTTAGTTTTCCTGGTTCAAATGCTTGTAGTTATATACATTTGCATAATTAAATATACTTTATCTGCTGGGCAAGGCACTGACACCCAGCAGTAGAGCAGGTTTAACAACTAACAACTAACAACCTGTTGAACTGGCAGTAAGTAACCACACAAGTTTAATCAACGTCATCGTATCCCATCGCCTTTTATTTTAAAAGGTGCAGTGAGAGAAACACGGTTATTATTTAACACAAACAATACACACTCCCTTCATTGCTATGTCCTCAAAATGCTCAAACAAGCAATGAAAGAGTGGATGTCTCTATCATAGCTGAGGCAAAGCAAAATAAAGTTTAAATAACAAATAAATGACAAGGATGAACAAAAATGAACATACAGTAGATAGGCCTATATACAAGCAAGTGTTTGTTGTCGGTCGCCAGCAGCTCCAGACAAAAATTGACACTCAAAACTGTCCTGTTATTATAGCTAACATTACAACAACAGCATGTCTTGGTTCTGTGAAACATAGCAAAACTAACGTTACTCATGTGTGGAGCAGAAACAACACAACCTCTGCGTCCGTTTTCAGGCCTTAGGTCTCTCCAGCACTGGAAAGCTTTTCTAATATTAACACAGTTCCTAAAGCTCTTGCCTTATCATAAACCTTCTTTTTCCAGTGATATATTCCTCTGATCTTTCCTCTTTTGTAATGTCTCTTAGCCATCTTTTTCTGTTTTTATTCAAATGTACCTCTCTGAGTGGACACGCCCCCTACTGCTGATTGGCTACAAGTGTGTTGTGGTGCTCAGTCCGATCCACTTTCCTCAGAAATTGCTTACTGCACCTTTAAAGGAACACTCCACCGTTTTTTTTTAAATAGGGCTTATTCACTGTCTTTCCTACATTTGGATAGGTGGGCAAATGCATTTTTGTCTCAGTGCATGCATTGTTTTAGTTTGGAAGCGCCACCGCTAGCTTAGCTTAGCATAATGAATGGAATCCTTTGTTGCCAGCTAGCATGTCATGAGTAAAAGTGATAAAAAAAAAAAAAAATTGTATTCTGCGTATTCACAACAAGTACAAATAGTAATGCAGATTAAGACTAGGTGATTTCCTAGGCAGATATTGACTTGGGACTATATTGGGGTGAAGCACAGGCGAAGCACTGCTACTTGGGCGCAGAGATTTCACACTCACCACCAGTTCGTGTTGACTCTCATCCTCACGTCCTCAGGCTGTTGCAACCTCCTCCTCTTGTCGTTCTATTTCCAAAGCACGCAGCTCCTCTTCTGAAAACTCTGGTTCATAGAGGTATGGTTCTGGCTCTTGACTGTCTGAGAAGTCACCCTCCTCGTCTCTCACAAAATGTTCATCGCCATTCACTATGTCTACTGTAGGAAAAATAACCGGCTACTATTCACGTATGTATGGTATGTTGATGGAAGTTGGGGGATTTCAGGTGTTGTGTGATATCTCTGCGCCCATGTAGTGCTTTGCCTGTGCTTCTCCCCAATATAGTCCCAAGTCAATATCTGCCTAGGAAATCGCCTAGTCTTAATCTGCATTGCTATTTGTACTCGCTGTGAATACGCAGGCCACAAGAAGTAATTCGTTTTTTTAATTTTTTTATCACTTTTACTCATGACATGCTAGCTGGCAACAAAGGATTCCATTCATTATGCTAAGCTAAGCTATCGGCGACGCTGCCAAACTAAAACAATGCATGCACTGAGACAAAAATGCGTTTGCCCACCTATCTAAATGTAGGAAAGACGGTGAGTAAGCCCTATTTCAAAAAACGGTGGAGTGTTCCTTTAAAAAAAGAATAGTTAGAAAAGAAATGTGTTTTGGTATCTACTTAGGTAATGTTAAAGAAACTCATAATGCTGATGGGGTGTCAACAAATGCTTGTTTGTCCTCATTTCTAACCATCTTCCTCTGTGTTGTGTGTTTCATAGGCAGCGTTGAATAATGATGTTACAGTCGTGGAGAAAGAGAAGAGTGACGTTGATGGTATGTTTGAATATGCAAGGAATAACATCAATGATATAAACTGAATTTTAAAGGCAGCTATATTTTCAGAGACAGAGGACAACATATTTCTAAAATTAAAAAAATTATAGAGTATATAATAATATTAATATATATATACATATATATATAGATTGACATCAAAACATTAATATAACATTTAAATGATGATAATTATTATAATTTAAGATTTTATATTAATTAAATAATTTATATTAATTAAATAGTGACATCGTGCCATAAAGCAAGTCGTGATTCTCGCGAGATTTGTCGGGGCGCCCCCCCCCCCTTTGCTATGGGGATGATTCGCCCTACTACGAGTTTGTTTACAATCGAAATGATTATCGAAGCTGTTATATTAAGGTACAAATCTTGCATAGTGTGCCTTTAACACCCATAAAGCAAACAAAATAACAAACAAAAAAGGTGTTGATAGTTCTCTCTCTTGCTTTTATGCAGGTAATTTTGCTGGTGAAAAGACAAAATGGAGTGAAGACATTAATAGGCTTAAACAGCAGCTCCAGGAGCACAGTCCAGTCTGTGCCCATGCAAAGATTCCTCCAAAAGACCTTGAGAAGGATCCTACCTTAAAGTGAGTATTTGAAGAAATTATTCTTTCTGATTACAGATATGGATTCATTCATGGTCATCAAGATATGTAAATTATTCTTGCACTCAGAGTTAATTTATCTTTATACCTGTCTTTTTTTGTTACAGGGATCTTTGCCCTCAAATTCAAAACCAAACAACGACAGTCTTGCCTCATTGAAAATATATTTTCTCAAGGAAAAGTCTAATCAGATCAGTGTCATTTGTAACTGGTAACCATTCAACAGCTTTAAAATGATGGATTTATACATTCCTCCCAGAAACTAAACTTTGCATCTCTGCGGATGGTGGTTAAAGTATTGCTGAACTGTAAACTGCTTTGATCAAAATCATCTGTTAAATAAAATTTGTAAAGTATGGACGCTCTCCACAGAAAACAACTGAAGACTATTTTTTTGTCAGTTTTATTGCGGGTTTTATTGGATTTACATATAAAATGAAAGCATGTAAATTGATTAATCATGATAGTTGCTTCAATATCAATGCTATAGTTTTTTTTTTATATATGGATTTTGGGTAAAAAACAATTTTTTTGCTCAGTGGATCTCATGAGTTGTGTTTGTATTTATACAACATGTTGCTACTTTGATAATGAGATTACTAAAATAAAAAAGATCTACCTCTTAAGAATTTTACTTCTGTACTCATCACTTATTCCCATATCCCAAACCAGTATAACATTACAAATGATTTGTTTAATGGATTATAATAAAAGCAAAAAACAACTCAACTAATATAAAAACAACAGCAATTTCTATTATTCTTGTTTGGTTCTGATGCACTAATCTGTGATAATTTCACACACATGCAGGTGAGGAACTGAAGAACACGTGAAAAAATTTTTTTTTTTTTTTTAGAAAGAGTTACAACTTGGTTACAGAATATTATGTGCTTTCAGTTGATTAGGCTGAAGGCCCTATTGTTGCATCAGGTTTCATGCCAAAAACTGTGGGAGAAACTTTTAAAGGAACTTGAATAGCCTATAAGAAGTCAGTCACAGATTTATATATATATTAGGCTATATATTAAAGTCCCCCTGTAGTCAATAATCTTATCCCTTAAAACTCATCTTTGATCACCAAAATGGCATATTTAAGTGTTTTTTTCCTATGAATAAATTGTATTCATGCCTTAAAATAGCTTGAATGTAACTTTCCACCCTTGCCTTTCCACTATTTAGTATATGCAGATCTATGAATATGCAAATGAGCCCCGCCTCCACTCACTCATACAGGCTCATCTACAAGTCGATGTATCAAAATGGTAATGCGTCTCTACAACTTCATACACATAACAGTAATTAATATAATTAGCAATCTACGTTATCAAATCGTTAATAATGTGTTGCTAATGTTACACAAACCATGTTCTCGTTCACCATCTCAGAGTCAGACAGCTGCCTTCTAATAATCAGCATCTTTAGAAACGCTTTGAACATCATACAAAATTAGTGGAGAAAAGCATATAGTTCATCATATAGTAATATACGTCAAATATATAATTCACCCGATATATTGCTAAATGTACCTGATTTTTCATATCAGCAGAAAAATGAAGTTTTAAAGGGATAGTTCACCCAAAAATGAAAATTCTGTCAGTAATTACTCACCCTCATGTTGTTCCAACCGCGTAAGACCTTCGTTTATCTTCGGAACACAAATTAAGATATTTTTGATGAAATCTGAGAGCTGATCACTCCTCCATAGGCTGCTAGGTGGCCGAAACTTGCTGGCCCAGAAAAGTTATTAAAGAGATCGTTAATATAGTCCAAGTGACTACAGTGGCTCAATCTTAAGTATATCAAGCGACGAGAATACTTTTTGTGTGCAAAAACAAACAAAAATAACGACTTTATTCCACTATTCATTTCCTTCTCTCTGGGCCTCTAGTTGGTTCACGTAGTGTTTTTGCGCTGCGCGTCTGTGTTACACGTCATCACGCATCACACACATGACCAGCGTCGGCCAATAGTGAGCCTACGTGATGACGTGTAACACAGACGCGCTGCGCAAAAACACTACGTGAACCAACTAGAGGCCCAGAGAGAAGGAAATGAATAGTGGAATAAAGTCGTTATTTTTGTTTGTTTTTGCACACAAAAAGTATTCTCGTCGCTTGATATACTTAAGATTGCACCACTGTAGTCACTTGGACTATATTAACGATCTCTTTTAATAACTTTTCTGGGCCAGCAAGTTTCGGCCACCTAGCAGCCTATGGAGGAGTGATCAGCTCTCAGATTTCATAAAAAATATCTTAATTTGTGTTCCGAAGATGAACGAAGGTCTTATGCGGTTGGAACAACATGAGGGTGAGTAATTACTGACAGAATTTTCATTTTTGGGTGAACTATCCCTTTAAGACTTCACTGCTTCAGAGCGGTTATAGTTAATGATATGCTAAAGCCTGCCCTCACCTTGACGTGATTGGTTACAAGGTAGTTTGTGATAAAAGAAACACCATCGATTTCAAATCGTATTTTTTTCACTGCAGTTTTCAGGAGAAAATACTCAGCAATGGTGTTTGTCTTAAAGCATATTAAAAACACCACACAGACATATAAACAACATTAAAAACTTGATTTTCACCACAGGAGGACTTGCATTAGTAGGCCTATATTCATACCCATTAACACAATTAACAACAAATACAATTCCTCTTGTATGTTCCACAATATGTTTTTATCTGCATATGTTGTGTGTCTCTCTCTCTCTCTCTCTTTCAAACCCTCTCATTCTAACCACCTCTTCTTAACTAAAGCCAGCGAGTTTCCATTGTGATGTGACAAGTCACACCTTAGAATCAATAAATGTTTTGAATCTTCTGTTTGATCACTGTCAGAAGGTTCTCTGTGTTATTTTTGATGTTCATTTCAGCTTTCTCCAGTAGGTCATCAATCCTTTTACGGTTGTAGGGTGGTTGTATGGTTTTATATCTTTTCCTCCATTTTCTAATTTCTTCTATTAAAAGAGACATTTTTGGACATTTGTGAGCTTTCATGATTGGCTCTTCTGCATATTGCAGTTTTTAATATGATTATAAAATCCTTAATTGTGAATAAATATCCATTTATACATTATTGTTAAATATATAAATAATTATTATTATCATTATTATTAATAATATTATATGACAATTTGAACATTTCAACAATCACAAAGCAGTAGTTGGACAATTACCTTTATCACCACAATTCTTGATATTGAATAGAGGAATATGAATAACAGTTGGTGCCTTGGGGCCTTCGAACACATAAAAGTCCTTTGGAGCAGATTTATCCTCTTCTGATACTTCAGGGATTTCAGGGAAATCAATGTCTAGGTGTCTGCACATGTCTTCGGTTTTGATCAGTGACTGTGAATTAAAAACAGTGTTTATAATCAGAGGTGGACAGTAACAAAGTACATTTACTTGAGTACTGTACTTAAGTACACTTTTTGAGTATCTGTACTTTACTTGAGTATTATTTTTTCTGGAAACTTTTTACTTTAACTTCACTACATTTGAAAGACAAATATCGTACTTTTTACTCCACTAAAATTCTGTCAAGGTCCTTGAGTGGAAAGTAACATCAGTCAGTGGATGATTTTGGTTGCAGGGGTTGCATTTTGGTTGGAAATGAAAATCGGGTTGACGTCAGAACCCTGCATCTGATTGACATCAGAACCCGACGTCAGATTGACGTTGGATAATGGTTGAAAATAAAAGTTGGGTTGACGTCAGAACCCGACTGATGTTGGTTTCTGACGTCAACCCGATTTTCATTTTCAACCACAATACAACGTCTGTCCAACGTTGGAGATCAACGTCAATCTGACATTGGATTCTGACATAAGCCTGATTTTCATTTTCAACGTTGGGTTTGGTTTTCTAAATGAGAATGTTGTCATTGTTTTGAGCACACTAGCTCATAGATAACAGTAAGGCTAACATATTCATACTAAAAATCAAAAAACTTTAAATAGGGCAATATTTGAGGGAACAGCCATTTGGGTGTCCGAAACCATTGTGGACGTTATTGAGTGCACTTATTCAATCTCACATTCAATCCCACTACTGGAACTGTGTTCTAGAAATAAATTTGATATTGATATGAGGGTAGGCAGGCATAGATTCAGAGGCATATGGTACTTTAAGTATTACATACAACAATGCAACAATAATAAAACAATGCATTGACATTTACTTTTTACTTTTGATACTTAAGTACTTTTAAAAATGAGTACTTCTGTACTTTTACTTAAGTAAAAATAGGTCTTTACAACTTTTACTTGTAACGGAGTAATATTTGACCAGTAGTATCTATACTTTCACTCAAGTAAGGAAGTTGTGTACTTCGTCCACCTCTGTTTATAATAGACAATGTGCATGGAGGGGGACATTATTACTAATTAGTATACGCCATTCTGGTTAATAAGAAAAAACAAAAAAACAATATGCAATTATTGTACCTCGAATGGATCTATCTCACTGAAATCGAGGGAGAGAAGGATGTCAATGTGTCTCTCTTTCCTCAGCAGTGGTAAAAAAGGTGAGTTGATGTCTAACCCAGCATCAGCATAACGCCTCTTTTCCTCTTTAAAGATGGAGGGGGAAACCTCCTTTGCTGGGGATGATGGTACAATATTTAAATCCTTCTTCATTTAATTAAATTGCAATATGAGACATTTGTTGGTAGAAAGACAACAGCTAGACATCTCCAAGAGATGAAGCTTCACCTCTGACTTTAAATGTACTAGTACAGTATAAGTCTACGGCCATTTAGACATGCTGTCACTGCTACAAATGTCAGAGTTTACTAAACTCAATGTGCACTTAACTCTAGTAGTTTAAATTTGTTATTATATATAATGTTATATACATTTGATAGATTTTACTAGTAATATTTACTACTACATTTTAATAAATTAAATTTAGCTTACCTATCATGTTGTACAGAAAGTTGTATGTTGTGCCCCAGATCCAGTGAGTAACTAACTCAATGCATTTACCAATGATAGTCAATATCTCTATGCCTAAAATGAGAGAATGATTTCCAAAAGCTACTAAATTGTAATAGGTCCTTTTTTATCAACATGTAAAAGAACTAGATCAGCTGGATTTTTTTACTCCACTGATCACAATATAAATTACAGAGACAAATTACAGAATAGATTACGAGTAAAGTGGGTTTTGAGTCGCATAATATGCAAAAAAAGGGAAAACTCACATGTCGGATTCCAGTATGAATGCAGGCTGCATATATATTGTGTGTATTCCTTAATGTTCTTCTTATTCACGTGTTTTGACATGGTGATTAGTTTCTCTTTTTTTTCTTTGTCCAGCTCTTCTGAAATACATAGCATAATTAAATCATGCACTGAATATCTAGCACACATTGGACACATTGAAGTGGATCTGAGTCTAAATTTGGCAGGATTTTAAAGTGGGTTTAATCAAAGTAATAAAGCATGTTTCTCATTTTCATACCCACGTAACTCAATGTTTTGGATATAATGTGATACAATGTGATGGATACTCAGGGAGTCAATCAGGGTTTGAATGTGAGATGAAGGGTCTTCCTCTCTTAAGACCAGCAGACTGAGTTCCACAAGTGTCAAAAGCACTTTGCCAGCCTCTTCCACATGTGGATCACTGAGGGAGTGAACGTCTGTTTGATTTATTTCTGAAGATGCTTGGTCACCCATTATGTCCAGCTCATGCATTAGGTCTAAAAAGAACAGGTTGTATATTTACATTTTTACATTACAATGTGTTAACAGTTAATTCAAATTGTAACAATATTTCACAATATTACTGGGTTTTTTTTTTTGCAATGGCCTGGTTTCACAAACAGATTAGGTTTCAAACATTAAGCCAGGAGTAGGCCTTAGTTAAACTATGACATTTAAAGGTAGGATAGGCAATTTTCGGAGAGGCTAGTAGCAATAGCGAGCTCCGCAGAAGTAGCAGTGCTTCGCCTTCTGAGAATATAGTTCCCAGTATGTATACGGTTAAGATGGCTGTGTCTCATGTGACCTTGTTATTTGTACACGCTGTGACTATACAAATCACTACATGTAAATAGGAAAAATGTTGGCGAACTTGCCGTAATTTTGTCTCTTATTGGGAGCAGTAAGCTAGCTGGAACCATTTACCTCCAGTCTTTGTGCTAAGCTAGGCTAGCTGTGGGTGCGTCAGACAGATTTATGGCACGCACGGAGATGAGAAGGGTATGGACTTATCTAACTCTGGGGGATACGGTGAATAAACTAAAGTCGCAAAAAGTCAGCGTGTTCCTTTAAGTGAAAGTTACATTATTACGCCTCTAGATGGCGGCAAAGACTGTCAGAACAAGGAACAAGTTGTTTTAGCAGCGCTGTCACAGAAGGACAAAGACGGACATATTTCTTTCCTCAGCAGACATTAATAATTTTTTTTTTTTCGATATAATATTATGGACATCGAATGAAGAAGAAACAAGAATGAATGCTATATCAGATGCAGTAATACACTCGATCTGTAAAAAAGCAACTCAATGCTAAAGGAACACTCCACCGTTTTTTTAAATAGGGCTTATTCACCTTCTTTCACACATTTAGATAGGTAGGCAAATGCTTTTTTGTCTCAGTGCATGCATTGTTTTAGTTTGACACGGTCGGCGCTAGCTTAGCTTAGCACAATGAATGGAATCCTTTGTTGCCAGCTAGCATGTCCTGAGTAAAAGTGATAAAAAAAAAAAAAAAAAAAAACACCTAATTACTTCTTGTGGCCTGCGTATTCACAACGAGTACAAATAGCGATGCAG
Organism: Squalius cephalus; assembly: GCF_949319135.1. Taxonomy (NCBI): domain Eukaryota; kingdom Metazoa; phylum Chordata; class Actinopteri; order Cypriniformes; family Leuciscidae; genus Squalius; species Squalius cephalus. The sequence continues at coordinate 32,775,786 of NC_137129.1, read as the reverse complement.
ATTAACACTAGGCGATTTCCTAGGCAGATATTGACTTGGGACTATATTAGGGGGAAGCACAGGGAATATGCCAATCTATCCCGACTGAAATAGTGTCTGTGCTGTGGAGAGTGGGACAAGTTACTGCCATCGATGACCAGGCTCAGCGCGTCAGATCAAAATGACCATGCCCGCAGTTGTCACAGCTACCAAGGATTTCACGCTGTTGATCCATCCTGCAGTAACTTTTACTCTTATTTTTTTCCTGGTGTGATAAAGTGAACTGGAAAAAAAGCCCCACGCCGAATGGACCAAATGGACAACTGTCCACAGAGTAAGTGATTATTTTAAACATGACGCATGTATAGATCGACCCATCTTATACCTGTACTCACATTCACATATTATACCACATATTCACATTTCATGTGTTGCGTTATATCTCTGCGCCGAAGTAGCAGTGCTTCGCCTAAGTAGCAGTGCTTCGCCTGTGCTTCCCCCTAATATAGTCCCAATTCAATATCTGCCGAGGAAATCGCCTAGTGTTAATCTGCATCGCTATTTGTACTCGTTGTTAATACACAGGCCACAAGAAGTAATTACGTGTTTTTTTTTATTTTTTTTATCACTTTTACTCAGAACATGCTAACTGGCAACAAAGGATTCCATTCATTGTGCTAAGCTAAGCTAGCATCGACCCTGTCAAACTAAAACAATGCATGCACTAAGACAAAAATGCATTTTCCTACCTATCTAAATGTAGGAAAGAAGGTGAATAAGCCTTATTTAAAAAAAACGGTGGAGTGTTCCTTTAGTGAATCATTAGTTCTAAAGTGATGTTTTAGACACGGAGGCTTGGGCTCAACTGCCAAACTGTCAATTTGAGATTTCAATCAGTGGCGGAAGGAAGTAGTTCTGCACAAAAGACGGGTTTTAAAGACACTCCGTGTCTCGTTTATTATTTATTTACTCACGTGTGTCGTCGAACTGTTGTATAAACGCAATATCACACTCGTAGCCGTGCGATATCGGTGTATATCAGCACGCTTGCCTACGGCCGAATATAGGCTACACCGATATCACACTGCTACTCGTGTGATATTGCTCATATATATATATGATATGTATAATGTTTCTGGAACAAATCACCTACCCCTACTTTAAGTAGCTTTTATAAACGTGTCTTAGAAAAAACATTACTGGTGTGCATCTTGAAATAAAACAATGTCAGGACATATTTAAAGACATGTCAGTGCAAGTTGCTTTCAAGGCATCTACAAAGGCCCCAATGATGGAGTAGCCAGTCTCATGTGGCGTGATCTCAACAAATTTCTCTATGGCAGAACACTGTAAGTCTCAGACACAGTGAAAACACATACAACACACAAACACACCGATATTACCTGCTTTTCGTTTATAATTTCTTCTCTGCATATCAGTCACGGTGTAGATGGGATATGGATCTTTGCTGTGTTGGCTCCTCTGACTGGTAAAAGTACTGTTATCTATCTGTAGAAAAACTTAAAATCAGCGCAAATAGTTATGTAAATATTGTGTGTCTGTTGGTGTCTGTGTAGAAAAATTCACTACCGTTAAAAAGTGAGTGTCTTTTCAAATAAATGCTGTTCCTTTGAATGTTCTATTCACTGAGAACTCTGAAAAAATGTATCATGCTTTCCAAATAAATATTGGCCTAATGCTCAAGAGTCGGACTTGTAACCCGAAGGTTGCGGGCTCAAGTCTCAATATCGGCAGGAAATGACTGAGGTTTCCTTGAGGCAGGCTCCTAATCCCAGATCACTCCCTGGACGCCACGGTAAAATGGTTGGCAACTGTTATATTACGTAGGCCTACAACTTTTTTTTATAGAAAGTTGAAAGTAATGTGTTTTGTTATGTTTGCCCTTTTTGTCTTGTGGATGTTATGGATAAGAGAGACAGAAAGTCTCTCAAAAGTCAGAAGCTACCCACTTTGTGATGAGCTACCAAATATAATCTGGAAGAATTGTAAATGAAAATCCACAGGACAATACAAGGTAAATACAGTGTTTCACTTATGTTAATCACAAATTAACACAAATTTTCATGTCTAAAGACCCATATTAGAATAAAATAATCAAAATTACTTTCACGATTTCCACTCTTTAAAAAGCGAAATATTATTAAGTGTGCTCAATTATTGCTTTAAACATAGGATATCCCTTTCTCTTACCTCTTTCACAATCTCGCTTATAAACAGCACTGCCCAGATGTCTGTCAGACTGAAATTGTCTTTTTGTGTGTAGTATTTTTTGAGTGTCGACAATTTGTCCTTGAATCTGACGTGACCATTTTTAAGTCTCTGTTCGAAGTCATCCTTCACTTCATTTAGCTTGCTGGACCAATTTGGTTCTTTGTATAAAGACGCCATGCACCTTATGAAGAAAAAGAGTTTCGTCATTTGTTAATATTCTGATGAGCTGAATTTGAGCGCATGTATTTGCTAATTTACCAAGTAGATCCAGAGAGCCCAGCAAGATACAGCATGCAGTCCAACAGATCATCCTGAAACAGAGCGACCAGTGATCCCAGCAAACCCACCATCGCTCTTTCACTTCCTCCTGAAGCCAACAGAGCGATGTTGGGCAGATCATCCTGTAAAGAATGCAGCAAACACCTATTAAGCAACTATGTAAATATGCCTTTTGTGAGGAATTCAGTGAGTTTGCCTTTGTAGATGACAGCACAAACCTTTCCAAGAAAGACATTTCCCTAAACAGAACTGTTCTCCGTATTGGTTTAACATTACGTAATTGTGTTTTATGCCATTCATTCAGGTTTGTTTAAAAGCACAGAATAAAACCAGAATATTACCAGGCTACACCGTATGCCGTGTTTCTTAAGACACTCCAGAGCTGACACTCTCCTGCTGGTCACATGGTTTATTTCATCCTCGTTCAGTGAATGATCGATTCTCACTTTGCAATGGCTGTAGAAAACCCATCAAGGTTTCAAAACAATTCCAACAAAAGTACTTAATTTGAATTTGAATTATCATTGTCTTGTGAAACTGCATGTTGTAAAAGGAGCATACATGATATCAACGGTTACAGAAATGTATGCAGTATTACCATTCGCTTTGATTTCCCTCAGACATCTGTAAAAAGGACATTTTAAGATTTAGGTTTGATTTGTTCTGGAATGCACAGTGACTGTTACATTGCTAAAATGCATTCATTTTTCAGTCTCACAAATTCATTTAATGCAACATTTTAGTGAAAAGATATTTAGCCAAACCAAACAGAAAGCGATTTCATTTTAAAAATCTGCTTTAAAGACACTTACCTTTGCCGACAGGGGCCGAAGTAAGTGAGGGTTGAAGCAAAACACCACTGAAACTTTTTATCGAGAGCATGTGATGTGAAGAGGAAATATAAGATGTGGTTTAGACCAAGAAATGCAGAGCTGACTTTGCTTTGCCAAGTTGCCCCATTACAATAACTCCAGTCAAGTCTGGGCATGACTTGTACTCAAGTATTTGAATCAAAGATGTACATTTTCTAAAGCACATCTGTTTGTTGATACTGTACAAAAGAACAGAAAACAACATTACAATTTGAATCAGATTTTTTAAAATAAAATGTGATGTAGTTTATATGTGAAAGATATTTTGTAATATTCCATATTTTATTTAGTTCAAAAGTCTGGAGTTTTTAAAGGGAATGAATACATTTATTTAGCAAGAATGCATTCAACTGATCAAAAGTGAGTGTAAAGACATTTACAAGATTTATATTTTTACATTTATATTTTTGAGCAAATAAATGCAGCATTGGTGAGCATAAGAGATGTATACTTTGAACGATAGTGTAACTTCAAAGAACATAAATCAACCCTTTTAGTTTCTGTTTGACGAACAAATCCAGTCTAAGATTGTTATGTCATGGCCTACTTATAATTTGCATAAAGAGTTTGTGGTGAGTCCCCACAATACCAGTTATTTTTAACCTTGTGGAGACATTTGGGAACAAGACAGCTTATAAATAATTAGAAATTATGTTTTTTTTCTTGAAAATGTGAAAAGAAAATGCAGAAAGTGGGGATAGGGGATAGAATATACAGTTTGTACAGTTTCGCTGTCTATGGAAAGTCCCCATTAAACATGGAAACCCAACATGTGTGTGTGTGTGCAACAATACTGTGCAGCAGGTGTGTTTGCATTAGCAGTGCTGTAAAGATTAAGACAAGACAGACAATAAAATACAATTAGACAAACACAATCTTGTCTTCCCAAACATCTCTTTACACTTTGTTATCTGAACTAATGAGTTTATCTGTATTTCAATGCTACAACAATACACAGGCAGAAAGACTGTAACAGATTTCCATAATCACTAATGACTGACAACAAAATACATCGACTCAGACACACAAGAGCATCAGTGACGTCATTTATTACGCAGGCATGTTTGCCTGTGTTCATGTCATGTGTAACACACAACGGCACGTTTTATCTATGTGCATGCAGAGACAATACTGTGTGTAAATACGCTGTTTACACACACACATGCAGACTTAGTGTCTGTGACGTCAACCCTGATGACATAAAACAATACGTTGCATGGGTGACCTCTCCGATGTGAAGTCGAATATCATCAGCTTCTAAAAGTTATAATGTGACCTTTGACCTTTGAAAGGGCAAACGAAAAACCAGAAGCAGACACCTGTCTTGTATTGTTACAATTATGTAACCACTGAAAAAGCAATAAATAACTAAAAAAAGAAATGTACTGTAATTAGTGCAAGAAACAAGACTTAGAATTAGTATATTCTCCATTTTTTGCCAAATGTGTTTGAAAAAATATATAATATAACATAGTTTATTAAATTTTGTGCCCATTTTTTAACAAGGCTTATACTATTACATAATATATATATAATATAAAAAATAGAAATAGAAATAAATAAATACGTTTTCCATTGATGTATGGTTTGTTAGGATAGGACAATATTTGAAAATCTGGAATCTGAGGGTGCAAAAAAATCGAAACATTGAGAAAATCGCCTTTAAAGTCGTCCATCGTGATTGTGCTGCATTCACTCACAAAAATATGTGTTATATGTAGCTTATTTACTTGTGACTGGGTCACATATAATATAAAAACATAATTCAAGTAAACTTTAAATGAGAATAGTCATTAGGCGATTTAGGCTCACCCCTCTTATCAGCAGTAAAACATTCTGTGTGCACAGAAAGAAAGAAAAGAGAGAAAGAATAGAGTAAGGATAAACATAAATGACAGAGTGGGGGAGAGGTGAAGATGAGAGGAGAGAGATGGAGGTATATAAAGACTCTGAGCATCAGGGAGAACACAAGAACACACCAGAACAGGACAGAGGACGGAAACACCTACAGATCTTAAAAGGTAAGAAACTCATAATTATGATCTCTTTAAAAATGCAATGCTAAATGACTAATCAACTTTCAAAAAGTCATGCAAAATAATAATAATATAATAGGCTTGATAGCACCTTTCATACAAGGAATGCAGTTCAAGCAGTCTTTATTATAAATTGGTAATATATTCCAAACACACATATGACACATTTTATGCCAAATACTGCAAAATTGGGAAAAGTAGATAAGATTTAATATTGCAATATTTCTGAGGAATTTTAGACATTCCCTTTCTCTCTTTTAGATAAATTGTAAACATCTTGTAGTATACTGTTTTTATCCAGCGTTCAATAATAATAATTTGATCTGACATTCTGATACTGGTAAAAGCTGTAATGATCCATTCTGCACTGCTTATGCTAATTTAGATGTAAAACTTTATTTTGAAATCACAAACAATACCAAACAGAGCTAAAAGTAGTTTTTTTTTTCTACAAGCAACACTATTTTTTCATAAAAGCATTTTTCAAGAGTGTTACAAGCACTCCCTGTGGTATTCTTACAGTATCCTTTTTACTATTAGTGGAATAGAAAATGGCTTGCTATTTCATGTGCTTTTAATAAACGCTTGTAAATACATAAATATCACTAGTAGCTCACAGTAACTGAGAATAAATGTGCAATTGCTCATTTACCCTCCATTTTTTTCCTTCTAGACATGCAGACGAGCGAGATGAACGTTTTGCTAGCTGTGTTTTGCGTGGTTAACATCCTCCATCTCTGTCATGGGCTATCAGGAGGAGGAGAATGCTACTTCAATGCAAAAGGTAAACTAGACTAAACAATACAAAGGAAATGGTTCAGATAAACACAGAGCTTAGAAAAGAAATACGGTAAAAAATAGTTTCAGTCCAACAATAAAAAGCAGTTTGAATGTACATCAAATGATCTGTTACTTAAAGTGGTAATAGTCACTCTTTCACTGCAGCCAGCTGTGAACACAAAGGCCGTGTTTTTGACATCGGGGAGTCCTGGATAAATGACGAATGTTTCCAGTGTGTGTGTTTCGAGCCTTTTGGAGTGGGCTGCTGTGAACAGTAAGTTCGCATACTTGCACGACTACAAGCCCTCTGTATGTAGCTGATATTGAAGCTCATTGTTCTTTGCTGTCCTCTAGTGGAAAGCAGCCAGTCGATTACCCGCCCTGGTGCGAGGCCGTTAGAAAACCAAATTCCTGCACAGTTGCTGTGGTGATGAAGGCCAACCATAAACTTCCCTGTCTATTTGGAGGGAAGAACCGCTTGCGAGCTTCAGATGGGCTGCTGTGGAAATCAGAGAACGACCCACTCTACTAGACTGAATTACTGAATTACCAAATGCAAAATATCAGTTATATACACACACATTCTTGTACATCTGTCTTTGTGAGGAGGTCATTCATTGACACAATGCAATCTCTAGCTCCTTACCCAGCGCCTAACCCAAACTCTTAATCTAAACCTACCCTTAATCTAATTATAACCTTATCCTTAAAACCAAGTCTTGACCCTCAAACAGGCCTTTAAAGCGGTCTCAGAAAGTGAGGACCAGCCAAAATGTACTCTTTTTGTCCTCACTCCGATGGTCTAAAACTCACAAAGATAGTTTGTACACAAGTACACATACACTATGTTTGCCCATATAAAAAAAAAAAATTATACACTAATCCCTGGTTTCACAGACAAGGCTTAAACCTAGTCCCATGCATGTTTAAACCGTTCTAACGGAAAGCAGCTTGCTCTGGTATATCTTAAAATATGTCAGTGCCATTGTTTTATCTCAAGATGCACACCAGAAATTTGAGAAAAGCTACTTAAATGCCCTAATTGAACTCAGGCCTAATCCTGGATTAATCTAAACCAGGTGTCACCAACCCTGCTCCTGGAGGGCTACAGTCCTGCAGATTTCAGCTCCAACCCCAATCAAACACACCTGGACCAGCTAATCAAGCTGTTCAGGGTTGCTTGATAATTACAGGCAGGTGTGTTGGAACAGGGTTGGACCTAAAGTCTGCAGGACAGTAGCCCTCCAGGAGCAGGGTTGGTGACACCTGATCTAAACCCTGTCTGTGAAACCGGGCCATACTGCTCAAAAGTTTCTATTTTCATATACATTTTAAAATGTAATTTATTCCTGTGATGCAAATCTGAATTTTCAGCATTACTTCAGTCTTCAGTGTCACATGATCCTTCAGATCACATTCTAATATGCTGATTTAAGAAACAATTCTAATGTTTAAAAGTTATTTGTGGATAACATGATTAAAAAATAAATAAAAGTAAGGATTCTTTTATGATTAGAATGTTCAAAATAATTTATTGGAAATAGATTAGTACTGTACTGTATTTTAATGACACACACACACACTGTTTGACTATTATTTAAAACTATTAAACTATTCAATCCACGTACAGTGGTGTCTTAAGTATGTCATGTTAAATATTTATCAGAATGTTGTTTACATTTGTCAAAATCCTAGTTATTTTCATCTGATATAAGTTTTAAATCCTTGTATGTTTATCATAACTGAAAATTAAAAGGTCAAACAAGAATTTTTTTCCTGACAAACTGATGTCCATCTCTAAACAAATATCAGTGACAGTGTGTGAACATTCAGTCTTTGTTTTCTAGAAACCACACTACAGATAATTTCAGAAGAGACTCCAGAATCCAGACACACACAGTGGTTCGGTGACAGTAAAAATCATGGTCTTTATTTAAAAAAGAATTTAGGTATCATTACACAAGATACAGACAGTAACAAAGTGATTACACATCATTGTGGGCTCTTTCCAGTTAGAACTATGTGTTCACCCTTTTTTAATCTTTATACTATTAAGTGTTACTTCTCACTCCCATTTACTGTGTTCATAATACATATTTAGATCTGCACGGCTTTTGGACCTTTAGAATCTGGCAGTGCCACTGCTTTGAACCCAAGGTAAAAAAAAAAAAAAAAAATCCTCAACCTTTCTTCCCTGGGTAGAATATGGCTCTTTAAAGCAAAAAAAAAAAAAAAAAGTAAAAATACCAAACCAGGCCACCAGAGTGAGTAAAGGAACCATGAGTTGGCCTCTGCTCAAAAGATGCCCACCATAAGCCCATAACAGTGCAGCATTTCACATAGTGGTTTGCCATACTTTTGTGTTAATATGCAGGGGGATTAAACCCAAACAATGAATACATATATTACTCAAAAAAACTCCAAAATAGAAGCAAAGGCTTTTATTAAAACAAAAAACAATAACGACAAAAAACAAATGGCCCTCACGGCATGGTTGTGCATACTGTTACAGACCATACAGTGTGGTTTTGGTCCCAAAACCTGTAACGCCGACAAACAGGCAGCAGAAACTTGTGCAGGATGAGAAGAGTGAAGTGGTAAGAGGAGAGCAGTGGATCAGGCACCAACAAGACCAGCAAAAACATCCTGCGTCACAGGATCAACAGGACAAAATGACTGTAGAGTGATCTAAAGCCAAGCATGAGACAGCCAAGATGGCTTTTATGGCACAAAATGTTAAGTAAATCACCCTTCAGTAAAATTAAAGAAAAATGTAGGGTTTTGGCTGATGTGAAAAAACTTGCCACAATCGTAAAGCTCTGATCATGGACCAAAACCAAAAAAAAAGGAAATGCTACCCCAGGGCTAGCATGCAACATTTGACACTTTAAGAATACCATAGTAGTTTGTTCCTGAAATCACTTGGGATTTTCTGAGGAGATGAGCAGTGAAGCCTATTAAGGGCTCCAGAAAGATTAAAGTACTTTTGAACCATTGAGAGGCACAGCATTTTTGCTGGTTGGCTTGGTGAGCCCGTCTTCCAGTAGAACGAGAGAACGGGATCAGAAAAACAGCAGAATCAGATGTGCAGAGACAAAGAAAAAAAAAATGAGATGAGGGTGTCAGGAAGGGAAGAGGCGGCTTTTTTTTTTTGCTCCAGGTCTTCCTTAGAAACTGTTGAGCTCGCTCAGGGTCTGGTCCAAAGTGGCATGGATCTTGACGTTCTCCTCTTTAGCATTTCTCAGTTTATCTGCAAAGAAAAAAAAAAAGAATTCCCAGAAGGAAAGCAAGTGAATCAAATTGTAACACAACGTTGTACATGATTTGTTAAATAGGGGTTTGATTTGGATGTATGGTGAAGACCACCTTCATGAAGTACCAGTATAGATGGTTTTCCAAACAACTATAAAACTGTTCACCAACGGCATCAGATTGAAAACCTTATTTTCAACTATAGAGCCTTTTGAGCTTGTGTAGTAATTAGGGCTGGCCCCTAACAGTCGACTAAACGTTAGTCAAATATGGCTTATCGTTTGAAACATGCAAGTAGCAACTTTCAAATGCTGCTCGCTTTAACGTTAACCTAGATAAATATGCGCATATCCAAGTGTTTGAGTGGAGTGTGGAGGCTAAAGTATAGCGGGCTTCATGACCGCAGGCGCGATCCCTTGCATTTTTTCCTGACAACAACAGAAACTACTTAAAATACACCATTTTTGGTCATACAGATTACACTATCTACTTGTGTATTTGTGTAATCCTAACCCTATAGCAAAAAAAAAACAAAAAACACTGTGCCTTTGTTAAAATAGAGGTCTCCTTGAACTGGAGCGCGTCAGCATATAGGCTGACTTGCCTCAAAGACATAAGATATAAATCTATAGAAAGCTTGAAATGTATTATATATACAAAAATAAATACTCTCTGCTTATGTAATATGTATGAAAGGTCCATTTCTCTCTATTTCTATTCTCTCTATACTGTGGAGATGGCGAGGCGGAGGCAGCATCGTCAACTTCATCTTTCCAGCCGTCACGGTCACAGAAAACACTGGTTTATTAATAAATAAACTGTCTCCGTGCTATTTTTTCCAACATATCTAAGTGCTTTGCAGCAAGCTTTATGCGAGCCCTTGAGCTCGGAATAGGCTATATTAAACGCTCATTATGGTTTAGTATTCCCCTCAGTATACATTTAAGTAAATCAATTAAAATAAACGTGCGATTAGTCGACTAATGTCTTAAATGAATGACTAATAGTCGAGTAGAAAAATCTTTAGTCGGGGGCAGCCCTTGTAGTACTTAAATTCTGATAAAAAGTTAGTTGCAATGAAACGGAAGTAGCAACAGATCTTTTCTTCCAAATTGTGAAATGCATCCCAGTGAGAAAAAAAGTAGGGTTGGGACTTTCAATTCATCAATTGTTGTTTGGATGGTGGCAGATTTGAATGAAAGCTTGCAGTCGATTGTAAGAAAGGGGCGGGGTTTAAGTGGACTAAATGATTGGAGAAGTCCACCATCCAGAAGACTGAGTTACGACATTTTGACTAAGAATTACAAGGTCAAAATATTTGTAAAAAATATGCACAGATTAATTGTTCACTATAAGATCAAAATTAATTTAGTGACTTGTGTATAGGATGAACTTATTTCATGCCGACTTTAAGCAACCACTACTAATCCTCTCCATCAGTACTATATTTGCATACCATTTCAGGTTTAAAGGTGCAGTATGTAATATTGACAGCAAGCAGTGGAAATGGAACTGCAGTCCAAATTCTAAATATTGGAGAGAGACTCAATGCTCACTGGTTGCCATATTGAGAACATGCAACAGGAAGGAGCGCGATTAACAATGGAAAGAGACGAGCCTTACACTGCAAGTTGATCAGCTAATGTATACGTTTGCAATGTTTTTATTGTAAACGAGGCTTTTTAGATCTGGTAGAATCTGTGATCTGACCCAGCTCGATTGCTGGCATCTATGGCTGCAATACGCTGCTTTTTCTGCCAACTGGCGCTCTGTGTCGAAATACTATTGGGTCAATTGGCAGGGGGCGGGACCACATGGACCAAAACAAAAACTCTTACAAGAGAAACACATTTCAACGTAAAATAACAGGCTGTTGCATTGTTTTTCGGAGAAACAAGTCTTTGAAATTATGTTTCCTAAATCTCTGCAAACATATCGTATTACGTTTCTGTACAGTGAAAAATTACATACAGCACCTTTAATAAATCCTAATTATGAAACAGCTCAAATTTATGGTGGCAGACACTGTCGATAACACTCACCCAGTATTAATATTGCGTAACACTGTCAATGCTTTGCTTTTACTATAGCACTGATAAACCAATTTTAAGAGAACTTTACAGCTGAATGAAAGACTTTTAATTTTGCTCAATTGCATGAGGCCTTTCATTAGAACTTCAGAAATACAAGAACTTGTTTTTCAGAAGTAACTTTCAACAAGGCCTCTGATCGTTTTCAGCAAATAGCTAAAATTTCCCGTAAACATTTATTCATCCTTCTATAACAAAAATCGCATTACTTTTGCTTAAATGGTTTAAATAACTTCTCAAAAGTGCTCACAGATGTTCAACCTTCTTGGCAACCAGTTTCCATTTTGAAATAGGAAGTTTCCTTTTTGGAAAAGCGATACCGATTTGAATGGGTAGCAAGAGTCAATGTTTCTAGCCAAAAGAAGTGCCAGTTTGTAAATTCTTATTAGGTCTTAATGCATTAAATTAATGCAAGGAAACAGTATTTAAAAAAGCGAAAATAACCATAAATGGTTTAAGATTGTGCATGTAAACTCTTTCCTTCAGTTAGCTTAGGTATGAAAAAAAAAAAAAAAAAAACACATTTTTGGGGGAATATTTCAGCTTTTTTTTCCTTAATTTCAGACCTCCAAGTCTATAGCCTTATGCACCAGAGATATTCTTAACTCATAGCTAAAACGCATGACTAAATCAATCAGTGAAAGAGAATTTATCCAAGCTTTTATCTTTCAACCATAAGATATTATTCATGCACAATCTAAAATAGGCAAATGCTTGGTTGTTTAACACCAGAACATTGCAATAAGAGACAAGCAGACATTTAAAAGAGAGCAGAGCTTTTTTCCTCCATTCAATAAACATGTACACAAGGCATGAAAAATACAGCAAAAGAGAGCAAAACCAGGGACAAAAGAACACCACACATCTCTGAATACATTTAGCTGCAGATAAGAGGAAGATGTTGGGGCAGATAATGAATATCTAAAGAACAGAAATTCAGAGAAAGCAGAAACAGAACAGGGCTTAAATGGAGAAACTGAGACTACAGAAACAAGCACATGGAAACAAATACATGAAAAGGGAAGTGTACACAAAAGATCAGAAGAGAGATCCAAGAAATATTGACAGTCAGACAAGATGAAGAAGAATTTCTTGAAGTCACAGTCAGCCACAGAACAGTCCAGAAACTCTTTATCTGTAAACAGACACCAATGGTAAATACCTCGTGAGAATATTTCTACATTTCAGAACGGGGAAAGTCGCAAATTTAACAAGCAAGCAGTTAAGAACAAATGTTAAAACCAACATCAATAAAAGCCACAGCTCTAAAACAAACTAGCTCAAAATACCAATTTCAGGATAAAATCCTTATGTAAATGAGAGCCTTAAAGGGGACATATGATGGAAAATATGGTTATTCAGGTTAGTCTACAATGTCTTTCCTCAATCCAAAATACCCATTAAGCCTATAGAAAGTAAGATAGAAAACAAGTTACGAAGTCCAACTAATTAGTACATTGTCCCCCTTATCTGTAGGTAAATATGAAACCATTTCATAGTTAGCATATTAGTTACTTGACAAATGTATATGGGTTAGAATCACACTATAGAGGTCACGACGCCATTCACACAAACTCGTATAAAGCAGCAATTCAAAAGAATCTGAAGTAACAGCTCCAGTCAACGATTAACTCCTTGCGGCTGAGCTTTATACTGTATGGTAAAAGTATACGATCAGAGGTTATGAAGCTCAAGGTTAGGTAACCAGCTCGGTCACGAGACTCAAATCTGTCATTGCAGCAAAACTCAATCGTCCTACAAAAAGCAAACCATAAGTAGCAGTCTCACACACATGCAAGGGCCAATATTTACATAGAGGTCATGTCGTTGAGAGCATGATCCAGCTCCTCACTAATGGCCTTATACTTGAGTTTCTGAGCGTAAAGCTCATCTGTTCACACACAAAAAGAGAAAGACAGAACAGAGGAAGGAAAAGGTCGGAAGAGGGAGAGAGCATGAAGGAAAGATAAAAGGAAATAGGAAAAAACAGCAAAAAAAGATTATGAATGTAACGGAGGAAAGGAAAAGGACAGTGAGATTATGCTAAGAAAAAGAGTATGAACAGCATAAAAAAACCCACAGGGTCATTATAGCTAATGGAAGGAATGGGTGGTAAAGAGAACGACGGAATCATACCTTCCAAATCATCAATGGTCTTCTCCAGTTTGGCCACAGACCTTTCAGCAAACTCAGCACGGGTCTCAGCCTAGCAGAGAACAGGGGAATTATATGTAAATAAAACCATTAAAAAAAACTATTTTCATTACTTGAAATATCTCATTTCCGTTTAGTTTAAGTACTAAAATAACGTAAGCTAAAACTTTACAGACAAACATTTTAATGGTAAATAACTCTGGCAGGGAAAGACATTCATGCATGATCAAACTACTAGGTAACATACAAAAATCATGATTATCTATAGAATAAAGTTATTGTAATTGGTGTGACGTGTGCAACATAACCAGTGGCAGGACTACACTTGTTTTGTACACAATTTTTGCTTTTTGTTTACTGTCATGTTCAAATTTCCCTCTATGAACTACATTTAAGTAAAAAGAAATCAGAAAGCAAAATAATATGCAACTAAGATCCTTGCAATTGCATTTACATTTAATAGATGCTTTTATTGAAAGCGTCCTATAAAATGTTTAGCAAGCCCTTTCTCCAGAAGGTTTCAACTTGTGAATAGTCTTCAGAAGACACAGGGAACAACACATTTATGAGGCCAAATTTGGTAAACATTTAAATATACATGTAACCTTAAGATAACAGCCCTAATAGAAACCAAATCTTCCATGAGAAGTTCTCTCACCTCCTTCAGCTTATCAGTGAGGATCTTGATTTCTTCCTCATACTTATCTTCCTTCTGGGAATACTGTAGGGAAAAAGAAGAAATATGAGTTGGGGTGGGGTCTTGTGCGAATCTTACAACTCGGCATGCACAAACACCCTATGAGTTAAGTAATTTTGGGTTTGGCACACTTCAAACAGAGACGACCAATTTTCTGACACTTTAACACTGACATGTTTCTACAACAGCTCTTAAGACGTAAGGTAGCGCAGCTGTCTATGCTTTGACCCCCCCTTTTCCTCGAAGTTTCTATGTAGGCCGGCTGAGCCCTGGCCTGCTGCTGTTGTGCAAGGCTTGTGACACGATGGCTGATTTTGCCGCTGTGTTCTGCCAAAGTTTTAAACAGATCAGGACATGTGCGCAGGAATGCAGCTGCAACATCAACAAAACACTAGGTATCATAGAAAGGGAAAAACCACCATACTTCAGAATTCAAGGAGATTCACAAAGATGTATATACAAACATTACATATCAATTATATAATCTATAATAATTGGAACCCTTTTATTTCCCTAATTATATATATATATATATATATATATAAATAATTAAGGAAATAAAAGGGTTCCAATAATAGCAAACCACCTAATATTATATAGTACTTTATTACACGGCTCTGTGGAATACTTGGTCAATCGCAACATCCAGCGGTATGTTATTCCCCGATAACACAGGCTCATCCGGGTTACTGAAGTCAGCAGCGCTATACATTTGCTAAGAGCGTTTTTTCTTCCTGGAAGTTTTTCTTTTGATGAGCTAATAAAATATTAAAACTCAGTTGAATCAATATTTTGTGTACAGTTATGTCATCCAGTATCATGGCGTCGCTCTCTCGTTTCATACAAATGCAGCTGCTGCTATTTTGCGACTATTGTTTTGTACACTGTTGGATTATAAGATAACAAACAGGTATGATTTTAAAACCGTTTCATCTCAAATCAATATCTCTTATCCACATAATTATTTTTGTAGCGAAATGCTGTGTAATAAGTGGTATGACTGTACCGTATCCCTTAAATGTCCGTCTAGTTTGAACTTGTAGCGCAAGCAACTGCTCTCTCTGCAGAAGCTTTGCATTTAAAGACCTAATAAAATACTTCAACTCAGATCAATATTTTGTGCCTATTTATTTACTTATGTGGCAAGTAACCGTGTAATAAGTGGGAAAATGTACATCCAGCCGATTGTTATCTCAGAATAAACCCCATTCAGGCTGATGCAAGACCTGATCACCCTGTCGGGGTTTATTCTGAGATAACAGGCTGGATGTACATTATCCCTTACGTAACACACAGCATGCAGTCAAATCACATGCAAGCAAACGGGCGCTTGTGTCATAAGTTGATTTCATGCAACAGCATTTATCGGCATCACTTCTGCTTAATTAGTCTGAAGGCATCCGAGACCGGTTGCGCTTGATTCTAAGGCACCAAAATGGTGACACTTCATTTCATTATGCAACAGACCTTCAGGCATGCTAAATAACATCTCATCAGGTTAAGATGGATATGGAAAATGAGAGGGGGTCTTTACTTCGCCCCTGTGGTCAATTACAGCTTTCTCTTGATGTAATGGTCTACCACTGTAATCTGGACCGACATATGTGGCCTTTTGCTATGGATGATGATGTACAGCCGTACATCAGGCAAAAGGCCACTTGGAAATGAGGAAGCTCATATTATGCACACGAGCGGATAGATCACTGGTTTGGAAACTAGAGAGCTTAAATTTAATTGCCTGGAAGGCAATTCGCAAGGCACATTTGTGGGGATTGAATCAGAGTTCCTTTGAGAGTTAAAAAAAGGGATGAACACTGCAACCAGTCAGAGATCGTGCAGAATAAAACACACACACACCCTACCTTCTCAGCCTGGGCCTCCAAACTCTTAAGATTGTTGGTGACATTTTTCAGCTCCTCCTCCAGCTCAGCGCATTTGCTATATACAGAGCAGCCGTTTTGATTTTGGAGGAAGCAGAAAAGAAAGGGGCACAGGGCAAAGGGAAGACATGAAGACAAGCCAGCAGAAGTGGCAGAGTGATGACGTTAAACACATGAACAGTAAGAGAGGCCTTAAATAATCGTTTTGCGATGGACAGTTCACTCAAGAATAAAAATTGTCATCATTTACACTGCCTCATGTCATTTTCATTATGTAGGACTTTCTTCTGAAAACACAAACAAATATACTTTGCAGCCCTGCTTGCACATGACCATTCAATGAAGGTGATTGAGGAGCTCCAAAAATGACCAATAATACATTTTTTTAAAAACTTTAGCAATTAAATACATATTTGGTGAATGTGACTTTTCAGAAAATTTTTTTTTGAAAAAAGGTACAGTTCCCCCAAAAATTAAAATTGTGTCATCATTTACTCACCCTTAAGTTGTTCTAAACCTGTATGAGTTACTTTCAAGTGCTGAACACAAAAGATGATATTTTGAAGAATGTCAGTAACCAAACAGTCGTATGGCACCATTGACTTCCATATTTTTTTTTTTCCTACTATAAAAATCAATGGGGTACATCAACTGTCTGGTTACCAACATTCTTCAAAATATCAGTAAATGACAGAATTTTCATTTTTGGGGGAACTATCCCTTTAACGACTCTTAAATGCGGTTCCTCATTCATATGGCTTCAGAAGCTTCAAAGAATATAGCACACATTGTATTAACCACTTTTGTGGTCATTTTTGGAGCCTGAAGGCCCTCAATCACTTTCACTGTCACTGTATGAAAAACAGGAAAATCTGTTTTTCAGGTCAGAAGAAACAATCATAAGTTTCAAACAACATGAGAACATGACAACAATTTTCATTTATGCATGCTCCATCCCCTTAAATGTAGTGTAGTTTGAGTTGTCATCTATGCCCAAAGTGCTAGGTTTTTATAACATACTGCCAATTTATGATTATACTATGAGCACTACTGTGTGGTTGGTGTGAGCAGATTTTAAGTGTCAAGGAAGCAAAACTAGCGTGATTCTAAAACTGAAAGTTGCCAGGAGCTGTTCTAAGCAGTTTGTTGTGGAACATGAACACGTACGCTTCGGATTTAGGTAGATAAGACAACAATGCACAGCGACTGAAGCGTGTTATGTGAGCATGCAGATCATGCCACTTGAGTAAATACGACTCATGCGGTTTACAAAAGAATGATCCCTGGAAGTGGATGGTTAGATGAGCGAAAGGAAGGTGGAAAGATGAAGGGATAGGGTGGAAAGATGAACTAGGTAAAAACAGATTAAAAAACGACCAGTGCTGGAAGGAGGAGTCTTCTTTTTTTTGTTTAGCTTTTTTTCGTTGGTGACTATCTTGCTAGTTCACTTGCACACTTTCACTCAAGTATACAAATTCTGGATCCAGGTAGAGGGCAACATTCTCCAATTGTCTGTACATCTCCAACAAACGGACACATAGCATCCGACACGTAAACAGACTTTTGCAACCAGGATATATACCTTCTCATCTGAGGCGTGCAGAGTCTTCAGTGTCTGGTCAAGAGCTCTCAGCTCCTCCTCCATCTGCTTGACATGGCTGTTAGTTTGAGTGGGGAGGGGAAGGTATGTCAGGTCAAAGGTCACACATGCCCAAACACAAATGAGAAGGGAGGGGACATATGAATTTAAGATGGATTCAAGCCAATGAAATCACTCATACACACACTCTCTATCTTTCTCTCTCTCTCTCACACACACACAAAGGAGGATTATGGTTATGGTAGAGCATTCCTATTGTCATGCAAAATTAGGCATTTTCTCACGCTGAGTGAACAATGAATTTGAGTTTTAATGGGACTAAATGGACACTAAGGAATATGAGCTAAAGCTGACAGTATGTGTGGTCTGTAAATGTGTTCAAGGATTATGTGCATGTATATTTTGATTTTAAAACCGAGATTAACCTCTCAGCAAGCTCTGCTCTCTCCTCTGTACGCTCCAACTCTCCCTCAACGATCACCAGCTTACGTGCCACCTGTAACACACATCAGTACTTCCTGGTTATGGAATTTATTTTATTTTACAAGAACAATTGGTACGTGTAAAACATTTATGCACTATTAATTCCAACTTGTCAATAAATAAAGCTAAAACTTAAAAAAGGAATGGAATAAATTCAAATAACTTTAGGTGAAAAAGTAATAAACTAAATGTTGCCTTGGCGATATAATTAAGAAAAGTGCAAGTACTAAAATATTAATAAATACTATAATAGTATACAAATAATCCTAAAATAACACCGTTATATTACCTCCTCGTATTTGCGGTCGGCCTCCTCAGCAATGTGCTTGGCCTCCTTAAGCTGGATCTCCTGGAGCTCCATCTTCTCCTCATCCTTCAGAGCCCTGTTCTCAATCACCTTCATCCCTCTATTCCATAGAGAGCGCAAATTAAAAGGAAAGTAGGGCAAGTTAGGGTGGGATGAATGTAGAAATAACATAACTCTGAAAGCGTACGTATGTTAAAGCACGTACCTCTCGCTCTCATCTGCGGCCTTCTCAGCTTCCTCCAGCTTCTGCAGGGCTGTGGCCAGTCTCTCCTGAGCACGATCCAACTCTTCCTCAACCAGTTGGATACGCCTGTTCAGAGAGGCCACCTCTGCCTCAGCCTACAAGGCAAACATGACAAAAACAACTTGAGATTAGAACAGATAGACTATTCCACACAGGGAGCGTGAAGTGAAGTGAAGTGAGATAAGGAACAGGAGGGTGGGAAAACACTTGGATAACCTAGAAGGATCAAGCCGACAAACATGGAGACCAAATTGGAAAATGGAACCAGTGAGACAGTGGAAAACCCTCATGTGGTAGAATCATTTGCGAGCTTCTGCTTGAGCAGAGTGGAACCACTATGTTTGCAAAGGGCAATAATAATGTGCAGAGTGAGTGTACACAATGATTAAAATTGTTTTAGCAAGGCGGCACTATTAAAATTGCTCTGACTAAGGTTAGGGATTTTTCAAATCCTTCTTCCAGACAACATTTCATCGTGGAACTTGTTGCACTGTTTGAGCTATGGACATGAATAATGCCTCAAATCATGTAGCTTACTGATGATAAGAGGTGTGCTATAACTTTTTGGACTAATTGGCTTTAAGATGTTCACCCAACGCATGAAAACATGGCCGAAAATGACAAAAAAAAGACAAAAAGGAAATGGACATTTCTGGATCAAAATACTGTAAAGACTTAATTATTCACAAGATCATTGCAGCTTCCTAGCCACGCCTTAGCAACAATGTAACAACCACAAATATCATGGGAATAGGCTCTTGACAGTGTCCTGAGGCCCTTTGGGGCCAGCCATATCTAGACAATATGTAGCTAAACATTCAAACAGTCAAGATTTCAGAATGCTTTTAAGAAAAATGACTAAAATTACAAGGTTACCAGTTCCATTCTCACAGCAGTATCTGAAATAACTTCTAGTATGGTGTCAGAATTCGTGAGGTAATTTTTTTTGTAAGTGAACCATCATTCATGTGTAACTTAAGGAGGGGCACTTCAGCAACATTTATTTAAAAAATATATAAAAAATGAACATTGTTTATACAGTAACATCAAAGATGACTGAGAAGCTTTACTCATTGGGCCCGAAACGCAAAAGCAGGTTAACTTCCGCGCGGCCGCGCCTCGTCAGCTGAGAAACAGCGCTCGTGCACGGCTTCCGGATATGACGACACCGCTAACAAATACTGGAGTTTCGCTCCTAATAAGGACAGAGGAATCTAAAGTCTGCGGGGTGAGTTCATCTCACGCAATGCCAAAGAGACGAAAGGCATGGTTGAGCGATAAGCGACTTCAAGCAAAAAAACTGTATCCAAGACGAGGGTCTAATTTAATTAAAAACACATAAAAGTTGCCAAAGGTTCGAATAGGCTGCTATATGCCCATGTGACGTGCGTGAACAACTCAAAGTGCCGAGATGAGCACCTGATGACCCAGATGTTAATGTACTCGAATGATAACGCACCAATGACGTGAAAAGCACTATTTGAACACTGAATTACACGAATGGATGCGTCTGTTTTAAAAAAATAAGCCAGTATGAATGATTCAGCGAAACTATTTTGTTACTTCCTTTAGGCCTCACCCGCAAAAAAAAACCCAACAATGTGAGACTAAGAGGATGAGCTAAAACCCATCAGAGGTTAGCACATCTAAGCACACACCAAGTGAGATGTCATCGCACGATTTTTGTATTTATTTAAGCCAATATATCTCGCTCTAAGTTTTGCATTGATCTTATGGACTATAAACCTATAAGCACAAATGAAAATCATCAATGAAGATGAGTCAAGGCGCCAATTAGCTTGTAGGTTTTGCAATAACCATCTAACCGGCCCATATTTTCTTGGACTTTATGGTTTAGAATGAACGTATCGTTATCACAGGCCACTCTAAAAGCACACTCGATGATTATTAAATATCGAAATAAGTTTTAAAGAGATACAAACACATAATTCATCGTATGGGGCGTTGGATCTGGGTGTGAATGTATTTAGCGCACGAGCTTGGCAGAAACGCATGTGATACAACATTACGATTGTACGGATACATGCGACACTTTAACGTGATTAAAAAAGCATCGCTATTGATACAATGATACACTTACCTGCTCCCTGGCACGCTTCTCTTCTTCGACCTGTCTCTGCAAAATCTCAGCTCTTTCTTCCGCCTCATCTGCCTGCTGTTGTAAAACTTTGATTTTTCTCTTAACTGCATCGATGCTGTTGGTTCCGGCCATTTTAATGTATTACTTTAGGTGTAGTGTGGTCGATTAAATCAGATTCCAACCGAGCAGCGTAGTAGTGGACCGAGCCGCGAAGAAGAGGAGGAAGGAAAAAAAAGTCCAAGGCACCAACGCCCCGCCAACAAGTCAAACGCAGAGCGAGTGGAAGTAACGCGAGGATCAGATGGTTCACGCGCTTGTCTTTTTAATCGCAGCGGTGCTTTCTTTAATCTTGTCAAATAGCCTTCAAACAATAGTGTTTGTAAAAAAAGAACAGAAACGAGATATTGTCTCCAGCCAGAAGACTTTTAATGTTGAATTTAGCTTGAGCGAGCGTTTTGATGTTCAAGCAGTCGGTCGGTTTCTCATTCGAATTAATGAATGAGTTTTAATGTCATGAAGTCTTTCTTTCCCTCCCCTTGCTTTCTCTTCACCCAATTTGTTCGGTTGCCTAAAACTCTTCCTTTTTTCGGCCCACTTCCGGATTACCCCACCCTGTCCCCAACGGTTTAAGGGCTGAGAATGAGGCGTAACTGATCCTGAATCAGCTGCGGCGCAGAGTCAAGTCCCAGCGGAACGGGTTCACGGTTGATCTCCGGTCAGCAGTGTTTTACACGACCTATTCTTGCGAAGAGCCACCCCTTGTTTTACACGTGTCCTGCCAGGTATATGACGTCGGCCAAATAAATCATTGGCATTCCAGACAGGCCACTCCTTAATCCAGGAATGTGCTTGTAGATCAATGAGAAACTATTAGGCTATTGTGATCAATAGAATGTTTGACATTTTGAGAGTCAAAAGAGAGGAATTGAGTTGGGGCGAGTCTTGGACGCTTGCGATATGATTTTAGTGGGTCTCCCTTTTTTTGAGGCCCTGGACAACATTCCCGGTCATCCTTTTATATTAAAATAATTAAATGTAAATGTTAATCAAAATTAATGTCAACACAAACAGTTAATTAATAGGCCTACCACTAAAAAAAAGTTGCTGCCTTAAATTTTTAAGTACAATCAACTTGGATGTTTAAGTCATTTCAACTTAAATTAAAATGAAAATGACTTTAAAATGAGTTGAATCTTGTATAACTTATAGGCCTAATTTGTTTTATTTAAATTGCTTAACTTATTTTAGTGAGTTAAAGCAATGTAAAAACATGTTGTCATAACTTATTAATCTTTTTTTTTTTTTTTACAGTGTAGTTGTTATGAAATTATTATTCATTATTACATTTTGGTGCTTTTTGACAATTAAAAGGAATTATTTTGGTCTTATCACTTCAGAACCAGGTTATAGGCTGTAATTGAGAACAAGGAGTGTGGTAAATCATTTACTTGTAACACTCTGATTCAGTGTCTTAGTGGAGTCTGAATAATGACAAAACAAAACTTTGTGTGTATATATATATATATATATATATATATGCTGAGTTGTGTTAAGCTAACAACATTATTCACGGAATACCTAATGAAATTAAGATATTTGATTAATCTGTAATTGCATCTTTTAAACATTGTGATTTGGATTTAAGACTTTCTAGAGATTCCATTATATAATTTACCCACAGGATTGCATGAGGTCATAAAAAAGAATCCACTGAATAAACTGAATTCACAGGCCTGGGCAAACCCGAACAAGTAATGCTGTCTGTTCTCTTTTTGTGGTGAGTGTGCAATCTATCTGGCATCCGTAACTATGTCCTAACACTGTTAAAAGTATGCCCATGGGTATGGTTTTTATATGCTGATTTTGTAATTCTAACCACAAAGACTTTTTATATTGGTGGGCCTTAAAAGGTTTAACCTCAAAACAGTGTTTAAGGTAAAGAAATGCGACTGATCCTGAATAATTCTGCTGTAGACAAGCACTGTATGTTGCATCATCATTTCCTGTCTCACCCTTCCTGCCTCCCTTCACCAGTGTGGAACATGTTCCAAACTCCATACATAACTTGGGACAGGCCCTTTTATCATATGTTGCCACCATCTCACCAGACGATGGCGCCAGCTGATCTAGATAGACTGCATTGTCACAACATCAGCTGTGGCAGAGCCCCACTCATGGAATCATACATTTTTTCTCAGCTATAAACACACGCACACACACGCACGCACGTCAGCTTTATTACTCTAGTCTTCAGTGTCACATGATCCTTCAGAAATCATTCTAATTTGCTGATTTGCTGCTCAAGAAACATTTCTTATTATTATCAATGTTGAAAACAGTTTAATGGCCCATATTATGCTATTTTAAAGGCTACTCATTTTGTTTTGGAGGTCTCCAATAGGTTCACATGCATCCACGGTCAAAAAACATCTAATTTTCTCATAATATACATCACCTAATTTGTCGAAGACTCTGAAAACGGTTTGTTTGAAGATTCAGTCTCTGTAAACTCCTCCTTTCCGAGAGCCTACTCTGCTCTGATTGGTCAGATGGCCCGGCCTGTTGTGATTGGTCTACAGCTTACAGCGCGTGCCAGAAACTAAACGTTGATTAGCCTACCTGAATTTCAGCTCCATAAGGCTTCCTCAGCGCTTAATATACAGTGATACGAACATTAACGATGGCGACTGTTTTTCCGTATCAATTCCGGTGCGAGTCCTCTTTCTTTTTAAGTGCATCAAAGTGGGTTCACAGTGCAGACATGTCGACAACACAAAACAAACTCTTCCAGGCCTCAGCTACAACTAGCGTTTGAGGGCGGGGCGTTGTTCGCAGGCAGCCAATGAAGACCATAGGCTGGCATTATGAAAATTTGTTACATTGTTAACAGTGTAACAGGAAGCGAGACTGGAATTGCTGACGTTTCGTTCCAGCAGTTCAGAATCGATTCTTTCTTTTAGGAGAAAATAACTTTATTCGCTGTGCAGACCTTATAAACAGCTATATTTAACTCTGCACGAAAGGTAATATTCGAAAAGCATAATACTTTATGGAAACCGTGATTCATTTTTT
The DNA here is from genome assembly GCF_949319135.1 of Squalius cephalus. Classification (NCBI taxonomy): domain Eukaryota; kingdom Metazoa; phylum Chordata; class Actinopteri; order Cypriniformes; family Leuciscidae; genus Squalius; species Squalius cephalus. Next base: position 32,751,728 of record NC_137129.1, on the reverse strand, counting down.
TAGGATTCTTTGATGAGTTGAAATTTAAAAGTGACCGGACTGAGCATTTTTACTCTTGCTAAGAGCAGAGGTTATAGATAGTGTCTGTTTGTCTGGTCTGATGGTAAACTGCAGGTTATGTCTCTAATGGCCTGTTGACATTATAGGTTATAGGTGACAAGATGCATGGCTTGACATTCTGACCTCCAAGACACACTCACATAAACACATGCTCACTTACATCAAGTGGGAAGAATACCCACTCACCCACCAGGAGCTGACATACTTAATTAAGCATTTGGAAAGCCTCAGAAATTGACAAACTTCTTTTTCTGTTCTAAATTTTTTCAGTTCTGCACTATTTGTTTTGTACAAAGGTTGCACCCATCCTCTTCACCATATCTGTTCCGAACACTGTTAGTCAGCTTGCTCAGAGCTCTATTTAAAGGATCCACCCCCTGATTCAAACCGGATCACTGTCTGGTCGGCCTGTCTGTCAAGCGCGCACTGCATGACGATGAGTGACTAATTGAACTCTGGTCTAGCAGTAAACTCCAGCCGGGTTTACTGCGAAACTCTTTTTTTCCCCACTGTGTGGGGTAGCAAGGTAAGTGATAGCTTGGGTGGTAAAGTTTTGACTCAAGGTTGCGATGAAAATAGATTTCAAAGCGACAGCTGTAATGTCACAACCCACACTCACTCATTTAGTATACGTGGTTCTATGAATATGCAAATTGGCCGCGCCCACTCACTCACACCAGCTCAGAGATCCACTAGTTGACGATCAAACGTTGACGTGATTGGTTTCAAGGTAGTTTGTGACGTCAGAAACACCAGCGATTTTAATCGGCGTTTTTGAAACTGTCTTTGGTTCACTGCCGTTTTAAGGAGAAAATACTCAGCAATGTCCTGACCTATGAATTTGGATATGGGTTGTCTTAAAAACACCACATATAAACAACCTTAAAAGCTGGATTTTCACCACAGGGGGGCTTTAAAACCAGCTAACAGGCCAGCTTGACTACTTTAGTCTGATTTAAGATGGTTTTCCCCATGTGCTATGTTCTTATTCTTTCATTCTAGTTAAAAAAGAGCAGTCTCTCTTTCACACAAATACGCACACACACAACCTTCAAAGCCTGTGGTTTTCAGTCAGGGGAACATCTTATGAAGGCCAAACTTCATGACAACAGGTGTGTCTGCTATATCCGGAGCCCAGAACAAAGGGACAACGACAGGCAATAATAGACATACTTGCGGTGACAGGGTTGACTGTGACGGCACAGCCTTAGTTTAGCTGTCAAAGGGAGAGTCAAGTTACACAATGGCGATTAACAACAATTTGCCTTTTTTTTTTTTCATTTGAAAGTTCTCATTTAGTTCTTGAGGTGTATATGAAATGTACATATGAAAGTATTAGCAAATATTTTAAATTCCTCACTGAAAAATGGAAAGGATTCTTTTTTCAAAAACTACTAAAGCTTTAAACCTCTACTGAAAGTCTGTTCGTGCCTGGAATGTTCTTTCTTATGTTCATTGTGTTCTTCTCACAAACACACTGATTTACAGCCCTGCTGCTAAATTTGCAGTCTCGAGGTAGTAATTTTCTCACCGAGGCCTTCAGGCATGAGTATACGAATATATGAGTATCACCCACACTTTTTGTCACCTCCTGCGAGTTATGGATGGGTTGGGAACCAAGATCGATTCAGAAAGAACTGGTTCTATTTGAAATAATATATATATATATTAGCTCAATTGACGCTCAAAGCTCAATACCATCCGTCATTGAGCTTTATACATATATATATATATATAAAAGCTCAATGACGTACGGTTAACAGTTCTTAAAAGGGTATTTGCCCATCGATGAAGACAGAATACCATATTTAAAATATTCTAACAGAGATTCCAAAGCAAATATGGTGACGCAACAACATCGCTACTGAAAACAGAAACGATGGCACATGTGTGGCGTCCAATTCCCAAATGAATGACTCAGATGAACTCAGACTCATTCTTGAACAGATGATTCTTACGAAACGGTTCATTTTGGTGAATCAACGACATACAGCGCGACCAGTGTAATTCAATTCCCGAACAAATGATTCTAATGAACCGATTCTTTTAAGTAAATCAACAACATGCAGCGTGACCGAATGTGCGCGAATGTTTTTATTTTTTTAAGCAGGTTCTTGTTAGTGAATTAACAATATACAACGAAACCAGTGTAGTTCGATTCTGAATGAATGACTCTCAAAAGCCGGTTCTTTTAAGTGAGTCATCAACATGCAACTTAACCAGTGTTCCAACTCTGAACAACTGAGGCCCTGTCCCAAATGGCACACTTCATGTACACTTGAGGTCTTGCAGACTTAAAATGGCCACTACGTGTGCGTGTCCGTTAAGTCCACGAGACCGTAGGGTGTCCCATTCATCAGGTGCTCGCGAATGCCTACTTTACGGCCTTGATACACACTTCTGCAGAGCCCACATTGAAGCAAGCTCCACAGTGGATCTCTACCCGACAGTCAAAGTGGTGTTATGTCATGAAAGTGTGGACTCAAGAGGAACAGGTTTTAGGGTGCCATTTGGGACAGGGCCAGACTCTCAACAGCCAGTTCTTTTTTGGATTTCAATCCATGTAATTACTGACTGGTTGTTCATATGACATTGTTTAGTTAAAGATACACGTTATGTGTTATGTCAATATAAAACTAGTGTATGAGTACATTTAAGGGTAGATGTTGGAGTCTGGATGGTTGACATCACAGCCAAAAAGGGAGGTAGTGATAGTGTCAGCTGTGGAGGAGTGATTGGAGAGAATGAGAGGAATGGAGGGGCGGGCCAACAAGAATCCCGGGATAAAGTTTTAAGAGTTGCATTTGTGTGCTTTGCGATCGTCAATCACTCACATCCGCAGCCTTCTTCTCAGATATCTCCAGTTTCTCCTGGGCGTCCTTCAGGGCCTCCGAGTATTTATCCAACTCATCTTCAGTTCCCTTCAGTTTCTTCTGCATCTGAATCAGCTCATCCTCATGCTGGGAGAAAGAAAAAAAGGAATATGAGCGTCATCCATCATAATACGTATTCACACAAGCACTCGTGCCCCAATCACTTCTACTTCAAACTGGTCAAGTCTTTTTGCCCACCTTCTCCTGGTGATAAGCTAAGTCACGCAGCTTACCAAAGCCATTCCTTGTCCTAATGTCAATACAATTACCCTCACAGGCAACCCAAATCTTTCACACGTCCTCAGCCCTATCCACAACTCCCTTCTCCATCTCTTGCTAAGACTCTGTTTATCCGCCCTGCATTCCAGTGGCAGATCACAGCCTTGCAACTGCTGTTTAGTGTTGGGATCAGGATCTCAGACTTCACAAATCAAGCCTTGGCGGTGGACGCTCTTTTTCCAAGAGGGATATTTAAACAGTTGTCAGCACTGCCAGGTGCATTATATTCTTAACACATTTAAATATTGTAAAATGACCCGGATTATGGATTTCGTCTCATGCTCAGATGAGTTGCCTTTGGTTTGGTCCAGAATGAAAAAGTTTAATAATTGGAGAAGTGGGGCTTTGATGCTTTAAGTGTCAACAGTGTTTCTTTCAAAAGGTTATAAGCACCATTAACCCCTTTCAATTCAAGAGGTTAAACATGGGTTTTCAGTGACCAGTTCTTAAAGGGATAGTTCACCCAGAAATGAAAATCCTGTCATCATTTACTCATCCTCAAGTTGTTCCAAACCTGTATGAGTTTCTTTCTTCTGTTGAACACAAAAGAAGATATTTTGAAGAATGTCGGTCACAAACAGTTGATGGTAGCCATTGACTTATTTAGTAGTTTTCAACTCTTTAGTGACCGACATTCTTCAAAATATCTTCTTTTGTGTTCAAAAGAAGAAAGAATCTCATACAGGTTTCGAACAATTAAATGATTGTAAATGATGTAACATTTTTATTTTTGGACATACTATCCCTTTAAATTATTATATATTCAGCCTCCTCCAATAAAAAAAAGTTCTTAAAATTCTTCTTTTCCCATTATTATACATCACTTATTGTAATGTAATAGCCTAACTAAATGTAATTTATACACATTTTAGAATTAGAAACATCCTTAAAACTAGTAACACAAATGGAGATGATGAAAAATGCTAAACAAATCAGAATTATATTTGTATGTAAATAATAATAATAAAATAAATCAAAATAAAATACAACTCTCTCTAATCATTCGAACTCAATTAAAAGCTCTCAAACTCAAGATCAGTTTTGGTTATCACTTTGACCTTTCCTCTTCCCCCTAACCTGTTTGCTTCTGTCCTCCGCTCCTTTCCTGTCGGTCTCCGCCTGCTCGGCCTGGTCCAGGGCGTTCTCCTTATCCAGCTTGAGCATCAGCATCTTCTTCTTGATGGCCTCCATCTTGGTGTCGCTGAGTAGGGCTCACGGTACGAGAAGAAGAAAGTGGCGGTGCAGTAGATGAGGGCTACTGGTTTAGGAACAGAAGCCGGTTAAGTGAGGAACGTGGAGAGAGGAAGAGAGAGAGAGAGAGGGAGTAAAGTGGGGAAAGACCAAACTCAGCCAGGGATAGTGGGAGGGCATTTATATCTGTGGGCATCATGCCCCGCCCCTTTTCAATTAAACCCCACCCACTCGCTCATTATAGCTCACCTAATACAGTCATGAGTCCTGTTTGGTGACTAATGAGGCGACGTTGTAGAGATGTTACATTGGATTTCAGGGCCTAAAATTCAGTTTAAAACTAATGGTGTCAACACCAATAAATTCACTGATATATTCCTACTTTTCATTTCCATCTACTGTTTTTATTCTTCTTTTCTGTTACTAGATCATCCCATTGTGGAAGAAAGAACTGGAAGATATGAAATGACAAAGACAGAAAGAATGGACGCAGATGGACAGAGCTGAGGTCCAGCTATAATAAGACAAAGCCGCTGTGTTTGTGACAGGCACAGGTGTGTGTGTGTGTGTGTGTGTTACATTACTCGCATCCCCAGCTGCACCGTTCCCTTTATGGCTCGTCAGTCGCCACAATGATCACTTTACAGGCTTTTTCCTAATGTGAGACACTGTTCTATCATTAACTCGCCCGGCCACGTATAACAAGGCTTTGGGGAACCACTCTTGATGTGGTAAGATTGCCACCAATGCAATGGTATTCAACATTCCCAAACACACAGCCATCTAGATGATTTCTCTCTCTAGATCTGTATTTATTCATAGAGCAAGGCTTATTTTGTTCATTTTATTTTATTATTTGTTCCCCACTATTGTAGTATATAAATCATGTGACTAATTACAATTATACACACAAAATGTATCAGTTGGCCTTCTTTATAATTACGATTTTACACATTTTAGAATGAGTAAAGTCATTAAAAATATGAACTAACACAAATATGGGAATTATGTTGGGATCAAATAATGCTAAACAAATCAAAATTGTATTTCATCAAAGTGCAACGCATGTAAATGTCATATTTTAAGTATATAAAAATAAAAATAAATGTAAAAATAAAACAAAATAGTGTAGATTTTCACATCATTCATCCATCATTCTGCATTATTAGTGATATACGAGTATGAAAGCAATAGTGAAATAAGTCATTCATGTGCATCTTAAAGTGTGCGTTCCACTAAGCGCTTGCTGATGTGAAGGGACAATGGTGGTGTCGGGTTATGGGTGACCAGACTATTTTTAGTCCGGAGGCCAGGCTAAAGTTAAAGCTCATTGTTTAAGAATAAATAAAATACAATGTATTAGTATTCAGACTTGCTTATTATACAATGGTATTCAGAATGGACAAACAACATTTTGTATTATGCACAAATGGAAAGTTTACACAAGTCAATGCTTTATGATAAATCTAGGCTCTTAAATGTATCCCATAATTCCTGCAGTGAAGGCAGTTCATTGTAAGGAGAAAGTAACTCTTGCACTGTAATACAGAGCCAATGCACCACTTTATTTTGAGTGCTCCTTTTGTTTGATAGATATAATCGTTCTTCTAACACACTCTTTTGGTTTAGGACAGTGAAGTGATGGATGAGGTAGAGTGTGTATGCGTCTGAATGCCAGCTATGCTGCCTGTGCAGCCAAGCTATTAATACTCGTCTCTTGGCTGACATTGTTTTACGGATTAGCTGCTATCTAGGGACAAAGATCTGGATTTTAGATAGGCTATCGAAATGCACATTTAAATATACATGGTTTACTATTATTATTATCATTTTCATTGTTAAAAAAGGATAGAAAACGTACGAAAATCTGTTTGTATGCAGATTAAATAGATCATTGGAACACTCCGTTTGGATTGGTCAATCGCGATACACAGCCGATTCTAAAGATTTCATATAAAACACTCTCATGGTAATTCATGTTTATGTTTCGCGTATTTGTTGCAAAATTCGTATAAATTCACCACATTTAAATTTACCACCAATTTACCAAAAAAAAAGTCAAATAGTTCGGCTACATCTCATGAGAACAGGTTGTAGAGAGGATTACTTTGGAGGACTTCAGTGGTGTTGGTGGTAATGCATTACAAGTAACATGTGTTACATAATCAGATTACTTCAAGTACACATTACAAAATATCTGAGTTACTTTTCAAGTAAGTAATGCAAGTTACTTTGCTTTCCCATTTATTGACTGACAGCTCTCCTGTCATTTGCTGCTAACATTCGCTTATCCAATTCAACCACAGTATTAAGCATATATTTATTTTTTATTTTAGTTTAATTTGTGTACAATCCAGAAGGGCCCAGATGAGAAAAAGTAACACAAAAGTAATGTAACACTACTTTGCATAAAAAGTAACTAAGTAATGCAATAAGCAATAAGAAAACTTTTCCCAACACAGTATTAATATAACTGTAATTTTTCTCACACTTTGATTTACTCTCATACAAATTTAAGATAAAAAAAACAATCCCGATGATGTTGTATACCAACAATTTTTATTTTATTCACTTCGATATATCTGAAACACTGTATGAACATTTCAACAATGTTTGTCATTTTCAATACAAACATTTTTTATGTGACTTCAGTAAATCCTATGTTTTCTTATAGTTACTTCAAAACATGAAGAATATCATCCTACAATAATTTCTAAGACGTTGCTTCCTGAAATGTTCAGCTGACTAAAATAAAAGCATATATTTCAGCAATATTCAGCCAAGCAAATTTTGGCACATAGTCAAGTAATGGCAAAAAGAACATTCTTAAACAAAATTAAAACAGAAGCAAAACTGTAGTTAAGACACATCAAATGTTGGTGTTACTGGCATATTTCGGTGATGTGATCTATTTTAATCAATAAATCTTCTTATATTTACAAAGCATTCCCCATTAACGCACACTGTGGGTTGAGGAACCATTCATAATATCATACTACTCTTATCATAATAACCTTCCTGGTTTTATTAAGATCATTGCTATAGATGTAAATATATATTCCTATATATTGCTATAAATTGCAATATAAGTCCTTCATAAAAATAATAGTCATTTTTGTTATAGAGCCAGTAGTTTTGGTCCCAGTATATTATGTTGGTATATATTTCAAGTTATGGCTTCTTTCTAACTGCTTCAACATGCCTGAAATAATTGATCTTTCCATTCAAAATAAAGGAAAATAAATAAATGTAAAATAAAGCGCAAGAAAGAGACATTTCTTTACAATGACCTCTCACGAACAAGAACGAGAAAGTTTCGCATGCTCCAGCATCGGTACAATGATCTCACATACAGTACATACATCTCAACGGTTTCTGCCGGTACCCTTGAGCTGGATCAGTCATGTTTGGTTTATTTAGATACTTTAAGAATCTCAAGACAACTATCAAGTGCAAAGTCCCATTATTTGCATGACTCCATCTCCATCACGGTGCTTTGGCATATCCTTATTGGTCCGTGGATGTCAAAAGCCATATGTTTGGATTCCAAGAAGACACGTTGAATATTAACATGTCATAAACGGCCACACAGAAGCTGTAAGCAAAATTACTGGATACAACTAAATACTGTATGTATATAATGGAATGAATATTCATAAACTAAGTAAGACTCTTCCCTGGTCAGAGGAGTCTATAGTCTGTTCCAGGCCAGTCTTGGGTTGAGAAATCCAAAATACATTAGCAGTGTGAGACCTCTCGGTCCCGGGGGTCTGTCGCGGACTCGCTCTCTTCAGGAATGTCCTGCAGATCTGTAGATGATGACAGTCATATTTAGACATTAAACTCAGAGATGAGACAGTTTTAAGTTCTGTATTTTGCCAAATGATCTGGATGAAATGAACTACTTTTTGACTACACGGTACACATTCTTGATATACATTACATTACAGTCCAAAATGAACACTAATCTGCCAAATGCAGATTAAATTGGCCTTTGGAAAGTAAATCAAATTGTTTTAGTTGGCCGGTAACCTTATGGAACTGATAATCCGAGACCGATAATAGCAAATATACAATGGAAAATACCTTTCATATACTTCATTCACTACAATTTTATGTTGGTCAGAAATTTTTATGATCAGTACATTTTCTCAATTCCAAAGATCAGAAGATCAAGATCAAGATCAATTTCTGAAGATCAAGATCTAAAGCAATCCTGAGTTCAAACTAAAGTAATTATAATGCATTCTACAAGTAATTGAAGAAAAGAGTGCAGAGCAACAACAATAAATGCTGCTAACCTGCTATTTTTCCATAGGAATTAAGTCTAAGTAATGATTCACATTCCTTTGCTAGCAACATATTTACCTAGACACTTTTATCATAATTCATCCACACGGGGAACAATGTAAAAAAAATATTTTTTTTTCGTTTCTTTTTTTTTGAAAATGAAAACGTTTGGGGTCAGTAAGATGTTTTAATGTTTTTGAAATAAGTATTTTATGCTCACCAAGGCATGGTGATGTCCCTAAAAGTAATTAAGAAAATAATAATAAAAAAGCAATAATTTCTTAAAATACTGTATGCTGAACACTTCCACATGCAGCATGAGTAGTATGCCATTTCAAACACACCTCAAGACTGTGATTATATAATTTCAAGAGGCTTTAAAGTCAAACCTCTGTGTGTATAAGTGTATGTACATAAGGTATGTTCATTGTGAATGACACACTAGGTCTGTGTGACACATTCAACCTGCAATTATCCACCTATAACACACACGCTCACACATTAGTAATCCACCTAAATGTACTGTACTTAAAACATTTTTTTTTTTTTTGACTAAGCAGGTTCTCCTGTCTGACAGATTTTAGTGTGTGTGTTGTAAGTTTGTGTACCTTTGTGTGTGGGTGTGTGGAATGTTTCATGTGCTAAATTCAACATGTGTTTGTTTTTTGCACACTGGTTGCATAATCGTGTGTAGGCTGCTATTAGTGTTACAAAGAGCCAAAGTTTACAGAATTCTGGGTGAAGTGCATCTACGCAGACTGTCTGATAAATATGTAATCATTTCATATAAAAATGGAGCAAAGTCAAAGCCAACAACTTCCAGGCAACCAGTCTCCTACATTGTGCTATTCTCTTGTATCATTCTCATATAATAAACTTAATTCAATATTTAAATGTACATTTATTTACCGATTTATTTGTTAAGTAGCTAGCTATATAATAATATTTAACATTATTATCTTAATATTATAAATATATTTAATATTATTGTATTAATTATATATATAGTATAAATATGTTTCCTTTTAAAAAACAACTAGATATGTAAGTATAAATGTATTTATATTATTTGTTATAATAATGTCGTTCTGTGTCATATCTACAGACCTCTGGGGCTTTCTGAACGAGGAGACACCCTCGAATCCACCTCATCGTCATCATCATCATCATCATCATCATCATCAGATATCACGTCCACTTCCACATCACTGCATTCCTGCAGGCCGTCTGATTGCTCCATCGATTCCTGGCTAGCCAATGGGGTGTCAGTGTTGGGGTCAGTATCACTTTCTCTGCGAGTTGATGGGGCCTTGAAGTGAGGAAATGAGAAGCAAATGAGATATTGCGAGCTACTACATTGTAGGTCTTATATACTTTGAGCAAACACCACATGGCACATACTAAAGTGCATTGCTTGCACCTTGCTTGCGATAACATCAAAAGTGCAAAAGTTATATTTAAAAAAGGCCAAATTATAACCTTTTACTCTTGATTTAGTTTTTTTGGGTCTACTAGAATAGATTTTCATGCTTGAAATTTAGAAATGCAAAAAATTTTGCATTGTTGCAGCACCTCCCTTCCCAGTCTGTCAGTAACTCTCTGTTTAGTTCCCGTCTCTATTTAGCTCCTCCTTCCCAAAAGCGCAATGTGCTCTGATTGGTTGACTTGACCAGTGTGTTGTGATTGGTTAGTCCTGGGAGGTATACCAGTTCATACCGAATACCGGTGTTTATTTTTGTTATGATATAAATTTTTAATATACCACAATACCGGTGTATGTCGCTTTAACAACAATCGGAACACTTTGGACACTGTTTGAGAGGGTCCGTTTTCACTGGTGCTGCACAGCTGTATGTGTTACTAAGCGTGACGGTGAAGATGGATAGGTTAAACTATAATTGATAGCTGTAAAATTATATTACAGTGTTTCCCATACATTGGTTCACAGTATCGACTCTGCCCGCCACAAATAGATTTTCCAAAAGGCTTTGACATTGTTGAATAAACATGAGCACTGCACGTTTCAAAGTCAAAACGTGGCGCGGGTGTTTTTATATGAATGCATCTTTGAAGGGAACTGACTGTCTTTAGAAAAGTTTCGATGTTATTTTAATTGAATCTTTCTTTATCTTTCCTGATAAAGCAGCGTTTATGAGCTTTGTGTAGTCGTTACCGGGGAAACCGCTATTTCTCCTAAAGCGCCTCCTGCTGGCACCTCTTTGTAAACGCCATCATTTTGTGGGGCCTTGCAAACCTGTATTAATAGTGTTGTGGAATTTTTCTACAATATTCACTCAGGACAGTACAATAGGGCATTCTAAGTCAATCTACTGCAGTATTTACTTTGTGCTCTGTAACTTTGCAGACATTTTTCATTCTCAGGCAGCAACATTACACACTGAAGAAAGTTGACAATGTAAAAAAAGCATAATATGTCCTTTTCAAAATGTTTTAAACTCGCTAAATGTAGATGATAAGATGAACTCACCTGTGATCTTGTAGTTCCAGCTCCATCACCTAGAGAGGCGCTATGGGTCTTAAGATCCCTGAGCTGTTTCTCCAGCTGGGCTCTGGCTCTCTCGCTGTCCCTGAGTTTGCCCTCGGCTCCCCTGAGGCGTCCGAGCTCCTCCTGCAGGAGACTGTGCTGCCGTTGCAGCAGGGCCAGCTCACCCAGCGAGCCCATGTCACTGGCACTATCCCGGGACAAAGAGCGGACTGTACGAGCCCCTGGGATGGCTGGGGAGACAGGGCTCTCTCTTAGGCAGAGCTCTAAGATGGAGTCCTGTCGGATCACCACACCCTAGGAGAGACATTTCTTTAATTTTATATTTTGCCACTTTATTGACATTAACGTTTTATTTTGGATCCTGTTTGTACGTAAGTGCTTAGAAGATTTGATAAATGTATTTTGCAATGCACACATACCTGCAGAACGTGTAACTGAGCACTGAGATTCACCAGCCTTTGTGACACCTCCTGAAACACAAGACACATTTGTGATGCGTCACATTAATATATAGACACTAATCTATTTAAGCCAAGAGGATTGCAATATTTAATGGAGGATTTAATGGATACTTTGTGGATTTAGCAGATAACGGAGTAAAAAATTCATACTGATAATGTAAATACTATGCTAATACTTTCTCACAATACTTTCTTAATACAGAATCTCACAATTTTGCCTTTTTTTCTCTCAATTGTGAGTTTACATCTCGCAATTCTGCCTTTTTTTCTCAGAATTGCATGTTTATATCTCGCAATTCTGACTTTATAACACGCAATTGGGAGATACAAAATCAGAATTGTGAGATATAAACTCGCAAGTGTCTATTTTTTCCTTAGAATTGGACTTTATTACTATAAATTCTGAGAAAAGAAGTCAGAACTCGCAATTCTTGACTTTTTTTTCTTAGAATTGCATGTTTATATCTCGCAAATTTTGACTTTATGACACACCGTTGTGAGTTTATTTCTTGCAATTCTGACTTTATAACACGCAATTGAGACTTTATATCACTTCATTACTCCAGTCTTCAGTGTCACATGATCCTTCAGAAATCATTATAATATTCAGATTTTCTGCTCAAGAAACATTATTCTTATTATCAATGTTGAAAACAGTTTTAATGCTTAATGCTTAACCATGATACAATTTTTAAGTATTATTTGATAAATTTTTTTTTAATTTGAAATCTTTTGTAACATTGTAAATGTCTTTTGATAAATTGAATGCATCTTCGCTGAATAAAAGTATTACTGTTTTCTTAAGTTACTGATCCCAAATTGAATTAGTCAGTAAATTAAAAAGCAGTAGTCAATTTGCTAGTCACTCTAGTTTAAAGGGTTCTAATGCAAAAAGTAAAACAATAGCTTTTTTAGATGGCACACATTAAGCCCGCTCTTGAACTAAATGTTAGTACCTCACTTGGTGGCTTGTCCTCCGTTTGATTCCCATTACCATCCTGTACAGAAACAAATGTTTTGCATTATTCACACAATCATAATTCTGAACCAGCAGTTTCATTCAAAAGCTTTAATTTGTCAGCACACATTGAAAAGCACAATCTTGCTATGTGTCGATGAAAAGGGAGATAAAGTGCAGCTTTCAAGCACCAGTGGTGAGTCGTGATGGAGAGTTTTTGGTAGATTCAGGTTGCTATGGAAACCTGCGAGTTTCAGATGACTAATTTTTTTCACCATTACATAAAAACTCAGTAATAGCATCGAACCATATTATTATGTGCATAATTATTACATTTCATGAAACATATTTGATGCAGGCAGATGTGAATGTCAAAGATGGTGATAACAAACAGCTCACTAACAGATTATATTTTCTAAAAAATAATGTTTTGTATACCTGAGCAGTTTGGTTCTCCTGAGAGCCATTGACTAATACCTCTTGTCCATCTGGAAGTACAGAGGAAGCACAATGGTCAGAAAAATGGGTTTACTTAGTAGGGGTGTAACGGTTCAAATTATGGTTTGGTTTGTATCACGGGTTTAGGATCACAGTTTCGGTACAGTTCGGTATGTTCAGGAAAAAAAGGACTACAATCAAATCAAAATAAAGAAAATAAGGACAAGATACAAATAAACAGAGATTTGTAGGTTTTTCAGGTAAGTCTTAACTACTTTTCAGATACATAAATTGAATAAAAGTAATCAAATGTAAAATAACACTGCATGTAATCTTCACTGTATAAATTAAATAAAGATGAATCCTTATTAAAGTTACAAAAGTTATTCATTCAAGAGAAGTGAGTGATTTTGTGAGTCTTTTGTTGGTTGATTAACATTAAAAACACAGAAAGCAGCAGGAATATTAAGTTGCTGTTAATTTAAGACAATGCACGGATCCAATACTGATACAACACACATGCATTTTGTCTTCTGTTTATGTTCCTTTTATGTTCACTTAAGACATAACCTACTATGGTTGCATGTCAAGATGGGCATGATATGACTTTGTGTGAATTTGTCACATCACATCACATCACTTTAGTATTCACATGCTGTCGCTTCGGATAAGTGCGCACACAATAGTTCTCTTATGCGTCTTCTTGCACTTGACTGTTTAAATTGGCAATGCTTAAAAAAACAAAAATGATAGATTGGCCCGATTGGGGTGGTGACAGTTCCGTCAACTGTCCCGAGCGTCTTTCACGCTGGTGCTGGGCAATCAGGCAGTCCTATTTTTTTTTAGCCCTGCCCAGTGCTTTCGTTATTGTTGTATGTATGTCCGAATTTACACTGACTGAGTGCCTTTTTAAACACAAAAGGCAATGTGTGCTGTTTTGGTCTCACCTGTGCTCACGCGCTATCAACACCGGGGTGATGGCTGGTCATATTAGAACATACGGCACTCGCATCGAACAAAGTTTACAAAGAGTGACTGTTTTGTCCACTTTTTTTAACCGTTTAACCGTTTTAACCGTTAGACCCCTAATATTTAGCCAATCATACATATTAAAGGCACATTTTATTTACATATTGCATGTTTTGTTTTTGACACCTACTGATTACTAGCGCTCCACTGTGGTTGTGATGGCCGTTGGAACTGCAGGGCAGAGGAGCCTCAAAACTGGATCCTAATATCAGCTCTGTCAATCTGTCCACTGCAGAGAGAGAAAGATAGGGACATCATGACATTTTACAAGATATTATGAAAGATCTGAGGATGGGCTCAGAGGATTTAGCTAAAAATGGATGGTGAACTTTTCAAAATAGGAAAAAAAGAATAATCAAACTTTTTTTTTTTTACTTTCACAAAACGAGACAGAAACGTGCAGAGGCATACGGGCAGCAAGTATGAATTTTATAACATTTTAATTTTTTTATGTTGTTGTTAATGTTGTTAATACAACTAATATATTATGTGTGTGTGTGTGTGTGTGTAAAATACAACAAAAAATGGTACTTTAATGATCTGTCATTTATTTATTCAGATGCTGAAACTGATTAAAAATAAGTGTACATTTTTGTATCTCTATGAAATAAACACAAATATATAAAAAAAAAAAAATAAAAAACCTGACTACTACCTGACATATATATTTTTATATATATATGCCAATACTGATGTTTAAAAAAAAAAAAAATCATATTATACATATAATCAGAATTGGTAAGCACGTTTATATGGTTGTGAATTTTTTACAAACATTTCAAGCCAGTCTTTTTTAAATATAGCCTCACATGGCAAAACCTCAGACCAAAATTCTACCTTCGTTTCTGATGCCATTCACTGCTTACTCATAGTGTGAATACAGTAACCTGTTAATATGGGCGTTGAAAGAAATGTGCACTAGAGGGTGAAACAAGCCTTATGCAGGTGGAACACCCTGCTTCAGCCACAAATGTCACATCCTGTCTGTCTTACCCTCAGTTATGGCCTGTGTGAGCAGCTGTTCTCCACGCAGTGCCTGAGAAGACTCGGCTCTGAACAGGTTTCTGGAACAGGATGGCTGCATGACCTCGTAACCTCCCATGACCTCCGCCAAGTCAGAGAACAGGGTGACCCGCTCCTGAAGCAGCTCTAACACCTCCCTGTCCTTCTGCTGGATATCAGCTGAAACAGAGCATGAGGATCAGTACATGCTTCTTCACGCTGTCAAAATAGTGGCCTTGTACCACCTTCAAATTCTGTGTAAAGATGTCATGACAACTTGACATGACAACAACTGAAGTGATTCCTTAAAATAAGAATGAAAAAGTGTTTGCCCCAATATTGGCAGTGTGAATATATGTGTGTGTGTAGTGTTTAAAGCAAACCTTTTAGTCTCCGCAGAAGAGCCTTGTCTTCTGTTTCTATGAGAGGGAATTCTTCTCTTGATGGACAGCTGTGTGATAAAACAATGATGGTAAAGAACAATGACCATTAGAAATGGTAGTTTTAAATGGTTAGTTTATGCCCATTAGCATTGAAGTCATCTTTATGTTAGCTTCCCCACTTTTAACAAGTATAAAGATTTAATATGTACAGTCTTTCTCTTCTGGGAAAATAGACCAATTATATATTTTTTGTCCAATAAAATGCTATCTAAAATGAAAATATTGTGCTAATGCTGGTATTTTGTTTGCTAGCTTTTTTCTCAAGGAAGTGGTGAGAATGTATTCATTTTGAAAGTGACTTCTGTTGCCATTGCGTATGGCAGTTTTTTTTTTTTAAAACTGCCCTCCGTGGAGTAAAAAAATAAACAAATCTATTAATAAATATTTAAATAAAAAATATAAATAATAATAATAATATAAATAAAATGTTCTGTTTTGGTTTAGTTTCATTGTGTTTTGGTTCTGTTTTCCCTGTTCTGTTTTCCCCGTGTTCACTAGTTAGTTTCCTTGGTTGTTAATTAGTTCTACACACCTGTTCCATTTGATCTTGATTAATCTCCCCATGCATTTAAGCCCTGAGTTTCCTCAGTTAATTTGTCCAGTATTGTCTTTGTTAAGTGTGGTTGAGAATTAGTTTAACCCTGCGATCTCCTGAGTGTTCCTTTGTGGATCTAATAAAGACTGTTTTCGTTTGATTCCTCGTCTTCGTGTGCATTACTACAGTCACTAAGTGACAGATAATACATATGAATTATTATGAACAAAAAGAAACACATAAAAATGATAATTATTATTATAATTATGTATAATAATAATAATAATAATAATATAAAGAATTAAGAAATAAAATATAAACAAATAAATAATTTCCCATGCATAAATAAATAAATGGATCTTCTATATGTTTAATTGTAGGAAGGAGTTCCCTCGTAAGTGGATTGTAGTATTTGCGGGTCCTTGGCATCAACTGAATTAAATTAAATGAAACCCCCGATCTATAAAGCAAGCTGTACAGTTTGGTTATGCAGGGCTATAATGTAAACAAAAGCTATTGGCAACTCAAGCTTCCCACAGAACTGACATATGCCTTTTAAATGTCCCACCCCTGAATATTAAAGAAAGTGCTTTCATGTGATTTTCTAATTCCACTGCCAAGAGAGAGGTCCTGAAAAATGTCAAATGGTAACTGTGAGTGCTGTGCGGACTGTTAAGAGTGTGTTCACATGTGTGTACCTGCTGATGGTTTGCTGTATGTGCCGTAACCAAATGTTTCTGTCTTCTTTAGAGGCTGCATAGAGCTCATACATCTCAGGTGGGCTGGACTCACTGCTTATCAGGAACAACCCTCGCTCTTGATTGGCTATGTCTCGGACCAAGAGATTCTGCAGTGACACCACCGCAGACTTATCCTACAGAGAGAATGAGAAGAAAAGAGATATTGTTGTCAGGTACAGATTTACAAAAATAAATAGCTTAGAAAAGTAATAGCAAATTCCTCTTCATCAAGTCTCACAATTTGAGGTATCACAGGACGAGTTACAATGTCTACGTCATAATGTTTTCTGCAAATGTTTACGTCACAATGTGAAATATTAGCATGACGCCCGCCCACAGACATTCGCAAAGAAAGATGATGAGGTTGTCGCGGAGACGCTGTATGTTTAGATGTAAAAGCAAAATCCCTTCGTTAGGCATTTTGAAAAAGGACGGAATTAGGAATCATTGGAGATTTATTCATAATGCTGTTCCTGAGCAGTGCAATCCAAAAGTTAGCTTGTGTACAGCACATTTTACAAAGGAGAACGTGGGAGAGTACAACATTTCCGACACACGCTTAAAGTGTTTGGCCAATCACAATGTACCAGATTAGCCGGCCAATCAGAGCTCTCTGGGCTTTTCGGAAGGAGGGTCTTTGTTGAAATCAGCGTTCTAGACAGACTGGGAATAGAGGTGCTGTTATAATGTACATTATGTGGAAAAATAAAGTGTTTTTTGAACATTAAAGTATGCTAACCTATTCTATTAATTACACCCAATAAACAAAATGACGATCTTTTAAAATAGCATCATATGACCCCTTTAAAACTTTGAACAGAGCGAAAAGTATGAGCACTAGCAATATGGATACGTGGCTTAGCAAGCAAAGTAACTTACCAAACTGGCAAAGATGTACCGTTGATCTTTCTCTTGCAAGAATACTAGAATGTCAGTCATCAACAAAACCTGAACATCTACAACAGAAAGAAAAAGGGAAATGCAGTACATTAATACACCCACAAGCAGAAGAACATGTCAGCTAATACAATAGCGTGTTTGTAAATCTCCATCTGACACATCACATTACACTTCCTCATAACCAGCCGCAGTCTTCCGTACCTTTGAGCCGAGAGCCAGGCGTTTTCCAGAGCAGCGTGCCTTCGTGTATCAGCTGCCTCCGGAGCAGTTCGGCCGGTCTGAACAAGGCTCCAGAGCGGAGTTTGGCCTCAGCCCGCGGGTCGACCCGGGAGCGGATCTCTTGCAGCCGTTGTGTCCTTTCTAGCTCCAACACCTGCTGGTCCACCGAACTGAGCAGCTCCCGCATACAAGACAACGCATGTAACAGACCTGAAGCTTCCTCTGGATTGTCTGCATTGTTACACACAATAATCAGTTCATAAAAAATGTCTATAACCAGGGGCATTTAAATGACTTTACCCTCCTAAAATGTGACCATTATGTAATTTTTTTTAAAAATAATACATCATATTAGAAGGAGAGAGTAGTTTATAGACATGGAGGGGAAGGGTGGAGGTGAGAACCTGTTTAAATACAGTTAATATTGACACTGACGACATACGCCCGAGTCTCACCTTTGGTGTTGTCATATATACGTTGCACCAGGACAGGGTATTTAGTGATGCGCTGAGTGACCAACAGGATGCACTCCTGGAACCCGTGACGACGCAGTAGAGGACCCCGATTCGCCCTCTGAGAGGACACAGAAGGAAAAAGACAATGATAAATGGACAGTTAACCCTTTCTGCCTCTGTGCACTGTATTTACAGAACTGTCACTTGCCAGATCGGGCCAGAGCTGCATCTTCACGCAAGTTGATGATTTGTGTGTGTTTTTAAGCCTTGCCAACTTAAATATTCAGTGCAAATAGACACGAAAGTACCCGCGTCTCTCAGTGGTACTCGTGTGCTGTGTGACAAGTTTTGTGTGCGCAACAACACACATCCAAAGTGCGCGCCCAGAACGCTGCGCATCACAGCGCCTGAATACTCTTGTCGATTATCCTCGCAAACATAGTCGGTTATGTCTTAAGTAGATGTTAACATGAGAGATAAATGCATGTGTAACAGTACATTAGATATGTGCAACTCTTCAAGTGACAGCAGCCTAATATTCCTGCTGCTCTCTGTTTTTATGTTAATCAAACAAACTCACTGGCTCTTGACTGAATAACTGCAATAAGGGTTAATCTATATTTATACAGTGAAGACTATGCAGTGATATTTTACATTTGCTTAATATATCTGTACCTGAAAATCTAGTTTAGACCTACATGAAAAACCTGAAAAGAACTGTTTTTTCATTTGTATATGTTTGTTCTATTGTATTTATTTGTGCTATTGCTTGTAATTTGATTATTTGTTCTTTTTTTATTACTGACTGTCTGTCACAGTATAAACGCATGAAGATGAAGATCCAGATGAAGATTCCAAAAGTCTTTAATTCAATACACAGGGTAGCTACAGCATAACACAGGCGAGACTGAACTGAAAACACAGGCAAACGAGGTGATCAATGACAACACAGTTGAACGTGATGGCCAATCATGTTAGATTCCATGACAACCAAGAAGAAGCGGAAAAACTGAAGGAAAACAGGAACTGATGAATGCAAACTAAAAGTCCATGAAAACGAATTTAAACACATAAGTTAGACTAGTAGTTTTTGGTGTCATAACCTCATTTATTTAAGGTTACATGGATCAAAACAACTAGAACAATAACTAGGCCTGTGGTGGGGCCAGTGAAAATTTTGGCAGGGCAAGTAGAAAAAAGCGGCAAAGTTGAACCCTGCTGACTGTAATAAAACAAAACTTGAAAACGATCCCAAAGTGAAAGTTTGATGCCTAAATTCACTTGTAGCAATATAATATAGTATACATTTTCATTTCGGCCAGTTTCTTTTGTTTTAAAATACTTTAATCTTGACAAGAAATTGGACTGCGATGCTGATATGGCGATAAAAAAAAATTAAACACATAAATACTTATAATAATACTAGTCATAATAATAATAATTATTTTATTATTAGTAATAATACTATTATGAAGAATACAAATATATTAATAATAATAATAATAATTATACATACATACACATACATACATTTAAAATCAGCCATTTGTTGGTCTCATACAGAATTTTACTAACAATTTTATTACACAATGTATAATATAGCATAAATGAATTCAGTCAGTATTTTTTGTTTTGAAATCTTACCATGAAAATAGCCTTTGATGCTAGATAGATAGATAGATTTTGTTAAACAATACCTCCTCATATATCATGAGCAGTGTGCTACCTTCCACACCACTGTTCTGAGAATATTTAACTTTTTAAAGCATATTAGTATTACTGTGATATCGATAATTGTGAAATTTCACCTGTTTTGCTACCGTGACCGTCCTAAACTAAGCTATTACGAAGTAAAATAAAACACAAGAGCTGAACACAATCATGATACCTGGAAATCTGATGATTCACACATCTCTGAGAGTCTGCAGGCATTTAATGCATTAATGCACCCGCCCACCATCATTCATCACTCAATACCACTCTATCCTCCCACTTGAAACACACGAGACAACACCTGACCCGGTTATGCAAACACATAACGCACATGGACATGGTCATTCTTGTTCTTACCCGTATAAAGAGCTGAAGTCTCTTGTCTCTGGCCAAAAGCTCTTTGTATAGTTTGACAGCCTTTATATGCCGACTGCAGAACTCAGAATACGTCTTCAGCATCTCGTCTGCACACTGACCTGAGAACTGACATATACACACACAAACAGTGAACTATGAACATTTTGTTCCTTGAAACTTGAAAGCTTTCAGCATCCCACTCTCATACACTCATTTCCATTTGTCACTATTTCTTTCTTTTTGACTTTTCAAGCCCTCTACAACATGACGTCATCAATTTCTCCTTCAAATTCATGCAATGAATTTATATTAGGATATTTTTGAATTCTTATAAAGTATTTATAAGTTTTTAGTTAAATTAGTTTTAAAAACATTGTTCACTTTTTTTTACAGTAATGCATTAAATTGACAGCTCTACTTTATGAAACATTTTAAACTGGCAATCAAAACAGATATGCTAATCCAAAATCACTTATGACTGGCCAAATGTACCCAAACGCATTTACACCCCGTTCCGCCCACGTAAACTCACAAATGCACTCCTACCTGTTTTATTAGCACATCGCTGATCTGAGTGATGGTGAAATTGTTTGTGCTTTCAGGTTGCAGGCTGTGAGCGCGGCGTTCGAGGAGCTGCGTGAGGAAGTGTGTGTGTAGCGTCAACAGGCGCTCCAGGCAGGGGAATAGCGCGTGCACGACCCCCGGCTCCAGCTGCACTTCCTCCAGCATGCCCCGCCTGAACACGCCCTCCATGATCCGCAGGGTCCGAACGTGATGGAGCTCCGTCTGGATCAGCTCTGAAATGATATCACAGAGGTTGAGCTGTACAATTTAAAACATTTAAAATGTCTTTGGTGGACATGTACCCCAAATTAAATATTCCCACTGTCCTTACTGAGGGTAGATAAATGTGATGTGAATGAAAACAATGTAGTGAAGCAAAGAAGTACAGAACAGTCCATATGTTACAATCTTGTGTACACTGGTGTTGCTACTTTCTTAAATTAGTACATTTAGATTATCTTTCCAGTCATCTAACACTCACTTAAAGTTAATCTTCAAAAACAATAATTTAGTAACATGGTTAAATGTAATCTTCCGCAAATCTCAAAGTGTAAGCCCATTTTTTACACTGTACATTATGCTGTAGTGCCTAAATTCACTTAGCATTACAAATTATGCCTTGTTTTTTTGGTTGTTGTTGTTTTATTTTGACAAATTAGTATAAAATATTGATATAGACCCTTTATTAGTTATTATACATAATTTTTATGTATTTAAAAAAACTTTAAATAAATAAAAAGCCACAAGGACAAGATGTACAATCTGTTTGTTTTCATTTGCAAAAAAATAAATACAGTGTCTGGAAAAGCACTTAACAGTACTTGTAATCATGTTTCAGAGTCGACGGCCCATTTACAGTCATAAACATGCTTCGATTTTAGACTTAGATCTGCGTTTTTTTCTCTAACCATAGATGACGTCTTGTCTCTTGATAACATCTTTACGGTGGGTCTGCAAGTAGGTGGAATCTACCGCCATGCTCCAGGAATCTGCCTCAAATTCCTGGCCTTCAAACTCCAAATCTTCCAGCAGAGAGTTGAAGAAGCCCTCTCCTAAAAACAAGAAAAATACAATTTCTGTATTATAGCTTCAGTTTCCAGGTAAACAGGTTGGCCAACATGGAATTTGGGGGATTGATCTATAGCCGATCACGCCAATCAAAAACAATGCTCATCATAAGAAATTTCTTTTTTTCATAAGCTGGTAAGTACACTGCTCTATTTTAATATTTTAAAATGTAATTTATTCCTGTGATGTCAAATCTGAATTTTCAACATCATTACTCCAGTCTTCACTGTCAGATGATTGTGCTGGTTAATATATTTGTGGTAACTGTAATTCAGAATTCTTTGATGAATATATACAGTTAAAAAGAACAGCATTTATTTGATATAGAAATCTTTTGTAAAATTGTAAATGTCTTTACAGTCAATTTCAAACAGACTTCTTTCAAACAATTTAATGACTTCTTTCAAAAACAAATTACTAACTGGAAAAATCTATGTATATGACCGCATTTACACTGCAGGTTTTGATGTCCAATTACGATTTGTTGACTATATCCAAATTTTGATGACTACTTGCATCTTCTTTTAAAAGTGATCCATATTCGATATCTGCATTTACACTATACACTTGGCGAAACAACCCAATGTGTACTGACCCAGAAAAGCTTAGGCCGAAAAGGAAGAAACAGAGCAATTTGCAATGGACGCAGACTAAATAAGAAGCTTTTGCTTTCCGCACCATCTTTAAAGGTCAGCACAACATTTGGTTGAGCCTTCGTCCTTCATTGCGCCATTGAAAAGAGTCATGTGATCGTGGTTGTGTCCATCCGAATTAACGCCATTCGCCATCGTCATGATGGGAATATCCGATCTGTCTGCATACATGGCAGATGCAAATGCACGTATCCGATTCATATGAGATTTATTTCCACATATGAATGAGGCCTAAAACCAATCTGAGAATATTGGAATCCGTGTGTTCTTTTCACGCTTACGTGTTCGTGGGTCATATCCGATCTGTGCCACATTGGAGGAAAAAAATCTGAATTTGTAATGTAAATGCGGCCTATTTTAACGTATGTCTACTTTGTTTAAGTGTTTGTAGGTGTGTGTGTCTCACCCTCATCATTGAGGGACTCCATGGACATGGTTCTGCTCCTGAAGTTGAGTGAGTCTGTGGATTGAGACAAGATCCTGCGCAGCCCCAGAGGATAGTCATCATTCAGAGTCCTACACGCACATGCACAGGTGGGCCAAATGCATGCATACAAACAGATGTACACATATGCATGCAATCACATGCGAAAGAAAAAAAAAAGAAACAAAACAAAATGAGAGGCAGGCATCATAATCACCACAGAAACAGAAAATACAAATAACAAATTTAAAATATATTAAATGACTTAGAAATAAATAAAATAAAAAAATAAAGTGAATATAATGACTAATAAATAACATTCAAACAAAACTGCTTACATTAAACTAAAATGTCCACAAACACACACATACACAAAAAAAACAAAACACAAAAAGACAAAATTACACAGTGATGAGAACATATTTCAGGACAAAAGATTAATGTTATAGCATGTTTTACAGTATTTATAAACTAGGGATTTACTTATTTGGTTATGTGTTGGTAAATTGTACAGGCAAGAGCCCATTTTATGCATCTCTGTCATTTCTGTCACTCACCCTGCAATGTTATTGGTGGAGACGCTCTTGGAAAGTAAGAGAGAAGACCGACCGCGACGTGATCCGAGCAGTGACTGACGAAGACTGTCTGAGGGGTAAATGGCAGAGCTGGGCCTTTCCTTTAAATGGGCTTCAGAGAGGCAGAAAAAGAGAGAACAATGTCATATTTACTCCTGGTAACCAGCTAACAAAAATATCTTCTAAACTAAAGTCTACTTAGTCCAGATCCCTTTGAACAAACATTCTATTAAAATTACTGGAAGAAAGTTTGTTAACTTTGAAAGAACCTTGCAAGAATGTCCCTGCTAGCTGGGTCTTAATCAATTTTGGGCAATCATTACCACATGATCCCCTCAATGATGTCCATTCACAACTAGTCACAGGAGACATATACCACTTGTAATTGGATCAGATGTTAATACCAGATGTAAAAACACACTTGTTTCCATGACATCCTCACCTTTATTCCTCAGAGTCACATTCTGATAGGCCGAATTGTTCCTCATCAGCGCCATTTTCTGTTGCTATTGTGACACATAGATGACATTTTTAGACTTTTGCATAAACCACATCAAGAAAACAGACCCAATTTCGATACATTTCTTCTCCATCCTACCATGAATCAAAGCCAGTGTCTGAATGTCAGTGGTCCATGTGACACCATGTGACACATGTGTGCACTAATATCCCACCTTTTGTTTCATTTTGACACAGTTTGGTAGCGTGTCCCTGCAGCGGTTGTGGATGGTGACATTACAAGCTGAAAAAAAGAACAGATAGGAAAACCCTTTTATCTCACATACTATAATCTTCATACAATCACATTTAAATGTGATGAATGTGATCTTCTCATGGTCACATTTATAAAGTAATAGAATTGTATTCACTTTTTCTGTTATGGGTTTGCAATAACACTTATCATTAGCTGCTTGACCTACCACTATGTTCCAGAAACATTCTTGACTACGTTAAGACTGGTATGATCAAGTTACTAGTAGCTGGTCTGTTGTTGGTCTAAGATGATTCTTTAGCTTAAACCAGCTAGAAACCAACCACTTAGTTCTCAAAAATAGCAACCAGCGTACGATGATACTCCAGCGAAGAAATTGAAAAAAAAAAATCCCCATATTCCCTTTTATACCTGTACTCTAACCTCTTTTGCTTTTTCCTCTCTACAATATTACAGCAAATAATTAAGTAAATCTCAGTACCATACCCATTTTTCGCCTGTCTTTCTCTCCCTCTTGACCTCTGTCCATGTCTGCGGTAAAATGCTTGTTCTAGATCTCCTTTACAGAATGCTACTTGTCGCTGAACATTTTCTCTGGTTACACCGCATTGCTTTTGTCTCTGAACCCCTATTGTTTTAGAACGGCTTTGCTTCCTGTTTTGAGGGTGACTGGGAAGGAAGAGGGACGGGGGCTCCGGTGGGGTTTCCCTGGCCCGATTACCCACAACACACACCTACACGAGTCTAAATAATCACCCACTGAGCAGCACAGGCTTTTTGTAAGTAAAAGTGCATCTCAGAAATGTAACTGTAGAGGAACATTTTATTTAAAAATAGACATGACAAAAATGAGACAAATTGTACAGTAATGTTTGAGTCCATTTTGATAAATGACTGAATGAAAATGTGGTATCTTGGCAAATCTGAACACAAACAGTGTTAAGATCACTATGACAAATCTAAGAAGGAGACTTCACCAAAGGTCACAATAAAAAAAATACAAATAATGTCTCATGGTTTTCACACACACACAAAAAGCAGCACAACTATTTTCAATATTGATAATAATAAAAAATGTTCTTGAGCACCAAATTGGCTTATTAAAATGATTTTTGAAGGATCATGTGACACTGAAGACTTGAGTATTGGTTCATGAAAATTCAACTTTATCATTACAGGAATCAATTTCATTTTATATATATGTATGTGTCATGCATGTGTCTCACATTAACAGTGTTTTGTTTTTAAAAAGCCGTATCAGAATACAAATATTTCATAAAACACATCGATAAATCTGCATTCTGTTCCATTCTTTTGCGCTCTTTCCAACTGTTTTTGAATGTAATATCTTATGTATTGTACTAGAGCTGTGGAATATAATTGGTCAGATATACACACGATTACAGTAAGTCTTGGCAAGTATTCACACAAATATAATTTGTTATGTATTAAGTGAACATTTGGTTAACAGTTGGGGAAAAACATCTAACATTATATAACCGTGCCTTAGGTCTTAATATAATAAACCTACTTTTGTAGCGTTTAATAACAAACAATTCATTTGTACTGAATACCATGCTGTGATTATTTTTGCATTTGATTATTTGTTTTGCTTACTTAAATGCTTCTGTTTAGATGTAAAATTAAAAAGTAAAGCACTGTTCATTTAATTTGTTTCTTTCTTATATTATATTTGCATCTTTGTTCTTATTTTTCAATGATAAAATAACAAAAAGAGCAATATTGTGATTAATAATATAGTAATTATTACTAGTAAAATAATTGGAGGAAAAGATGCATTGTGTTGCATTGAGAATCGTTTTATAATTGAATCGTTACCTCTGAATCGTAATCGAATAAAATCGTGAGGCAAGTGAAGATACACACCTCTATGCTGTACATGCCATGCTGACACGTGCATCTGATACCAGCCTTTATCCAATGCTTCCATATAACTGACTAATCTGCTACTCATGATTTGGGCAACTCATTAAGTTCACTTTAAAAAATAAATTTGCACATCCACATCACATTCAAAGCATCTTAACATAAAATAAAACAGCATCTTTATGTATATACATCTTTTATCTAATCCACTGTAGGATTTAGTTTAAATCTAATATCCCACTCAAAGGTGTTTGGTTCGAAAGGCCTTTGCACTAAGAGCCTGTGTGGGTGTTGAACATGTCGTTCCAGCCTCGATACACAGCAAGAGAGAGAGCAAACAATACCAGAGCAGCCGAGCACAAATCTGCTCATCGATGAGAGGCTCGTACTGTCTGGTCTTTAAATCTGATCTTGATGACAATATAAGGAAGAAGTTGAAAACAATAGCAAAACAGAGAACAAGAATTGAAAGATGAGCACAACAAAACAGGAAAGGGTGTGAGAGTATGCCGGCATTCATATGTAAATGTACTTAAAGGAATTGTTCAAGTGTGTGTGTGTGTGTGAGTGTGAGTGTGAGTGTGAGAGAGAGTCAATGGATGTGGTGAAATGCCATTTGTGTGTATTTCATAATTTATTTTAAAATACACATATATATTTATATATATAATATGGATGTGGTGAAATGTGTGAAAATGCTTTCCATTGCAGGGCTTTCCATTTTCAAGAAAGAAAATATCTAGACCTCCAACTTTAAGATGTGTGTGTGTGTGTGTGTGTGTGTGTGTGTGCGTTATCTTGGCATACAGCGATAGACCAGCCACTAAAAATATTCCACATACTCTCCACTTCACCACATAATAGGTCTCAAAACAGCAACTCAGGGCTACAGCACAGACGTAATATGAAAGAGGGATGTGGGAATGGGTAGACAGGTGTGGTTTGCAAGTAATGAAAAGGCTTATACATGATGGTCATCTTGAGCTCAAAGTTCTGAATCTGGAAACAATCATGGAAAGAAAGTGGGGAAGTTGAGATGGGGGAAGAAAGCAGGAAAAATCATTGGAAGGACTGAGGTAAGCGGCTGACTGAGGTTAGCGTTGTGATTGGCAGGATCACAAACAAGCTCCTCCTAGGATTTCGTCAGAAACAGTTATTCTTGGGGTTTTCTTCCACAGAGGACGTAAGCAAACATTAATTAAGAATGGTACTGCTTTTATACTGTACTCATACTCATTAGTGTCTGTCTAATCACAATTACAACTGATCATACTTATGTTTAATACTTGTCATTAAGGATTTGTTCAGATCCCTAACCATAAGTACCAGGTTAATTACTTATCATTCATGAGTTTGTCCTGCATGAAAGATACATTCTATAAATTAGCTAGTTTGGAAGAGGTAAGCTGTTAAGCGTTTTGACTTGTTTTGACATAAATTTCATCAGGTGGATGATGAAAGTAGTGAAAATTAATCAGATATATTTGTGTTGGAAAAAAATAAACTAGATTATCATAGAGACTAAGCTCTTTAGATTTGTACTAGGCCTATCAACATCCTAGCAATCATAGCAACATGCTAAAGTCACCCAGAACACCTTAAAGGGTTAGTTCACCAAAAAATGAAAATGATTTCATAATTAACTCACCCTCAAGCCATCCTAGGTGTATATGACTTTCTTCTTTCTTCTTATTAAAAAATAAACTGGCTCTTCCAAGCTTTATAATGTGAGTGAATGGTACTCTAGATTTTGAAGCCCAAAAGAGTGCATCCATCCATTATAAAAGTAATCTATACAGTTCCAGGTGGTTAATAAAGGCCTTCTGAAGTGAAGTGATGTGTTTTTGTAAGAAAAATATACATAATTATAACTTTATAAACTATAATCCTTGGCTTCCAGTAACGGGCGTATGCGAGTCAAGTTCTGGCGGAAGAGTGACCTCTGACCCGATGTATGACATAGGAGTAGCGTAAGCTTAGGTGAGAATAGATGCCTCTCACAGTTCAAACTAATAAGGCTGGGATAAGCCATTCACACCAATGGCGATAACTATAAAGATAACGATAAAGATATAAAATCTAAAATCTAGTTCTAAAATCGTTCTCAATATTAAGGAATAGCAAAGCTCACACCACAGCTATAACGATAACGGCACAGAGAACCAATATCGTTGGAATCACTTTCAGAATGATTTTATCCAGCTGATAAAAAGTTTGCTAGAAAAGTTCACTCCGGCTGATAAACACCTTCGTACTACCATTGGTCCGTGTCAACTATGTAATAGTTGTATGTAAAATGTGTGCTCTGAGGCTCTGCCTTCTTTGATGTGGAAATCTTCTCCAGTTCATTTCTTCACTGTTTTTTAGGTTTAATACTGTAAAGCTGCTTGCTTTAAAGCAATCTATTGTATAACGTGCTATATAAATAAACGTGACGCAACTTGACTGGAGTGCTAAATTGCAGAGCTGGGGCAAACATCCACATCGAGGAAAGCATGCAGCACATATTTACATATTAATCAAAACACCGCTCTCATCAGTGTGGGTGACTTCAGGATGTTGGCTAACAGTATACTGCTGGTCAAACTTCTTTTTACCCCTAAACGAAGAACGAAAAACAACCTTGCCATGAGTATATCGGGGCCTTTAGACTTGTGCCAGACCTATTAACACCCTAACAACAGCATAGAAACATGCTAATACCACCAGAACACCCTAGCAACTGCATAGCGACATGTTAAATAAACTCACATTGCCAATGATTCTATCACTGAGTTGATGAACAAACACCACAAATATTTTCCAAAGAAATTGTACAAATCGAGTTTACAAAATATCTACAACTTGCAAAATGTAGTATTCAACTGATTTTGATCATACTGGTGAAGTCTGTGGGTTTTGAGTGTGATGTCTACATGTGTGTCTGTGTGACTCACTAGGGCAACTGAGGGCCTCCTTAGCGGTGATGCTCTTGTTGCAGGCCGAGCAGAGTGTGGTTCCAGACACGGTGAGAGAGTTGAAGAGGTGGCCATTACTGTAGCGCGCCTCTCGCTCTCTGGCTTCTCTCTCCCGCTCCCTCATGCGTTCCTTCTCCTTGTTCTAATCAGAACACAAAAACTCAAAATAAATCAATCATGCATGGTGTCATAATATATATAAATAAACATTTAAATCATCTCCACCAGAGTAAAATTTGCCTAGTTTCATGGTACAAAAAAACAAACAAAAAAACTTTGAGCTGGTCAAAGAACAATCAACACTCACAAAAAAGGACAATGATGACACTATTGCAGCTCAGTTTCTATTGTGTAACCAATTCATCTGCCGAACTGGTACAGACCGAGTTCACGAACAGGGAAACAATCAACTCAAAGGAGAACTTGCAACACCATTTCGGAAGAAACACAAGCCGAACAATAGCCATATTGAATGTCTAGAAGGTCGGTATTCCTTGGTAAAAGATTTTATCATGAAAACACACACAGCACATTCATGCCTGTGAACTGGTTTTCATTGAAAAAGCTAATCTTTGCTTATCAGCCTTTAGGGGAAAGACAAATTAATCCAATCAACTCTCCACTATAAAAAGTCACTCATTTGGTTTAAGCAAACAATGGCTCTCTTTCTGAGTAACTTCATCTATTTGTTTGTCTTTGTTAGGTACGTCATGCCTAGTTTGATAAGTTTTCTTCAGATTTTGGCCATTATTTTGTCCTCTCTTTGGCCCTCTGAGGGTCTTTTTTGACATACAATCTGCTAATAGGTTAATTGATGTGGGTTGAGCTAATTAGTAGGAGTGTGACGATATTAAAATATGACGAGATTTCTCATCGAGGTGAAAAGCTGTTTTGCGATATCGCTATGACGGAGCATGAGGGTGAAATTAGCACAGAATATGCCACCGCTGCATTTACATTACATTACCACCACGGTCGTTTTTTTTTTTTAAAGAGATAAAAAACATTTAATTCAGTTGGAAAATGATCGCTTTAATTGTAAACGTCTGCTCTGCAAACACAGTGCAGCAGGAATCACAGTTCACTGATCATGGTAGACCATGGTAGAGGATTCGTAGCGCAACAGAGCCTAAAATAAGCATCTGATAAATGTCTTATCTTGTAGAATGAGCGCTCAGCACTGCCACTCCCTATACAAAGAGCACGTGAGATTGTGAATTCAAAAGCGGAAGTAAAACCCGAGCTCCCTGGCTGGGCTATGTAGTTGTAACCACTTCTTAGCTCTGGTCTCTGTTTTGGTCTCTGTTTGCACTTTGAATTTTGAGAGAGTACTTTGATTATGGTTACACTTATTGTTTGCACTTAATAAGACTAAGAAAAAAAATGTTATTTATTTTTGTATTTATACTGTTTTATTTCTATTTTCAATTTGTGGAATGGAGTTCAATTAGGAGGGCACACACAGCCTCAATCAGAAGTTCTGGAAGCTCATAATTCATGTACAGTAAGGTCTGAAGCGACTCATGTGAAATCATATAGCTGAGTTTGTTGAAAAAACTTTTACAGTGCTTGTATATTGTTACCTTTCGATTTATATGATAATTCGTACGCAGAAAGCAGAACTGAAATGACATTCATTACAAGATGATAAGTTAAAACATTTTAAAATGCACCTGCAGACTATTTTTCCAGTCACAAATTTTGTCATGAGGATTTCTTAAAAATATTGTGCAAAAATCTTGTCTCGTCTCGTTCTTGTAAACCCAATCTCGTGTCTCGTCACACCCCTACTAATTAGTGGAGGCAAGTGTTGCATGTGTTAGTGGGAAGTCTTTAAAAACCCTCAGGGACTGTTTTCACCATTTTCAACCAAAAACTGGGAACTTTTTTTGTGTTTTGGCCATTCATTTACACGTCAATGGCGTTTTGGGGCCCTGAAAACGCAAACTCTTGAAAACAAGTTTCAAAGTGCACGTTTTTGAAAACGATAGCGTGAATTTGTGTAAAACCGTGACATCATGCGCATGTGAATTACGTGTTCAGTCTATAGGCTTGTATGTTTTTTTACAGAGTGACATCGCGCCATCCTGACATGAATAATACAGCATTTTTAATCCTTTTAACAGATTCGTGTGGATGGTGATCGTTTTGACAATACTATCATCTGTGCATAAAAAAAGCTAAGGAAAAACTTTTCCATTTTTAGTACATTGTTGTGTAAACGTCCCCTCAGTTTTGGCATTTTGACTGAAGAGGGAAGAAGGAGAGTTTGAGTGCGACTAGGCTGAGTAATAAACAAACAAATAGATAAAATGAACGACTGCGACTATTGAGGGGTTGATTATTTTAAAATAATGTGTAATAAAAGAAAGGGAGAGGAAAAGGGGGTTTATCTGTGTTTGTCCAGACCAGACCAGACCAAATAAAAAAGGTTTCAGAAATGATTTAGTCAAAATTAGTGTACCAGTGTTATTTGAGTATTTATATACTATTATAGTATTTATTTATGTTTTATGTTAGCATTTATTATTATCATTTTTTTATTTATTTCAGTTTTCGTAACCGTAGAACTTTTTCACTTTAGGTTTATGGCATTCCGTTAGCTGCCAATGCAACATTTCTAATTTGTATTTAAGATTTTTAATTTCAAGTTCTAATATTTATATTTTATTTCAGCTTTGTTTCAAGTACACAAATACTTATTTTAGTTTCAGTTTTAGTTAACAATAACAATATGACGAGCATGAACCAAGAAGCTATACCTGGAGAATGCTATACGACCTGCAAGCTGCCATTTTTTCCTCAGTCTGCTGACTGAACAGCAAACCAGCAGAGCCATTTTACACTTAGTTTGAGCAGTCACTAGCAAAACATCCTCCATAATATAATGAACTATTTACGAATTATATGTTCCTGTCTGCTGGCTTTGACGTCAGCTCCTATGCTGACAGGATATTTGCTAGAGTTTAGGACTGTGTTTGTTCTTGTGGTGCCATCGGCCAGTCAGCATTGACATGAAATCATTTTCCATTGGCTCCAGAGTAATTATATGGCATTTACAGCTAAAAAAAAAAACCCACTGCATCTTTAAATTAGGTAAATTGAATAAGTCCAGGCATCCGTTTTGGACAATTAACAGTGCAATTCTGTAAACTCAGTTTTACCAAACAAAAAAAAAAGTTTTGATCTGTGTGCTTCTAAAATTATTGTTCTTGATTATAAAAGCTTTGACCAGCAGCTGTGGTTGGTTAATATGCTAGTCAGCATTTTACTAGAAGCTCTACTTGGCCCTGGCTGTTCACCTTCCTCTTTTATACATATTTTATGATGAGTTAATTGGAAAATTAAGGAAAGAGAAAGATAAATGTCCAGACAAACCATTTAAAAAAATAATTTGAAATGTCAACATAATTCTTAAGATATTTCGGAATAAACATAAGTCGAACAATGGCCATATTGGATGTCTGGAAGGTCTGTGTTCCTTGGTAAAATATTTTTAGATTTCATACATTTTATAATAAGATGTCTCATATTTTTTCACCTCTGAAAATAGAGATGCTAAGGTCCTGTTTTGGGTTCGCTTATTCTAAAAATTGGCCTCTCTGTTGACATGCAAAGCAGGAAATAATGAGAGAGCACTTCCTCTTTCTAATCAGCAGGAGGCATGAGTAAAGGTTGCCATAGGAACACGGACATGTGTTGGAAGCAAGCAACAGAAAATGTATTATAAAAAATGCTTAGTGTGTTAAAACCTGCAGGACGTTGCTATCAAATTAGCAAATCTAAATTGACCTAGTTTGTCCATAACCAGAATTTCCAGGATGCGTCTGCATTGTTTGTTACGTATATGTGCAATCATCTCTGCAGATTTGGGAAGTTGCAATAGTTCATGCTAAATCGCAGAACAAAGCATGTAGCCAGGGTGGGGTTTGTGAAGATACTTTTAGTGATACTTTTCTTTTTTTAAATAAACTTGAGTATGACTCTATATATCAGAAAAATACAGAGGAGCAGCCAACATTTCCAAGTCTGTGTTTATAAAAATAATGTCAAGCTAATGAAATGTAACTGTGCCTGCAAAATGAAAACAACCTCTGTGGTTATAGTTCACTTGAAAGTTGACATTGAATCAAGCTTTCTGTACAAAAGCATGAGCGGTATGTGCCCCAAGCACATTGTTTTCTAGGTTCAGGGAGCTTGTCTAAAGTTTGGAGTCATCTCCTATCAAGGAAATGGGCTGAGATTGACAGTACTTAATGTTGGTGCTCCAGTTCTAATAGTCCCAGCTCCAGATTTAGTTCCGTCTGCTGTGGCCTGATGGCCTGGATTTAGCTGGCCTATGGGGAACCATGACTGGATTAGTTGACATTGACATTCTTTGCAAACATTTTCATAAGGAAGCAATTTCCACTACAGTGCACAGGAAAGTAGCAGTCGACGGATATGGATTCTTTCAATATCCAATGTCGATATAACTCCTGTTTATGGGCCAAGTAGTTGTTAAAGGCACACTATGTAATATTTAGCCACTAGAGGTTGTTTATTCAAAACAAAGGCGTAGCTTGATGAGCAGTGGAGATTTTATTATGCCGCAGAACGCTTCCGCTTCTTCCGGTCATGCATATGTGGGGTAAAGCAGCGCTGTTTTAATCATATTAGATACATTTGAGTGTGATGAAAGTTTTTATAATGCTACTCTGTACGTTCGCTTGGCGGCTACTATATGAGACACATGTTGCACACTGCAGTGAGCTAGATCGATATTAGGCATAGTAAATATGGTACTCGCGGTAAATCAAGAATTCGAGATTTAAACAAAAAGACTAACTGTGTTGAGCTGTGTAACAATGATTAGCAGACATCCCAAGTCTCCCGGAAGTTCCGGAAGTCTCCCGCATATTGATAGCGGCTCCCTGATGCCCGCAAATCAGTTAAAATCTCCCGGAAGCAAGAGAGCAGAGAGAGGGAGCGAGAGACCTTGCGTGTGTGCGCTAGTGTGCGTGTGTGCCTCGGGATTTTATCTCTACTCTCGAACCCCCTTGTTGGAGATTTCTCGAACCGAATATCCCCCCCCGTTGGAGATTTCTTGACTCCCGGAAATGACTTTGTGCAGGTTGGGATGTCTGGATTAGTTTTCTGTCAATGAATGACCAAACAGATGCTCACCTGTCTAATAAAACACATAGGCCTAATATATTAAAGCGTCTTTGGTGTTTCCAGGGTTTTTACAAAATAAAATCGGAAATCAAGTGTAACGCGGGTATGATGTCATTGATAGCCAACGATCCGTGTCCTGGTTAAAACTGCTTATTTCTCTGGATTTAAGCATTCTTAGAAACATTTGGGATAATGCAAGTACACAAATCAACAAAATATATAACATTGTTTTAGTGGTTTTTAGATATTTTGATCCAAAATTCTTACATAGTGTGCCTTCAATGGCTAAAAACTAACCAAGATCGGATGATTAGGCTATATCAATATATCTCTGCAGAGCAAGGTAAACACAAGGCCAGTCAAACTAGACCTTGACTTGGAAGCTGCTCTCGGTTACATTTAAATTTCTCAGACTGAAGTCTAACCTTTGACCTTAGAAGAAGAGGTGGTGAGAGGTTGTGTGCTTATGTGTGAGCAAAAACACATCTCACTATTTAAAAAATTCTTGCCTTCGGACCTGAACCTGGAATTGATGCTTTAACTGAGTGCTATTTCTATGGCAACCTCTCTTTTGGCTCTCTTTCTCTTGAATGTTTCTCTGTGCGCGCACACACACAGTCTGTTGTTCAACATTCCCACTCAGTAACACCTACACAACTCAAACTCATGCTGAAGCTAATAACTGGACAAAAAGGTGCATATCCAATGCCAAAAACCAACATACAACCTTTTACTCGAGATGTCTCTACACATCAGTGTTAAAACTGCTCTGAGCAGTCTGTGTTGCTTCAAATTCTGTGTACATATGAAATTCCACTTGGTATGGTATCCACCTTAACCCATAGTATCAAAGGTGACACTGCTTTGCTCCTGTGTAAATGAAATTCAGCATCAGAACTGCCTTAAAGTTTATAATTCATATTCATGTTTCTATATCCATAATCTCATAATGAAGACATTCATTTCAACACTTGAAATTCCTGTGTAAATGTACATGCAGATATGTGCTGCCTTTGCATCATACAAATGACATCACACTGAATAAAAGCCATAAACTTACAGTCCTGGAAAACATTATTCAATGTCAAACAACAGCAACGTTAACATTTTAGTCTGTCTGGCCCTTTAACCCTCATTCTACAATGATGAGGAAGAGGATAGGTGCCCACGTTTATACACGACCTCTAGGTTAATAGCTAATGTATTTTTATTATCCCAAAACACACTCAAAGCTTTTCTAAAGAAGTGTGTCTTTGCTTTGGAACACAATGTATTATGAAAATACAAATAAATTTGGATTGAACGAACTGAAATGACTTACAGCATACTTTTCAAAACCGATTAGCCTATTTCTAGTCAATGTTATAGTCCATGAACGCGCTAAAATCTCTTATAAACCATGATGGCGAACAAATATTAAAGTGGACAATTCAAACATAGCGTCTAATGTGTTTAACTCTTCCGATAAGCTGGTTAAAACACGCGTCATTGCACTTACCCGTTGACTGATCTCTCTCATCCTTTCCTGGCGAAGTTTCGACAGATCCGCTACTCGAGACATTGCGATATTTTAAACGTCTTTAGTACAACGAAAAACGAATCCTCGTACGGCAAAATCACATGTATATCCCATTAATTAAGATAAAAGTTCCTTTTGGTCCCGGGTATGTGTAATAGCAGCGTTTTAACAGACATTCACAGAGAAGCGCAGTGCAATAACTTTGAGAGAAATACGCTTTTCCTCTCGCTCTCTCTCTCTTTCTCTCCTCCCCTCCTCTTCAGTGAAACGGTGTTGCCTCTTTCAGGAAGCGCAATATGACTATCCCAGACCCCCTCTATTCTTATTAAAACTCTCACTGTAATTCTAGACCGCATAGATGAACATAACATATATGGTTAATAAACGGGCATTTGAGTCATGTATGTGTAAAAAATGATGCCATATTTTAAATATTTATACAAATCAAGAAATAAATATTCCTTTTTATTTTATTCAAGAAGTGAACGTCTATATCTCTCACTTTAAATCTGTTTTGTTCCATTCATCAAGAAAAAGACATTAAAGTCAACAAAGTCCAAGTGTCAAATTAAACGGCAAACTTACCTTTCTGAAGGCATAATGAAGTCATATCCCTACATATTATAAAATGTCTTCATTTAGCTTGAGAATGCAATGTATTAATGCTTAAACATTTATCTGATATCATATGTATAATAATAATGACTATTGTCGTTTAAATACAATAGATGCCACCATCAGTCATGATGTCACTAGTGAAACAACAGCAATGAAGACTCTCAGAGACTCTGTGGCTGAACTTTCAAACAATGACATCAACTTTAGCACCAACACATTTCTCAGAGATCTAAAAGGAACTAAGACTATGCTCGGAAAGCTTGTGGTCTACAGGCAAAAAGCACCCATGAGTAAAATCAGACCAGTTATTCTTCAAATGAAAATGAAACAATATATAGTCAGAATTAGAGTTCATTATTATGCAAATTGTTATTTAATATTGAAGACATTTAGTTACAACCTATAACTTCATCTTAGATTGGAAACCATGTATCCATTTGTAAATGCTGCAGTATTTTAGTGGCTCTGCATGCACCTCAGTGTACCGGGAAAGAAGGTAAATGGTGGACATTTTCTTTTGAGAAGAGAGCCGAGGGGAGAGGAGGGGAGATTCTTTTGCCGCCTTGGCCACATCTGTCGCCATGCCAACAGTGTACTTTGGCTGGGTTATGAGAGGAGCCTGGAAAGTTTACAGTGGGCGGCAAGGTTTTGGGTTTATATGGACACATTCATACAGTACAAGCGTGCAAAAGACTGGTTGCTCTGGTGTTTTCTTTTTTCTTTTTTTAAATATGCGGCATGGTTTAAAGCTAGTCAAATCTCTCAGCAGATTAAAGCAAGATTAAAGCAGGTCAAATCTTTCAACAGATGTAACGTCCCATCTAGACATTTTGGTTTTGCCAAACAATACTGACTGGGGCTCAGACTTACATAATAGTCTACATAATCTGGTTGTGGAACAGAAGAGAACAGAGTTATATGAGCAGAGATTGGGAGAAAATTAGTATATGGTGGCTCTTTCTGTGAAATCTGCTAGCTCTTCAACTTTAAATAGTGAAGCATAATTCTTTCTCTCTCTCTCTCTCTCTCTCTCTCTCTCTCTCTCTCTCTCTCTCTCTCTCTCTCTCTCTCTCTCTCTCTCTCTCTCTCTCACTCTCTGGTTCACTGTCTCCAAGGAAGGACAGATTGCACTGTGGGCGGACTTCCACACAAGTGTTTCAACACTTGTTCTCCCTCTTACTCACAATATCTTGAATTTTATGCACCCTATCTTTCTTCCTTGTGTTGGTAATAACAAATCCGTGGCATGGGACCAGCTACATTGTTTATTAGCAGTCAGATTTCAGCCCCTGCAGCACTCCTGGGCGAATCAATAATGATGAATACTCTGTCTTCGCGGAGTATTTGAGGGCTGCTTCTGTACTTGGATACTGCTGATGTTTCTGGAGCGATCTGCTGCAAGCTATGCTAACAAATGCTACTAAGCGAGTTGCCACTTCATAATCAGTGCCAGTTCAACAAGTACACTGACTGCAAATCTAAAGGCTATCTATAGGCTGATCTTGTTATTCATCATTCTCAGACTTAAAAATAAATATAATAACAAAATAATACTAATTATTATTATATAAATATCTAGCCTTTTTTGCTTTTTCCCTTTTTTAGATTAAAATTTATTTGAAAATGTATTTGAAAAAAATAAATAAATAAAATCTCAAAAACATTAAAAATAATTTAAACCTAAAACAAAATGGTTAAACTATTTATCCAATATTAAAGAAAAAGGATTATCTTTTAATCAAAAAGTTGAAAAAAAAATATTTCCCAATTTTCCATATTTTTTCCATATTAAAGCTAATTTTCCATAATTAGCTTTAAATGAAGAACAAATTAAGTAAAAGGTCATTTGTTTTCTTCAGAGCTCTAGAAGGCCACGTACACACTCTAAAGTTTCAGGAATGAAAACCGAATTTAAATACAAGAGTGAATCCCCTAAATTACCGTTCCATATGTGTACGGAACATGAATCATTCCAACAATTGACATCAAGGTAACCATATCAGTATTCTAAAATCTTGAATGTTTGGTATCTGCTGTTTTTGACCCAAATAATATTACAGAGACCAAAGATTTGTTCTGCAATTTTAACTAAACCACCAGGGCTGCGTTTCCCAAAAGCATCGTTAGCCAACTATGTTCCTTCGTTATCAGCATAGTTCAACGAGTCAGTGTTTCCCGAAACCATCGTTCTCATGAACATTTGCAAACAGCATCGCAAAGTTGTGTAGTTGGAACGACAGCTCTCCACCTGTGGTTAGAAGCATATAGTTTCTAGTTTGCATGACATGTGGACTTAAT
Source organism: Squalius cephalus (assembly GCF_949319135.1). Taxonomy (NCBI): domain Eukaryota; kingdom Metazoa; phylum Chordata; class Actinopteri; order Cypriniformes; family Leuciscidae; genus Squalius; species Squalius cephalus. The sequence continues at coordinate 32,712,847 of NC_137129.1, read as the reverse complement.
AAATCCTTAACTTGAGCAAAATAAGCAAACTGACATTCAGTACAACCTTTGTCCTTTATTTTGTCATTTACGTCTTTTAGTTTGTCAAGAGATTTAATGCACCGTTTTTGAAGAGTGCGCATGTGCGAACGTGCTCTACTAAGAACGCGCCTATGATTGAATCTGGAAATAATGCAAAATAACTGATAAAAATGAGAAATAGTCCTCAGATGCCATAAACCAATGTGGTTGAACGACCACTTTGCGACAATAAGGAAACAGTCGTGACTAGCTAGTTGATTTCTTCAACGATGCACCGCACTATGGTAGTTAAGCAGCGAGTTACATCGTTGTTCGGGAAACGCACCCCAGTTCGGTTCCGTAGACACTGCACAGATTTTTTTTGGAAAAGTCCGAAATTTCAATATGAACAAATATTTTTTATCAAATTCTTCCAAAGCCAAATTATGTCAGCTATGCAATAGACATTCTTTTTATAGTGTATATCAAGAAATAACTCATTTGACACTACTTTGGGAGAAACATCCAAGTTGATAATTAAATAGTTTCCTGATCTTAGAGCAAAAAAGTTCCTTTGTCATTTAATAGATTGATATAACCTTTTATGGCGTCTAAGAAATATAGCTCATTAAGTTATGTGCATTTTGTATAACAATTTGCATTACACTGAAGCTAGTAGTTACAATGATAGTGGGTGTTAGCTGTGGCCCTGACTCTACACTGAAATAGATGGATAGAAAGAGAGAGAATGAAAGACAGAGAGAGGGAGCGTTGCTGTGGGTTACCACTCTATAGAGGAGGCACTCTTCAGAGCTGCTTTCTGCGGCAGATGAGAAAATGCGTTTTTCAGTGTGAGTGTGTATTTGACAGTAGGAGTTATAGTGAGGACAGTGTGTGTGTGTGTGTTTCTGCAGAGATAATGACCAGGTTCTGGAGGCTGAAGCCCACGAGGCCTGTCATTCAGCACAGACTGTGTCACAACACAACGTGATGCCTTAAGGTGAATGTGTGTGTGCATATTTGTATTCATGAGTGTATTTATAATTTGGCTAAGTGAGATGCAGCATCAATCATTTTATCAAAAATACTGTAAAAACAGCAAAAATGTTACAGTTATAAATATTGACAAGAAAAAAGAACACTGACCCCAAAGCCAAAACTTCTGAATGTTAGTGTATATGTACTTACACACACACACACACACACATATATATATATATATATATAGTTTAGAGTGCAATTCTCACTATTAACTAGTTGCTTATTAGCATGCATATTACTAGAACAGTGGCTGTTTATTAGTACTTATAAAGCACATTTTAATGCTTTATTCTGCATGACCATATTCTACATCCCTTAATCCTGCCCAATACCTAAACTTAACAATTACCTTAATAACTATTAATAAGCAGTAAATAGGAGTTTATTCAGGAAAAAGTTGTAGCTAATAGTTAGTTAATAGTGAGAATCTGACCCTAATCTAAAGTGTGTGACTCTAATAGATATATATACAGTAGTCAACATTTAAAGTGGATCAAAATCTTTCATCAAAGTTATACATGAATCTTGAACAATACCCGTTCTTGTCTACCCAACTTTGATGAACTTTTTAATCCACTTAAAATGTTGACTTCTGTGTGTATATATATATATATATATAAATGATAACTTTAGATAACTTTATCAAATATTGCACTCCCTTATTTTAATATCTCATTCATTTTTCCATTTCAAAATAACCCAGATCCCAGTCTGTCAGTGGAGGTGTGGGAGGAGCTCTCGCTGACACATGTCTCACAGATGTTTTTTCTCTTGTGGTGGGATTGCCAAATCAGTGCAAAGGCTTTTAAAAAAAAAGGCCCTGTGCTCCACCCTGTGGGCCCCTCCATGACTTTATGAGCCTCCCAAAAACTAGGAGTAAACAGCGCAGCAAATGGTCGATAGTGAGTGGAGACACAGTTGCTGAAAAATGTCAGAAATCCTGACAGTAATATTTCAAGCACACGTGTCCGTCTGCACTCTCTGAGTATTTCCCACTTGATGAAACATATTTTTTATGTCGCTTTGGTGAGGAATGACTTAAATGTAAAGTAACGTAGAAAAGAAAAAGCGTACTAGCTTATAAACAAGGTGGTGGGAAAGAAAGAGCAACTAAAAGATACAAAGAAAACAGAGGGGACGTCTGAGAGTTAAAGATAATGGCAGGAGGAAACAGGCCAGACCATGAGATGACTCTGCCAGACTGTTTACTTTGCAGCTAATAATCATTGTACACACACGCCGTGCACACGCACACACACAAACCCCTGTACAGTGGTGGTACTATCTAATGGTACCACTAAACTTTACTATATAGCATTTATAAGCATTTATAATCGCTGCACAGGTTTCACTACAAATCATAACTTGATAGTTCAAGGATGTTGATTTTGGCTTGACAAATTTGAACACGTAAAACTAAGCTCACAAAACCATAGTAACACCTTGGTACTTTTTGCAAGGGTTCCTTTTTCTTCCCACGCAATCCACTTGATGTAATTAAATGGTCTTAGAAGCCTATGTCTAAATTGTTCCCACTCATTGGTAAAGAAAGAACAGTCATGCTGCTTTAAGATTGTGCCTGTGGTCTGTCCTCTCACAAGCTCCTTCCTTGTGTGTGTATGGGGTCAGATCAGGCTCCAAACAGCTGACTGGACCCGTGTGTAATTGTTTGTGTGTGAGTAAGAGTACGTAAGAGTCTGGAACTTAGAGAGAGAAGCAGAAAGCGCTTTCAAGGAAGTTTAGTCACATGAACATCAGTCTGTGCTTCCCGGCTGATCATATGGTTGCGTTATAAACAAATGGTTAAAAATGCATAACCATAATGCAGAAGAACATTTAACAAATCCTCAAACAGAAATATGTTCGCTAACTAGGGTGACCACCATCAAACAAACCAAATATGGGACGATTATAAGTTTGTGTGGGACAATGTGGGACATGTTACCAACACTAAAACATAACCTGAAACTGTTATATAATGTTAATCTAACTTAAAAACATTTGTATTCTGCCTTTCAGCTGATTCTTTAGTCCCTTCCAGAAAACACCATTACACAATGTAACATAACATGTCTTTTTTACATGTCATTTAAATTCAACATCACTGAGCCCAAAGGCAGTGGCATCATGCAGATAACTATTTATGAAACAGTTCTGACTGTTCCAACTAAAATCCAACAAAATAAATAATGAACAAATGAAATATAAAACAACATGAAATTAGATAATTGACAGTCTTGTTGACAGTCATTGACAAAAACTTTCAAATTTTTAGAAAGGATGTGAATTACAACAACCACAGCAGGCAACAAATTCTGTTCAATTTAAATTTGAATTGACCGAATTATCCATTTGTTTTCTGACGGAACACATGGAACGAATCACCGGTCCACATTTTGATTGACAGCCGTCACAACCTACTAGTGACCGTGTTTACTCCTTTCTTTTCAACCATTGGATAGGATTTAAAAAACGGCTGTTTTATTTGTACTTCTGACGAAGCGCCGTTAAAATAGGTGAAAAACTACACCGCAAAAATAATAAATAAAATGCTTTCTTAAAAAGGCAAAAGAACGCATGCATGTTTTCTTAATATGATAATTAAAAACCGACAGACTGATGAAAATGCGGGACATTTTCTCAATATGCGACGTGTGGGGACAAGGTACAACGCAAAGCGGGACGGGTGGTCACCCTATCACTAACGCTCTAATAAAACCCATTTACAGAAAACTGTGCAGTACTATAAATCTGGCAATATGGTTTAAAAAGTCGAGGAAAACTATTTAAAAACAAGACGAGACTATTTAAGTTAAGAGTCTAGCTTGCAAATAAAGAAAGTGCCTGCCTCATAAAAATCCTCCCTTCTTTTGCAGGACTGTTTGTGTTGGAGCCTGCGGGCCTGGCACGAAAATCATATTCCCTAAAGTAGACGAGTAATCATGATTGCCGATTCTCTGCTGACGCTCCCTCAAGATCTACACAGAAAGCTTGTGTGTGATTTTTAGTGGCATGATGTCATGGAAAGACCTGCAAATCAAACAGACCTTTATATGTAATGATAAGACTATGTGTTTAGAGTATGGGAAGATTTATTAAAGCCGGTTTCTGCTTCAGAGTAAAAATAAATAAATATTAAATAAATAAAAAGGGAACTGCCCCAATTGTGACTTTACTTCTTGTAATTACCGATACTAATAATAATAATAATTTAGGTTTACAATGGGATATAGTTTAAAATGTAATACAAAATCTTTATATTAATTAATTCATATATACACAACCATTCAAGATTGTTTTGTTTTAAAGAAATTAAAGCTTTTTTCAGCAAGAACACATTAATGATCAAAAGTGACAGTGAAGACTTTTACACTGCTTCAAATAAATTACGTTCTTTTGAACTTAATTTCAAAGAATCACAGTTTGCACAAAAAAATATTAAGCACAATTGTTCTCAATTATGATAATAATAAATTAAAGTAACTTAAGCACGAAAACAGCATATTAGAATGATTTCTGAAGGATCATGTGACACTGAAGACTAAAGTAAAGATGTTAAACAAAATGATAAAAAAAAAATTCAGCATCTTTACTTCAGTCTTCAGTGTCACAAGATCCTTCAGAATGTTTTTTTTGTTTGTTTTTACCTTTATTTAACCAGGATAATCTCTCGCTTGCACAGGAGTGTCCTGGCCAAGAATGGGCAGCAGTTACAATCACAAACTTACAGATCAAAATAACAAATACAAAATTACTTAAAAACAACCGCACATCATTGAGTCTTCTTCAAGTGACCGAATAATAGATTTAAAATGTTCCATAGACACCAGAGTTTATAATTTCAATTTCATTTGGAGTAGATTCCAGTCAAACGGAGCTGCATACATAAAAGCCCTTTTCCCAGTTCAATTCTGACAAATGGAACAGAAAGAGTAAAACAACTTTGAGACCGGAGGGAATATTTCCCAACACTTTTCTGTTGAATCAGACAAAAATCATTCTAATATGCTGATTTGGTGCTCAAGTAACATATAAATTCCAATAATATTTCACAATATTAGTTTTTATAGTATTTTTTATCAAATAAATGCAAACTTAATGTTTTTGAAAGAAGCCTCTCATGCTTGCTTTTGAATGCTAGTGTAGTTAAAAAAATCATATCTCATTGTAAACTTTGTCTTACTGTAGACATTCTCCTAATTACCTTTATTTTTTTACTCTGAAACAGAATTCTATATAGATTTGACAGTCCAAGAACATGACTAACACTAATGTGAGCAAACGAGGACTAGGTTTCACAAGCAAACTCAAAACAATGTCATCTTCAGATCTGTCATCACTCGACCATAAAATCCTGCTTTATCATGTGTCATAGTAGTAAATTGGGTCAAAGATAATATTTTGACCGCTGTCCATCCTTAAAACTACAAAAGCTGCCTTTTCATTCAGTCATATGGGTTTCCCAATGTTTCCTAAACCAGCCCATAGACAGCTTGAATTAACTGAAACTTAAAGGATAATTCATCCAAAATGAAAAAAGTCATAATTTACTCACCCTCGTGTCATTCAAAACCTGACGTTCTTTCTTCTATAGAACATAAAAGAAGATATTTTGAGTAACATTTGTGCTTTCGTCCATACAAAAACAAAGTCAATGGTAACCAAAACTTTCACCAAAATTCTTCAAAATATCTTTTGTGTTCCACGGAAGAAAGGCGGTCTCTCTAACGCAAAAAAAGCAAGAAAATTTAAAATTAAAATAAATTATGGTCACAGTTTAGTTTAGAGTCTAATTCTCACTATTAACTAACTATTATCTTCGACTTTTACCTCAATAAACTCCTAATATCTGCTTATTAATAGTTATTAAGGTAGTTGTTAAGTTTAGGTATTGGGTAGGACTAAGGGATGTAGCCTACCTGTAGAATATGGTCATGCAGAATAAAGCATTAATATGTGATTTATATGTACTAATAAACAGCCAATATCCTAGTAATAATATGCATGCTAATAAGCAACTGGTTCATAGAGAGAATTGGACCCTAAACTTAAGTGTTACCGAAATTATTATGGATTCGATAAGACATCAAACGTGCAAAATACGTGGCGGTTTCTGATGAATTTTGGGGCTGACTGCTAAGTTAGCAACAGTGAGTCAGCATTTGCCAGGTTCTTATGATTCATGGCAAGCCGGAGTCTGATTCTAAGTATAAACCTGTGGAATTTGAGCAGGGAGCTTAATAAAACTTTAAACTGTATATAATCAGATCAAGAACTAATAATAAAGGCAGAAACTGACATTTTAGAAAAAACAAGTGGAGGAGGGGCACAGAGGGTTTGATGTCAATTATCAAGCTCTCTGTCAAGAAGGACTGTCTCACTCTGCCCTCTGTTGGACTGAAATAATATATCATCAGGTTCCACCACACTGAAATCGCAAGTTTTAGTGAAGAAGGAGGCAGATGCTGCATGTGACTGATAATCATCATCAACATTGTTTTGCCTTCTAACACACTGGGAAAGAAAGGCTCCTACCTTGTGGGTAGCGGTCATCTTGCGTAAGAAGCTCAGCGTTCGTTCCAGCCGATTTCCTGATACGTGATGCTCTTTGTTTTCGCCCCCCTCAGCCTTTGTTTGTCCTATATCCCAGCCCAGAGCAGCACTATCTATACTGTACCAGAAAAAAAAAGTGAAATGGTTGCATTTAAAGTATGGATATTTGCATTAAAAGTATGGATATTTACAATAAGTATGTAAGGCCACGCCTGATTAAAACACACACCTGTAAGATGAATCTCCAATCTGGTGGTACGAAACACTCTCTAGATTGCCGAACAAGATAAGAAATTTTTTTCTCATTGAAATGAAACTTGAATTCCAACGAGCATATGACATCTTATTAATCTTAGTTTCCGATTCAGAGCAAAGCAGAAATAAAGAGCCAAAAACAGTAAATATAACAAAAATATTTGAACACTTTTTTATTTTAATTAAACAGGGAAAACTACACTACCAATCAAAGGTTTGGAGTTGGTAAGAATTTTAATGTTTTTGAAATAAGTATCTTATGCTCAACCAAGGCTGCATTTATTTGATCAAAAATACAGTAAAAAACAGTAAGTATTAATTTATAACAAAAAAAAAAAAACTTTTCCATTTTCTGACCCCAAACTTTTGAACAGTAGTAATAAAACTTTATAAAATATGTACACAAAAATGTCAGAAAAAGAACCACATAGCAAAAGGAATTCATCATTTCATTTAAAATTGAATTCGTATGAATAAGCTGGAAATCCCAAACACACTGACCATGGCAGTAGGAGAGCGGACGAGGGGCGGAGCTCTTAGGCCTCTGTTGCATCACACACAGGGTGGGGGCGGAGACACTGCAGCCATGCATCTGATTGGACTGCTCCTGAGACAGAAATTCAGAAAGAATGAAAAAAAACAAACAAACACACACACAAAACTGAAACCTACTGATAAAAAATAAATTTGCCCAAATAAAACGAAATTATTTCGTTCAACCGTTCAAAACTTTGGCGTCGCTTATTTTTTTTAAATGTTTTTATTATGTTCTCCAATGCTGCTCTAAGGTTGCATTTATTTGATCAAAATACAGTAAAAACATGAATTAAATGTATATATTTATATACATTTATATATATTCATAATATTATAAAAAAATAAAATACGTTTGCTATCACAGTACATGTAAAATTTATTAAAATATTGTACAAAAAATAATTGAATTTAGTTGAATTTAATTGAAATAGATGAATTTTTATTTTAAAATTCCATACTTTTCCAGACTCAAATGTCCAAACCTATCTTATCAGACCATATTTAACTTAAATGGTTCATACAGCATTATTTTCAGCATTATAATTGGTATATAGTAGTCACCTGTAAATATTTGTCATTTTCTCTTTTTTTCCATTGGTTTTCTCGAAGTGATAACATGCGCTTACATGATGAGAAGAACCTAAAATGCTTTATAACCTGCATATATTCACCTCTGACACATCGGTTTGATGCTGTAAATATGGTTTGCTCTTTTATCTGTTGCTGGTTTGAATTCGTTTAGTGAAGTTCAAAAGAGACTAGTTCATGGTAAATAAAAACCTTTATTCCATTATCCAGACCTTGAAATGACTCAAATCTAATTCCATATTTTTCAATACTTTTCCAAATTGCATAGGAACCCTGGATTACTCCAGTCTTCTGTGTCACATGATCCTTCAGAAATCACTCTAATATGCTTATTTGCTGCTCAAGAAATAATTATCTCTTATTATTATCAATGTTGAAAACAGCTGTCCTGCTTAATATTGCAGCACATGAATGTGGAACATTGTTAAAAAAAATTCAGGATACTTTGAACAGAAATTTCAGAAGAACAGCATTTATTTGCCAATATGTGTAACCTTGTAAAAGTATGTACAGTACTGTACTTTTCTCAAAATTGAATGCATCCTTGTTAAATATTTTATTATTTCAAGTCCTCCACTTAAAATAGAATTTATTGCATTCCATTAAATGCAAGTTCAATATTGAGCGGTTCACGTCAGTAGCTTTATTTTATTTTGGTGAACTAATTTTACACTTTCCTTAAATAACACAAAAATACAGTCTAAAAACTCCAAATAATTTTTTTCAACATATGACAAATGAAATGAGGTGCTGAACCTTGATCTCAGGAGGTCAAAAGGAAAAATTAGATGAGCTGTTTTATTTTATATTTATATTGTCTATGGGGTTTGCATTTTTTTTTTCAGCGAGGATCCTGCCTTAGAAGGTCACATGTACACAGTACACAGCTCATTAGCTGTATGCATGTTCTAACCTCTAGCACTGATCGATGATGTTCCTGATGCTCTGCACCAACTTCCTCCTCTGTAAGTGACGTCAGGGAGGCTTGAGTGACAGACCTGCGGCGGGTTTCACGAGCTCTCTTTGACCTCAATGCACCGTTCAGCACTAAGGACATCTCATCCGGGTCCAGATCTTCCAGGCTCACACTGAAAAAGAGACAGAATCAACATACATTGTTATTGCACGACACGATACAATAACTCTTGGCAAGTAATTGTAGGTTGGACTTGTTTTTGTCCTGTCGTCTGATGAGTATCATTACAGAGTACCACAAATTATAAATTCCATAGTACATCTGCAATAACATAAACAAACCTACACATATGTAAACACACACATATATACAAACTCCATAACATTAAAGATTTATAAAAAACTTCAATCTCACTCTTTTCTCTTCCTTTAGTTGATTTTAAGTCAGTAACACTAACCAGAGAACGACCCAAACTGCAGTGTAATGTTAGCTCCCTACTGGAGAGACCTATGTATGTCTGTGTGTGTTCTTATCTGTGTGTGTGTATGTGTCTGTCTCCTCACTGAGTACATTGGCACTGGCTGGTAGTGATCTCACAATAATAGCCCACAGAGTGACACAGTAGAGGCCCTATATCAGCACAGTTGTGAGGACGAGTGAGTGTGTGTGTGTGTGTGTGTGTGTGAGAGAGTGCGTGCGTGCGTGCGTGTGTGTGTGTGTGCGTGTGTATGTGGTTCAGGTATACCCTACATTATCGGGACAAAATGTCTCCACAAAGGTGGCAATATCTGAAATCCCTGTCATTGTAGGGACATTTTTGGTCCCCATGAGGAATACAGCTTATAAATCATACTAAGTGATGTTTTTTCAATATGTAAAAATGCAGAAAGTTTGAATATATTGAATGTACAATTTATTCAATACAATTTGTACAGTATAAAAATCATTATGTCTATGGAAAGCCCCCATAAAACATGCAAACCAATAATTTGGGCATATGTCCCATATTATATATTGTAATGGCCTAACTCAGTATAAAGTATTGTAATAAAAAATGTTATTTTAAATATAATAAGGGTAAGAAAAATATAAACTTATATATATATATATATATATATATATATATTCATATTTTGCAGGGTTAACCATTCATTTCAGTAAACATTTTAAGTAAATAATTTAGGTTGTGAGGGTTTTCTGACAAAAAGACATTTGTTTATATTATAAAATTCAAAAGTTTGGAGTCAGTAAGATTTTGTTTACTTTAATACTTTGACTCAGCAGGTATGCATTAAACTGATAAAAATAACCCAGTAAAAACACTTATAATGTAACAAAAAGTTTACATTTCCAAAAAATGGTGTTCATATTCATCAAAAAATTGTAAAGAAATATTAAGCAGCACAATGATTTTCAAAATTGAAAACAAGAAATGTTTCTTGAGCGACAAATCATCATATTAGAATGATTTCTGAAAGATCATGTGACACTGAAGACTGGAGTAATGATGCTGAAAATGCTAGCTTTGCAATATATATATATATATATATATATATATATATATATATATATATATATATATATATAAAAATGCAGCTCACAATGTTGCTGTATTCTCTGTACTATACTGTACTGTATTTTTTTTATTAATTCAGGCAGAGCACACTTGGATCATTCTGAAGAACTGAAGTGCCACAGATGTAAATGTGTTTTCACCTGCGTGAGTCATTGGGTGGATATCCCTGCGCCACGGCTCCAGGTTCCCAGCTGTGTCTCCTCCAGGGGTCGAGCTGAAGCAAGTGACGAGTGGCAGGGGAGCGTAAGGTCACGACCGGAAGGCCGGGGGAGATCGGTGGAGAGTACTGAGGAGGTGACAATGAGGAACATGAAGGACGGGGAGAGGGAGGAGGAGTGCTCGACATCTAGGTGTAATGAGTAAGGGAACGAACAAATGAGCTTGTGTTGTAAGTGTGCATAAGAACAATTCATGCAAAACTTCTTCACACAGAAACACATAATGCACAATTTCATACCGTGTCCATAAGGTCAGGCAGCTCCTCAGGGCCCATACTCAGATTATAGCTTCACTGCTCCCCCTACAGATCAAAATATGACATTACAGTTTCTTGAGAATATGCTTGGGTAAAATAGTTAAAACAACAAAACATAACACAAAAAGTAATATCCAATACACCTGCTAGAGATCCAGACCACCATTAATCCATCAAGTCAAGTCAAGTCAAACTATTAATAATCTTTTAATGCTGTCATCAGCAAGACTATCTTCAAGGCGAGAATAAAGTGATTATTTATTAAACACTTAAAATTAAAATTAAAACACTTAAAATTAAAATAAGACTAATTTTTAAACACTTTTTTGAAAACCATTTAAACATATCCCTGAATAAAAGCATTGTCTATTTACATAAAAAACAGCTTCCCCAACACTTTGATGTACATGTACAGTAAATTAAAGAAATAACAATAACAACAATATTGTTTCATTGAAGAAAATTTGAGTGCAATGCTATGAATGGTCGAAAGGGAATTATATGGTTGCTAAGGTGTGCTAATTGGTTTTTACCACATTGTTATCTAGTTGCTAAGGTGTGCTGGATGGTTGTTGCAAGGTAGCTGCTTTCAGGCAAAGTCAAAAGTCTCTAGCTATCCCTCAGGTCTCTCCTTCACTATAAGTCTATGGGATTTTATCTGATTATTTTATCTTTTATGATCTGTTAGATGAAAATCTTAGGTCCATTTCATTCCTTAAGGTGCTTAAATCAGTGTAACCTAATGTAGTCAGATTTTGTTGGGATCCCAAGCATGATGTCAGTCAATTCGCCATCACCTTCCGGAGGGGTGGGTCCCCCTCGACCCGTTCGCCGCGGGACCCCCTAAAGCGCAGGTTGCTGCGGTCACACCACTTGCATCGCCTTTTAAGGACGGCCCTGGTCAGGTTTATTCAGTCATATAAAATATTTTTGACTTCTATACATCCAGTTAATTAGATGTTACCAGTTTTCTAGGATCTGATAACATATCACAGTTTTGTTTACAACTACAATAAAAGTCCAGCACATGAGGGAATTCATGCAGTCATAAAAGCTTCCCAGGTCATTGCACATTTAGTAAAAATGTGTCGTAACCTCACAGGGAGTTTATGGAAAGCGAGTGATTGGGTGGGAACAGCTTTGGTTCATGTTTTCACTCTAGAGTCTGTTTATCTCTCATTTTACCTCCCTCTTCCTTTCTTCCCCTCGGTCTCTATGGTTATCGCATAACACCGTTTTGAAAGTCTGGAGTGGTTCTTCCATCCTTTTCTTTATTCCCATTCTATTAGGAATGCATTGTGAAGCACACACATGCCTATATAAAACCATTTCCTCTTCTGTCATTTTAGTGTTCCAGTTTGCAACACACATTAAAAGTGAGTAATGTTCTGCAAATAATTTGTACACGACACAAAGACACGGTCTGCCAACAGGCCGAGATAAGGCAGTTATTACCTCTGTTCCACACCTTTGTGTATGCAAGCACGTACAATGAGAGAAAGTAAGTTGACAGTAGAAAGAGAACGTAGAGGTCGAGATTGTTGCAATCGCAGTTCATGATTTTGTTTCCTAGCAACAAAACTGTTATGTCACTGTGTGTAAAGCATATCAAACATGCATCGTTGTTCTTAAACAGTACATTTCTACTATCACAATTTAAAAAAGAAAAAGAAAAATAAGGCATAGATCTCCCAAATATTACAATCATGTCAATTACTCACAGTATTTTTTTAAATCGAGGAAAACAAAATAAGTTTTTTAAAGAACATACTTTAGCATTCTAAAGTATTTATGTGAGGAATATGGCAATGTTAATGTATTTGGTCTTGGTGAAATAGATCTGCTGCAGAGCAAGTACAGAGACTTGCTTCTGCCAATACATTCACAGACATGCTACTGCTGCACATATAGCACATATAACATACATGAAATAACCCCGTAGCACATCTATACAGGTGGAGCTGGGGAAGGTGGTGGGTGCTGATTTTGTTTAGGTTTAGTTGCATGTAATTATGCATAATGTACTGTTAACCCCCTGAGGTCGGCTATCGCGCCGGCGCGATAGGCTCGTTTTTTTCCATATGAGTGCAAAAAAATAATTAAAAAAAAATATTAATTTTTATCTTATATGCTTGTGTTATACATCAATCGATCCTGTTTAGTGTGTATTTTTTTTGTGTATGCTCATAATAAAAACAAAGTGTTGTGCTTTTCGCCAAATAAAGAAAAATAAACATGATGCGAGTTCTGCCTACTCTCCGTCAGTGAAGTCAATTCTGAAACGCGTCCGAAAATGAACTGTAACTCAGCGAATACTCAGTCAAACAGGCATACAGTCACACAGGCATGAAGCTTGAATTCTCTTCTTTCAAATGAAGTAATTTTTATAAAAAACAAATATTCACAGTTTATATAATATGTATGTAAAGAGAGAGATGTCAGTCGTTCTCATCTCAGCTAATTAAGTTTTAATGTGACTCCGCCTACGGAGACCGCGCTATTCAAACGCAAATGTGAGGCGATCCATACAAACCTGTGAAACGCCCACATCCGCTGGATAAGGCCGGTGAAACACTGGATGCGTGGCGTAAGCGTCTCAGCTGCGTGGCGTGTCCGTTTTTATTTCGGCTCCCATGTTAACAGTTTAGAGTTTGCACACTGCCTGTGTGAGACGCGCGTCTCAGGCGCGGCACGAGCCGCGTGGAAAACGCGTGCATTCTAGAAATAGAACCGACGCCTATTTTTCACGCGACACGCATCTTGGAAGCGTTTCCATGCAAAATTGAATAGGAAAATCTGTTTATTTGTCATTTTGACACGAATACATATTAATAAATGTCCTTTTGATGTTTAAAAGTGTCTAGGTTTTGACATAAATGCAAATATAAATGTAATTTTACAAAATATGATCGATTTGTGCTAAATAGTGTGTAATTTTTTTTTGCCATTAATATGTTTATAAGCAACTGAAAAAAGCACAAATGTCAGGGCATGTCAGAACATCTCAAGGACCCCAAAAACACCCCAGACCCCAGAGGGTTAATAATGCATTAAGTACATGTAACATATGTAGCAAGGACACAGTAAATCTTCTCCTCCATTTGGCCAATGAATTCAAACTCAAAAACCAAACCAATTTGATTCATAAATGAATCATTCATTTTTGGATCAACTGATTCATTGAATAGATCTGCAAATATTAGTAGAAAATCTGAAGTTTATCTAGGACGCCTAAAAGGTTTTTCCCCTCCAGAATTTGAGTCACAAATATATGCAAGGATAAAAACAATAATTACATTGGTCATAGGTACAAATACATATTTTTAATAATAAATGAATGCAAAAAATGTTTGTTTTTTTGGCTGATGATTTGGCTGCAAAATTTTCACCTTTGGCAGGTGTGGCAAAAAGTTCATTTTGGACTTAAAATGCAGTGTACATCTGCTTGACTCAGATGTCATAACATTTAAAATTCCACAAGATCATCACAAGATTACTGATAATACCATAATCACATTATGTCACCGTGAAGGCAGCCAGCACTTTTTTTCCTCCACACACACACAAGAACAGCAACTGTCTTTTATACACCCTCTTACCCCTCCTTCTCAGTCTCAGTCCTGTCTACCGCTCCTGGGCCTCTTTTCCACTCCTCTCGCTCATACATTTACTCGTTCTTGCATGCTTCTGCCTCCCTACGTCCTCCTCTCTCTATATTATCCACCCTAACTTTAGAGTCTAGAACCAAAAAATGGAGAGATCAAATTACAGCCCATTTCATTGCTCAACAGAGGCGTGGAATTGGACAGTGGATTTTTATTGAACATATCTGATGTCTTTAAAGGTGAGGTGTGTGATTTCTGCAGCTCTAACACTGCAATGGAATGGAAAGAAAATGAAAGTTTTCAATCGGGTTTCCCCAAATATTCTGTCCATCTGCCAATGGTCAAAGAAACAAATAGTCTGCCTCAAGTACGCCACTGGTTAAGTCAGTGGTTCTCAATCCTGGTCCTGGGGACCCACAGCTCTGCACATTTTATATGTCTCCTTTATCTGACACACCCAGTTCAGTTCATAGAGCTCTTTCCTAACGAGATGATGATCTGAATCAGATGTGTTAAATGAGGGAGACATACAAACTGTGCAGAGCTGTGGGTCCCCAGGACCAGGATTGGGAACCACTGGGTTAAGTCAACATTCTGTGCTAGTTGGGATGCTAAAAGAATACATTTATGTTTGGGATGGAATATTAGCTTATCATGCTGAGTATTAAAAATGTAGGTCCCACTTTATATTAAGTGGCTTTAACTACTATGTACTAACATTGAAATTAAGAATTTGATAAAATGGTTATTGTGTACACACATGTTTTTACATTGTACTTATATTTTAAAAATACCTGCATGTAATTACAGCTGTAATTAATTTATTTAATTACATTTGTAATTACATAAAACCTACCCATACCACCACACCTGTCCCTAACCTTACCAGTATCACACCTCAATAGCAGCAAAACAATACAACATGAACACAATAAGTACATAGTACTTATTTTTCTATGTAAGTACATAGGTACTTAAAGTCAATTGGTATAAAAATAGATTAATAGGATTTTCATTGTGTGTGTGTGTGTGTGTGTGTGTGTGGGGGGGGTTATATTATACAATTCAAAAGTTTTCACAAGACACTAACGCTTTTAATTCAGCTTTTTTGGTTTAAAAAAAACCTACTGTTTTTCAGAATCATAAAAAATAATTGACCACAATTTCAACAAAAATATTAAGCAGCACAACTGTTTTCAACAATGATAATAAGAATAAATTTTTCTTGAGCACCAAATCATTATATTAGATTATTTAGGCATGTAGAAAATGGTCAATATGATTTGCTGAAATTCCAAACGAGCATCAGAATGAGGAAGAAAGGTGATTTAAGTGACTTGTGAAAGTGGTTGATGGTGCCAGACTGGCTGGTTTGAGTATTTCAGAAACTGCTGATCTGGGTTTACAGAGAATGGTTGAAAAAGAGAAAATATCCAGTGAGCGGCAGTCCTGTGGGCGAAAATGCCTTTTTGATGCCAGAGGTCAAAGGAGAATGGCCAGACTGGTTCCAGCTGATAGAAAGGCACTTGTTACAACAGATGTATGAAGAAGAGCATCTCTGAATGCACAATTAGGGCTGTCACTTTTTTGAAAAAATCCTGTTCGATTTTTGAGACATAAGTGTTCATTGAATCGATTGTAAAATCGATTTTAAATGTCTAAAGACGTTTCCATTTTCAACGCCAAATATAGGCAAATCCACGGACAACTAACAGGCATTAGGACGAATGTTAAGAGGGCGCTTGCACAAGTCAGCAATATTTCTGATGATTTATTGGCGTGAAGTTTCGTGCACAATGACAACCAGGAGTGCAACATTCTCGGAAAACAATAAGCAGAGTGGACTGCCATAACATCAATGAAAAACATTACTGCAGGCTTCAACATGCCTGTGTTTACGATTAGAAATGTCAAACAAATTTCACCTACGTAGGCCACTGTAGCCCGTAGCCCGAATCTGTAGCTGTATGCATGAGACTGTCTGAATACCGGCAGAATTCACATTTTTGTTGTAAAAAGAGACACATTATGCAGAAGTAGGCTATAATTTGCTGTTTGTCAGAGCCTGCAGTTGCTGTGTGACGCACGCTGCGGGCGTATCGTAAAAACGTTGCCTGGTCTGATGAGTCTCGATTTCTGCTGCGACATTCAGATGGTAGGGTTAGAATTTGGCTTAAACAACATGAAAGCATGGATTCATCCTGCCTTGTATCAACGGATCAGGCTGCTGCTGGTGGTGTAATGGCATGGATATTTTCTTGGCACACTTTGGGCCCCTAAGTACCAATTGAGCATTGTTTAAACGCCACACACTACCTGAGTATTGATCATGTTATGGCCACAGTGTACCCATCTACCGATGGCTACATCCAGCAGGATAACGCGCCATCACAAAGCTTAAACCATTTCAAACTGGTTTCTTGAACGTGATAATGCGTTCACTAAACTCAAATGGCCTCCACAGTCACCAGATCTCAATCCAATAGAGGATCTTTGGGACGTGGAAGAACAGGAAATTCGCATTATGGATGTGCAGCTGAAAAATCTGCTGCAACTGCCTGATGCTATCATGTCGATAAGGACCAAAATCTCTGAGGAATCTCAGCACCTTATTGAATCTGCCACGAACAGAGTTCTAGAGGCAAAATGTGGTCCACTAGTAAGACCCAGTACAAGCAAAGTGTACCTTTGTAAGTATAGGCTATATATAACATTAAATATTACAACTGTAGTATTGTTGTCAATGACCCTAAGCTCTAAAGTAAAAAGCCATGCCAAGTAAAACCTGCATTTAGTTCAACTGCTTCACAAAGATTGCATTGTTCATTACTTTCTATGATTCACACGACATTTTGTTTTGATGGCTCAAAGGCAACAGCTTTCTGTCCAAGCTTTCTTTTAAATGTCCTTCGATTTTCTTACAGCCCATGTTTTTATATTCCCCTCCCTTCTTTCCACTGATGTCATGTTAACACTGGGTCCCTCTCCCAAAGAGCAAACATGCAGAACAATGAGAGAAAGGATGTGTACAGTACAGTGAGTCAGGGTGAACTACAGGTCGCAAGCTGCATGCGAATGTGTGTACACACGCATTTGAGAGTCGAATCGGTGGTGATTGAAGGTGCATCACTGGCACACTGCGCTCAGTTCATGACTCACCTGAAAGTTGTCACCATTAGCAACTGAATTAGCATCTTTTTATCACTTTTGACATTTAAACAGAGCCTCTTGAATTGTACTGCAGAAATACAAGCGGATGACTTCTGATTACAACCGAATCAAATTGATGGAATTCATGAAACTGGCTGTGGTTGCCTGGTGAACAGAAACTTATTGACAGTCAGCAGGACTAATTTTATGAATTAGGACATCAAAAAAGTCAATCCACCAACCCCTTACATTTTAAAATGACAGTACTAAAATTACAAACAATTGCATTACTCACTTTCATTATGTATGACTTTCTTCTGTGGAACACAAAAGGAGATGTTCATGCTGCTTTTTTAATTACGTACTTTAATTAGTACGTATAGTATCACCTGGTTGGTTCCTTTAATTTTTCTTGAAAACATGCCCTTTCTTTTTTGGAACACAAAAGGATAATTTTTTTTTTAAAGTACCGCTCGCGCTCTGCATCAAGCTTTTTAAAAAAAGACACACAAGTTGCACAGAATGATCCCATGCAACATGTTGTATATTATTCCAATTGTTCTAAGGGATAGGATTTAAGAAAAAATAAAATAAAAAATGCACTGTTTAATGAAAATCATGACCTTGGCCATTGGTCTTTTGTGCACAACTGCACGTTCATGAGACTGTATTAGTGCCGCAGTTCACTGTGACTCGCACAGAAAAAGCACACAAGTGAGAAATAAAGATGAATAAAAAAAAATGCAACATGAAATGCAACACATAGACCTTATGCGCCAGAGAAACAAGTGCGCAGCCATCTTTAGAATATTGTCTTTAAAATTCAGTTTTTGCGGTAGCCCTGTATATTTCTATGACATCGTGGTACAGGAATAATTAGCTAGTGAAGTGGATTCCCTTATTGTAGAGATTTTTCAGCTGTGTTTGATTAGGGATGGAGCTAAACTCTGCAGGACAGTGGCCCTCCAGGACAGGAGTTGCCCTGTCTAGAAAAAGAAGTTCGATACGTGAGCAGCGGTATACAGTTAGCAAACATCCTGACACCACTAGGGGTGTGCCGGTTTCAGAATTGGTGATGTCGGTTATGACGTGAGTCAAATGTGACGGTTCGTAACATAACCGTCGTCGGGGGGGTGTTGCGACGTTTGTCTGTTATAGGACAACTTAGTTTGAATAAACGAGCAGACACTGATTAGCTATTTGATCACCTAAATTAAAAAAAAAAAAATTAACATTTGTGTAGTGTTCAATGTTGTTATTGATAGAGATACGCGGATGGGGTATTATTTTGTCCGTTTTAATAACGTTTTTTGACCAAATTTCAAAGGCCGCCATCTGCTGATTGTTTTGCGGTCTATGGACGATGCAATGCTCTGCTGATGCGAGCCGCAAGAAAGCCCTTGTCTGTTCTAGAAAGGATGCAGCAAAGATATTTAATGCTAATGTATGAGGCATAGGCCTACGCTGAGTTTCATTCATTTACGATGAGATGCCTCTAGTTCACAATGCAATGCAAGTGAACGCGGTGCAGCGGCGCCTCCATGTCACGGTTATTATATTGTCATTTGCTTTTTATTTATTAAATACATGCAATTGGTTGATGAAACATTTATTAAAATTAATATACAATTTATACAAAACGAAATTCGCTTTAAAGAAAGGCTTTCTACAAAGAAAAACTTAAAGGGGGGGTGAATTGCTGTTTCATGCATACTGAGTTTTTTACACTGTTAAAGAGTTGGATTCCCATGCTAAACATGGACAAAGTTTCAAAAGTTAAGTTGTACGTTTGAAGGAGTATTTTTGTTCCAAAAATTGTCCTTCCGGTTTGTCACAAGTTTCGGGAAGTTTTTTTCGAGTATGGCTCTCTCTCACGTAAGAGAGGGCGGAATTTCCTTATATGGGTCCTAAGGGCACTTCTCCGGTAAGATCGCGGCCGCGCGCGCACTCGCAGACTAGAGCAAGAGAGTGAAAGCAGTTCGCCATCAAAGCGCCCTGCCCGGCTTTTGGGAAGTCAATGTCACCAAAGAAGTGTGTTTTTGGTTGCCAGGGCAAGACAACCCTGCACAGATTCCCAAAGAACCCAGCGTTAAGGAACCCGTGGCAGTTTGTTTTCATGAGCATAAACGGAGTTGTGTAAGACTTTTGTTCCCTGCATTTCGACGATGATTGTTTTATAAACAAAGCCCAGATCTACGGATTTGCAGATCGTCTAATGCTTAAGGATCGATCAGTCACAATGATAAAGGTTTGCGGTCGTGCGTTGGAACCGGACGGTGAGTAAAACTGTTTGTTGAACAAATGTCTCTGTGTGTTGTCACTAGCTTGGCGCGTTAGCACAGCTAAGCTTCGCCCACACGGCCCGCCCCCAGCCGCTCGGTTTTTTCCGGAAAGACTCGGTACAGCCTATCTTTATGTTAAAAATTTAATAAAACAAAATACTTTTTGGAGATATGAAGGATGCAATATTACTCTATAGGTACTCAAGATTAACAGGAGATTGAGTGAAAATGAGCATTTCACCCCCCCTTTAATGAAGTGGTAAAAATCATGTCTGACGATTTACAAAACAAAACTTGCGTTGGTACTTGGCAAAGAATCAAATACAGTTGGAAACGACGTAGACCATTAATGACACAGACTGTTAACAATTGTTTTTAATTAGTGTTTAAACATTCTCTATGATAAAAAATGTTTGTAAAAAATATTTTAATAACACGGTTTTGGCGGTTATAGAGATCTAATGACGGTGTTCAACTATAACCGTCGGTCTCACGGTTATATAGCCTACTAACCGTCACACCCCTAGACACCACTCACACTGCTGAGAGCGGAGTTCAGAAAAATATGTAAATATGTGCTTTCCTCTCAATAACAAATTAAAAACACAACAAAACGAAAGTGGTGAGAAAAAAGCAGTTAAAGCGTCTGATCATAACGATATAGTTGCAATAGCTCTGCAATTCGTCACTCCAGTCATGTCATGTTTATTTATATAACCTGTTATACAATGTTTTAAAGGAAGCAGCAGCTTTACAGTGTTAAACATAAAAAACTGTGTCAGTGTCACTTTCATTTAGACAACTTCAATTTCTACTAAAGTAGCTATGTTTTTACTCGCGTCTCACCTCAACGGACCAAACAGAAGAAATGAACCAGAGATTTCCAGGTCAAAGGTAGAGCCTCATAGACTCATATACCTGTTGCGTAATAACCACGGACTAATAGAGTGGTGCAGGTAAGACATCACTTTGTAGGCCAGAACGCAGAAGCAAGTTAGCATTTTAGCACTTCTGGTTGCATCATTCCTTCGTTTTGAATGGGGTTTTAGTTAAATGGCTGAAATAAGGTCTGTGGAAAACACAGGTTTAGGACACTTTATTCTACGACATTAAATACATCAGTATTAACACACTCATGATTTTTTGAAGCTAAGTGTCTTGAAAAAGGCAGTTGCTAACAAGTGGCTAAATGGGACTACAGAGGCTGTCGAGGAGATTAAACAGGTAACTCAATCGGCTTTTACAGCATTGTTATGTTTATAATTGTGCTCACAAACTATTCTAACTCAAATGTACTGGGAAAATGTTTTTAGATAAAGACTGAAAGAGTTGTCGGAAGCTTAGTCATGGTGACGTTGAACTCATGGGACCGTGGTGTAGTTCATTTATAGTCTACCTTTAGCTTTTTACTTCTGGCGACTGCATTTAGGCTTCAGAATTCAAAAAAGTTGTGTCCACCTGTGATAATTATCTTGATGGACAAAACATGTAATCTTATTTTGATCACAGAGCTTGTCTTTAGCGATAATCCAAAAGCCTGTGGGAAAATCCTATTGGGTTTTTGTCGAGAGAACCAGTGTGATGCTAACTTACGGTTGTGATGTCATACCTGCACCACTCTATGGTAGTTGGAAGGCGTTTACCAGCTGGAGCAAACTTTTTCAGAACTCTTCCTAACTCCCGAAATGAGCTCCAAATGAACTTAATTTGGGGTGTTTCAAATGGCATTTTACTTTTTCACATTTACTTCTATCTCTCTGAAGATGTCCACCCCCCTCGCCACCTTGTGTGCTGTCAGTCACCAAGTGACTATAAACATGCCCTCCACCCCCTTCCCTTTGTCACCCCTCACTCTATTTATCTCCTCTTCCTTTTCTTATTCGTTGCAAAGAAGGCCACATGTAGTCTCAGAGGGGGTTCTGAGTAATACAGAACTCAGAATAGCTCTTACTAATGACTAGATCTCTATTTGCCAAGGTTAAGGAGTTTACTGTTACAGCAGACTTTGAACAATTCAAAGATCAACCAATGAACAGCACTTTAAGTTCTAGTAAATAAATATACAGTGTCATATTCAAATAATCTCAAGAATCATTGTAAAGGCATTAGTTCAAGAAACTTTAAAAGGTCAAAAGATCAAAAGCACTGACACTTATCAAAGGAAATGACCTCACCTCAAAAGGTTTATTATCAGAAATCAATGCATTCGCAATCAGATTGGAGAATCAATGGTAATTAGGGATGCACCGATACCATTTTTTCAGAATCGATCTGATCCGATACCAAACATTCTGAGTATCAGCTGATACCGATACCCAATCCGACAAAAATGGCCGTATCGGAGCCGCATCCCTAATGGTAATCAATGAGAATAAGCTCAGGCGCCAGTATGGCCATTATGTCAAGACAGTGTTTTAAGATCTACTAGTATGAGCCTCTAGAAGTTAGTCAAGGGGCAGTCAGTCTTACTTTTCAGCATCAAATTAGGCCAAAAAAAAATTGATGACTGACTTGTAAGACTAGTCTTAGTGGTTTATGCAACCAGCCCCTTATCTTTAAGTTAGCAAAATAAAGTGGAACTGTGTGACTTCCAAGAAAGCATTCCGGTCGTATTTGCAGAGATTCCATGTTTATGATACGCTGACTTCTACGGTACTCCTCCACGTAATGACGGCGTTAACAGCAACTGTGCCAATAACACACTTGAGACTCAGGCCACACACATTCATTGGGTTCGCTGACCTCTGCTCAACGTTTCCCCTTTTTCTTATTACCTTAAATGTCATTTCATTGCCATTTACTGATCTGTCTCCTTTTAAGTTACATTTTTTTACTTTAAAAAAAACAACAACATAAGAAATAATAATAACACATAGATTTAATAATGAATAAATGTAAATGAATGAAATGACATCTCAAATGACATTCAAATAAAAATAATTCTGTTTGTTTATAGGCTATAGGCTACTGTATGAGCATTCATTTAAGAGCTTGCCTGTGCATTCTTTGATGCCATCTAGAAAGTGACCCATGTATGTCTCTTTTATAAATGCTGCCGCTGTCCCATCTCCAAAGCAAAAAGATCCTGATCCTGCTTAGCTCATCTTTTCTGTGTCAATTTCACCCTTAACCTCTGTCTTCCCAGTTCAATCCTCTTTGCTCATTCTCTCTCCCTCTCTCTCCATGAAGTCATGTTTTTAAACAGAACTCCATAGGCAAGAAAGGCAGCAGTTCCTCACAAAGGTCTCAGGTAGCACAGGGCCCCTGGAGATTACAGATATAGGGTCAGACACAAAGAGCCTTCTTTCGCACACTCAATTACACATTCTCAACACCCAAATAGAATTTCCTTCTCCTAATCCTTTCTTCACTCTTAACGGCTGTCATTGTTTACAGAAAGAACAGACCGGCGGGTTACGCGCACACATGCACACGCACAAATTAAATGTTAACAACGTAAGGGATTATTAAACATTTCAGTCCTCTGAACTGATATATAAAAAGAACCTGTATAATGCAGGAAATGTACGTTACGTGTCCGCTTATTGATATTTGGTCGATGAAGAAGTAACGTTAATGGCACTTAAAATATTTAACCGGTGTTCTCCTGTTATTCTTTTCCTTTCTTTTTTCTCTTTTCATTGTGATTGTTTTAACTGTACCAGACAGTCAATGAGTGGTCCCACTTAATAAAAACTTTTTGTAGTTACTTTTAATGACTTACCTGCCCGCTGTGATGTTCTGTTTAAGTTATATTATATCCTAACGTCTTTTTCAATTTCACCCAGACAGACGCTCCTCGATGTTTACTTCCACTTCAAAACCTTTAAAATCCTCTTGGTGTGTTAATTTCATCTAAGCACCGTAGACCAAATGGTTTTCAATCACGAGATTCCCTGAAAACTCCGGTAAAGTACATCATCATGTACATCCCCTCGTTCGCCGGGAATTCCTGTGCTGAGTGTGTGCGCTCGCTCCCGCGGCCTCTGACCAGCGCAGTCGCCACGCCCACATCCGTGACGACATCACAGGTCCAGGTGTGCTGCAGTTGGACTGTATTTATGGCCATATAATTTAGAAAACACATTCCAAATGTGTGTGTTTGTTTGAGAGAGTGAAGTGAAATTAGTCAGACGTGTGCAGACGTGATCATGGGATTAATAAAGACTATAATTTGGTCAGTAATTGAGTAAAGATTATGTCAGGGTTCCTACTTCCTACACTGTTTGACCAACTAGTTTTCATGACTTTTCCAGTCATGTGTTATTCGCTGGATAAGGATTTTTAAGATTGTACTTATATGAGAACTTTCTAGAGATGAGCATAACTAGAAAATGTCCATGACTTTTAATTATTGATTTTTTTAAAAACAGTTTTGTTAATTTGTTTACTGAGCAGATTCTTACAGCAGTTTTAATATATATTCCCATTAATTTATTATTATTAATATTGTTAGTTTCTTAATTTTAGTGGGAAAAAAAAAATTTATTCACTTTACAATTACATATTCACTATAGATTAATTTCTATTACATCTTAATTACTATTATTAGAGGTGCATTATTTATTTTTGTTAATGTTTTATCAATTTATTAATAGATTTTCCAGCCCTGCAAATCACACTTTTGAAATTCCTCGATATTTCCTGGCTTTCCAGGAAACCCTGATATGTGCATGTGCTGAAACAAAATTGATCAGACATTAAATTAAAGGACAAACTGCTTTTAATTTACGCAAAGCAGAATCAAAACAAACCAGGACATACATTTAAACTAACAAATTGTATAGGAAAAAACGCATGCACCAAATTACTCAATGACATTTTCTATATAGCTTAGACAAATAGTATCAAATTATATAAAAAACCTAAACACACACCAAATCATTATACATTTGCATACACAAGCAAATGAGACACACAAATACTGCATAAGGAAATCTGACACATAGAGAAAATCACACTCACTAATCTGACATGCTCCATTAAAAAACATAAATAAACATAATAAAAAAACAAAAACAGTGGTCTGTTGACACATTTGATTCATTAAACTGTGTTGTTACATATTAAAGGAATTACAACCCTCAGGCAAATGTTACATAACAGAAGACACAGTAACATTCTTGCAAGTCAGGTATAGTTTACAAAATATATCATGACAATAATATATAATATTAATCTGTGCGATATTCACATTACAAGTTCTATAGGCAAGAGTGTAAGAGGGCAAAATGTTGTAGCTATGTTTGGATAATGGAAGACTTCTTAAACTGAACAGTTATTTTTAAACCTACAAGGAAGACCAGTTTCCTTTTAAAAAGACTAATATATATATATATATATATATATATATATATATATATATATATATATATATATATATATAAATATATAAAATTAAATTGATATAGTTTCTTGAGACTGACAGTAAAGGCAACAATTAGTGTCTAGAATAATTCAAGCAGCGTTTCATAAAGCTCAACACTGCATGGCGCCATTCAAGTACATTTAAAGTGGCTCTTCACATGAAATCTCTGTTGAACACACTCAAAGTTGTAAAATTGTTAACTGCTTTACACGTCAAACACAATTTATAACAGCTGTATATATCTGTTCATGCCATAAATGAATATTTGCTCAGAGATGACCGTACCGAAGATAGCCTAGTATATATTAAAC
Source organism: Squalius cephalus (assembly GCF_949319135.1). Lineage (NCBI taxonomy): Eukaryota > Metazoa > Chordata > Actinopteri > Cypriniformes > Leuciscidae > Squalius > Squalius cephalus. Next base: position 32,687,190 of record NC_137129.1, on the reverse strand, counting down.
TCGTCAGACAAGCCAGCACTCGCGCAATATTTCAACTACAATTCAGCCACGTGGAGAAAAAAGGCAGCTTGCTGAATTCTGATCAATATAGGGAAAACGGTTTGGTCTCTGGTAGTCTAATTCAGGACAGTAGAACATGTATTGGTCTAGAATAGATCGTGTTTTTTGAGAAGATATGTAAGTTAAGGCACTCAGCCCAAAAAGTCCTCTCTTATAATTTGGTTTGCTTGTTTTTCTTTGAGTACAGTAAACTATGACCCCGTTTACACCTGGTTTTAAGATCCGTCTCGGTTGATTCAATCACATGTGGTCAGTAGCACTACTAAATAGGGTGCAAATGATCGGTTCACTCAAACCGCGTTCAGAGGTAGTCAGAAACACATGTGGCCATGTTGCATTTGTAGTGTAAACGTTATAAGGATCGTCTACTCGCCTGTCTACCATCCATTGTGCTTAAACAAGGGTTTAAAATTCAAAAGAAGAAAAAAAAATTGGAAAAACTGCATACTTATGCACAAGAAAGTAACTTATTAGTTAGTTGATCTTAATTCTAGTTATCTTAAAGTCCAAGTAATCATCATCATTTTTGTGCTTTTTAAAAAAAAAATTGTGCTTTATCAAAATGCAGTAACACACTGACATAGTAAGTGATGTACATAGTCATGAGTCCTTTCTTTTGAACACCTAGTAAGTTGCTAAATGAATGTTAATACCAGGTATAAACGGGGCTTTGACTTTGCTATTGTTTTTAAGCAAATCTGATGTTGAATATTTATATATATATATATATATACATTGTACACACACACACACACACACACTACCGTTCAAAAGTTTGGGACCGGTAAGATTTTTTGGTGTCTCTTATGCTCACCAAGACTGTAAAAACACAAAATACAATTAAGAAATATTATTACAGTTTAATAATACTTTTCTATTTTAAAACGTTTTGTATAATAAATGTAATTTATTCCTATGATGCATTTTCAGCATCAGCATGTTGATTTGATACTCAAGAAACATTTCTTATGATCAATGTTGAAAAACGTTGTGCTTCTTAAAATTTTTGAGGAAACCGTGACACTTTTTTTTTAGGATTCTTTGATGAACATAGAGTTCCAAAGAACAGCATTTATTTGAAATAGATTATTTGAAACAATATATAACTCTTTACTCTCAATTTACTGCATCTTTGCTGAATAAAACTATTAATTAAAAAAAGACCCCAACACCTTTGAACGGTAGGATATATAGCTTAACAACATAAATGGTCCCTATAGTAACTTTGCAATCCCACTGAAATAAACCAGAAAAAAAAAAAAAAAACATTGTTGTAGGAACCTCCTTCAAGACACCTGACCCTCCTGTCAACAGCACTTCAGGTAAAAGAATCACACTCAGTCTGTCAGAGGTAGAACTCTATGAACATGCTTGCATATTAGTATAGAAAACCACAATGGCCCCATCCTTCTTTCAGATGAAGTCAACCACTGTAACAGGATATATAGCTGGTGGTTGGGCAATCGCATGCACTGAGGTTCAAGGCCTTTGGATGAAAGAAGAGAAGAGATTGTGGCCTCTGTTTCCCCCTCTTGGCACTACAAAGTACTGCAGGTTGAATGAGCGCTGGCGCCCCGATACAGGGAGATGCTTGTGGTTTGTGACTCCCTCTACCAGCGAGATTTATGAATTGCTACTAAGACGTCTGCGTAAGAGAGAGGCAGGTTTTGTGCCTGTATCCTCCTGATCGCTCTCGCAGTCTCTCTGATTGGAAAACACCAGGAAAATGAAGCATTGAATTATTTTCAAGAATTAAGCACATCTACCCTGTATTTCTCATCAAGATCTTTGCAAAAGATATTTGGCATTTAAAGGTGCAGGATGTAAGAATGACATAGGAAAACATGAAACTGCAGTCCAAATTCAAAATATCAGAAATTGTTTCCCCCGCCCCCTGAGGCCCCCCCGCCCCCCCACGACGAAAACTGAGGAGACTGCAAGTTAATGGGTTGATTTATCCACGTTTTAATATGCTCTCGTTCATATAGATTTTTAGATGGATACCGAGGCTTTTTAGGTTGTGTGGAATCTGCAATCTCTGACCAGTTTGTTTGCTCGTTTCCAAGGCTGCGATACGCTGTGTTTCCTGCCAAATGGCATCCCGGGGTGTCGAAATACTATTGGGTGAACCGGCAGTCGGCGAGATCACACAGACCAAAACAAAACCCGACTGACAACACGGAACGTGTAAAATAATATATAGAAGCGTTTTTCAGAGAAACGCATATATGCAAACATATTATGGTATTTTTATGCTTTAGTAGAGTAAAAAAGTTACATACAGCACCTTTAAAATTGTATTTATATTATACATCATGTTAGTGTTTATTGTAATGTCTTTAAGTCAGATTTATTTAATATATAAATACATTTTTTTTATATATTTAATAAATAAATAAAATTATTATTTGATGAAGTTTGCATCATTGATTCTTAATACTGTGAAACTGCTTTGAAACAGTTTCTACTGTAAAATTAAATATCAAATAATAAAAATAAAGGTGACTTGACGTGAGACTTGCTGTGCTTAAAGGAGAAGTTCACTTTTAAAATGAAAATTCTGTCATCATATACTCACCCTCATGTTGTTTCAAACCTGTAAGAATTTCTTTCTTCTGCTGAACAGAAAAGAAGATATTTAGAAGATTATCAGTAACCAGACAGTTTTTGGGTCCCATTGACTTCCATAGTAGGAAAAAAATATACTATGGAAGTCAATGGGACCCAAAAAATGTCTGGTTACTGATAATCTTCTAAATATCTTCTTTTCTGTTCAGCAGAAGAAAGAAATTCATACAGGTTTGAAACAACATGAGGGTGAGTATATGATGACAGAATTTTCATTTTAAAAGTGAACTTCTCCTTTAACTGTTCTTAAAAATAATGTCACCATACAAATAAAACAACAAGTCAAGTACAAAATTGGGTTTTATTTTATTTACCTGCTTGATTATTTGACTAAACTTAAATTTAAATAAATATGTGGAAATATGTGGAAATATGAACCTGTTTTCATGAGACTCTTACCAGTTCTTGTTGCTCTGGACCGCGGGCCTTACACAGTAACTGCAGTCGACAAAACCGATTACAAGCCGAAACCATGTTAAAGGACATCTACAGAGTGAGATGAGAAAATCAACAAGATTTACATAGTTAATAAATATTACAGTGTATTTCCACAAAATATCTGTCACAATCCAGACAGATAAAGAGAAACAAAAAGGCATCATGATCGGAAAAACAGTGACTCAGAGTTTCTACTGAACAGTAGGTGTCTCTCTTTACACATTGGTCTGTTAGGTCAGAGAAGACATTTAGTCAGCTAAGGTAGTGTTAGCAACCACTTCAGACATTTAAAGGAACTGTTCTTTTTAGTCATGGTGTTTTTTTAGAGCTTAAAAGCCCCTAGTTGCGAAACAACTGTTGTTACATGGATTCCTTTGCTAATTATTTTATGTATGATTTATGGAAATAAAACCCCAGCATGTGTTTGGAACAACATGATGCTGAATCAATATCAGATTTTTGGGTGTACTATCCCTTTAAGAGAAATGCTACCATTGACATCACAATGAATAAAAAGAGTGTGCATCATCAAGACTCATATTATGTAAAAACATGGCTGCTAATTAAATGTAAAATCACTGAATTCAGAAATAAAAAGGCTGATATGAAGAATGATGCAAAACTAGATGTTTATCAATAGTACAGGAGAGACAAAGATTGACTGAGGGAGACAGAAAGACAAAGCATGAAGAAAACCAGGTAGTGACAAAAGTTGGTCTGTGGGTGACAACAGCCTACACACTCCAGCCAATAGCGAGTTTCTCTGACCATGCTTACAAAACCCCCAGCAGGGCTGTTTAACAAACTAACACCAACCTTCCATTTCCTCCTCGCATTGAACTTCTTAAAGTTTTTCATGTTGATGGAGGAGCGGTTCCTCTTGGCTATTTGAGTTCTATTGAGAGGCTAAAAGAGAAATGGATGTGGAAAAAGGTTACTGAAATAATCCTTATGAGAATGTAACATTTTAAAGAGTCATGCCATAAAATATAAAAGAGGAAAGGGGAAAGTTTATGCATCTCACCTTAATCCAGGGATGAATGAGGCACTCGTCTGCTGTCATTCTTTCACTAAATACAAATACACAGAAGTACAATAAAAATATTTAACACATAAAACTTATTTATTAGACAAAAGTTAGTTTAGACAGTTAAAGATTGTTAAAGATTCAAATAACAGCTTGAAATCTCAGATAGACATACAGATAGATAGATAGATAGATAGATAGATAGATAGATAGATAGATAGATACAAAGACAGATAGATAGATAGATGGATAAGATAGATAGATAGATAGATAGATAGATAGATAGAGACAAAGACAGATAGATAGATAGATAGATAGATAGATAGATAGATAGATAGATAGATAGATAGATAGATAGATAGATAGATGGATAGAGACAAAGACAGATAGATAGATAGAGACAAAGACAGACAGATAGATAGATAGATAGATAGATAGATAGATAGATAGATAGATAGAGACAAAGATAGATAGATAGATAGATAGATAGATAGATAGATAGATAGATAGATAGATAGATAGATAGATAGATAGATAGAGACAAAGACAGACAGATAGATAGATAGATAGATAGATAGATAGATAGATAGATAGATAGATAGATAGATAGATAGATGGATAGAGACAAAGACAGATAGATAGAGACAAAGACAGACAGATAGATAGAGACAAAGACAGACAGATAGATAGATAGATAGATAGATAGATAGATAGATAGAGACAGATAGATAGATAGATAGATAGATAGATAGATAGATAGATAGATAGATAGATAGATAGATAGAGACAAAGACAGACAGATAGATAGATAGATAGATAGATAGATAGATAGATAGATAGATAGATAGATAGATAGATAGATAGATAGATAGATAGATAGATAGAGACAAAGACAGATAGATAGATAGATAGATCGATAGATAGATAGAGACAAAGACATACAGATAGATAGATAGATAGATAGATAGATAGATAGATAGATAGATAGATAGATAGAGACAAAGACAGATAGATAGATAGATAGATAGATAGATAGATAGATAGATAGATAGATAGATAGATAGATAGATAGATAGATAGATAGATAGATAGATAGATACAAAGACAGATAGACAGAGACAAAGATAGATAGATAGATAGAAAGATATATATATATATAGATAGATAGATAGATAGATAGATAGATAGATAGATAGATAGATAGATAGAGACAAAGACAGATGGATAGAGACAAAGACAGATAGATAGAGACAGATAGATAGATAGATAGATAGATAGATAGATAGATAGATAGATAGATAGATAGATAGATAGATAGATAGATAGATAGATAGATAGATAGAGACAAAGACAGACAGATAGATAGATAGATAGATAGATAGATAGAGACAAAGACAGACAGATAGATAGATAGATAGATAGATAGATAGATAGATAGATAGATAGATAGATAGAGACAAAGACAGACAGATAGATAGATCGATAGATAGATAGATAGAGACAAAGACAGATAGATAGATAGATCGATAGATAGATAGATAGATAGATAGATAGATGGATAGAGACAAAGACGATAGATAGATAGATAGATAGATAGATAGATAGAGACAAAGATAGATAGATAGATAGATAGATAGATAGATACAGACAAAGACAGATAGACAGAGACAAAGATAGATAGATAGATAGATAGAAAGATATATATATATATATATATATATATAGATAGATAGATAGATAGATAGATAGATAGATGGATAGAGACAAAGACAGATGGATAGAGACAAAGACAGATAGATAGAGACAAAGATAGATAAATAGACAGAGACAAAAATAGATAGATAGATAGATAGATAGATAGATAGATAGATAGATAGATAGATAGATAGATAGATAGATAGATAGATAGATAGATAGATAGATAGATAGATAGATAGATAGATAGATAGATAGATAGATAGATAGTCCCAGTGATTAAAATAGAATGACTGCTATAACGACTCGTTACCTCTGGTCTTTAACTAGTAGTTTCAGGATGAAGTCTTTGGCCATGTTGCTGGTTTGGCTGAAGTGGTGAGGCTCAAACTCATAGTTCATTGCCACGATGTTCCTCAGCGTCTCTTCATCAGTGTCCCCTTGGAATGGTGACAGGCCACTCAAACTGATGGCATAAATAAACATGAATAAGACATTTTTTAACTTGGGGGCAAATGTTTGTTTGCCTAGAGATCCTAGGGAGAGAGTAAACTCTGCAGATATAATACCTTCATAAAAATGCATTATGAAAAAATTTAGACCATTTCAACGGCTATTTGTTGGCTTAAGGAAGTGACTTCTTTGTTCCTTGGTCGTTTCTGGTTAGTTGTCGAGCTCATTCAAAACACTGGCAGAGAAGCGGTATTAACATTAAGTGGCATGGCATCTTACGCACAGAAGCCATTGGCACCTACAGCTGTGCTTGGTGGCACATCCGGATGTCATTAGCATGTGCCAGTGAACAGTGGCATGTGGCACTAAAACTTGTGACACGAGCAGACGGACTGCGTCATGTACCACTGACATTGTTGCGGAACATGTCGCTGTATGTTGTGCCACATCTAATGACATCCCGCTGTATGCAGGAGCATTATGTAAATGGTGTAACATACGCACTTAGCGGCAGATTGACATTAAATTAATAATACGTTGCTTTCAAACATAGGGTTTATTACATCGCGGAGTTATTGTAAGTTATTATTATAAGTTTCTTTTTTATATATGTACATATTTAAACACAAAATACACAGTTGTTTTGATAACTTGATGGGCCCCATTGACTTCCATAGTATTTATTTTCTATACTATGGAAGTCACTGGGGCTCATCAACTGTTTGGTTACCCATATTCATCAAAATATCTTCTTTTGTGATAAAATATGTCTCTTTAAACTGGATGTCTATTATAATGTGCCTACAGCAAGTCAAATACTTTAATAAAACATTCAGGCATCTCCAGAAGGAATGCATGTTCACTCTGTTAAAAAATGGTTTTATTTCATATACCATCAAATTATAAATGAGAACCACTAACCACATATTAAATTATAGGCCTATACATATTTGCTGATTACTTGCTTTTGTTTTTGCTACCGTCAACTCACAAACAATTAACAAATACACCACCCATGGTGGATCTTGCTCAACTGTCGTAAGTTTTGGTTTATCTTGCACTGGCCAATGTTACACTTACTTATACAATACAATACAATATTTATTTATAAAGCACATTTAAAAACAACCAAGGCTTACCAAAGTGCTGTACAGAACAGATTAAAACAAATAGAGATAAAAATAAAACTACCAATAAAGGAACACACAACACAACAAAATAAAACAATAATTGTACCTAAATCAAGGAGTATTGAAAGCCAAAGAGAATAAATAAGTCTTTAAAGAAGATTTGACAGTGGAAACAGAGGAAGCTAATCTAATGTAGAGAGGTAGACTGCTCCAAAGTTTTGGGCCAGCAGTCGCAAAACCGTTTTTTTAAGTCTAGATTTAGGCACAATGAGTAGACATTGATCACTAGATCTCAGAGTTCTAGAAGGAGTGTACGGACAGAGCAGATCAGTCAGGTACTGAATTGTTGAGGGCTTTATAAACAAATAAATTTGACAGGTAGCCAGTGCAGCGCAGATAAAATAGGGGTTACCGACTCATACTTGCGGGTCCCAGTGAGGAAACTAACAGCTGCGTTTTGCACTAGCTGTAGACAGAAGAGGGAAGACTGAGAGACACCAAAATAAAGTGAATTACAATAGTCTAGACGAGTTGTTACGAAAGCATGAATCGCCGTTTGGAAGTTACTCTGGGGTACTCTGGGAAGTTAAAAAGGGTTTCACTTTAGAGAGTTGGCGAATAAGAAAAAAGCATGATTTTACAACAGTACTGATCTGTTTATCAAATTTTAGAAAGCACAGATTTCTAGCACATTGAGTTTCATATGAGACAAGAGAACCACGGTCAACATCAAGCACACAGTTTTCCTTAGGCCCAAATATAATTATTTCAGTTTTATTTTCACTTAAATTTAGAAAATTACTCGAAAGCCAAAGCTTAAATTCTTTTAAACAGGCCAACAGTGGTTGTAAACCACTTTTATCGTTATGTTTTAAAGGAAAATAGATCTCAGTATCATCAGCGTATAGCTGAAAGCATACTCCGTATTTATTAAAAATGGAAGCCAGAGGTAGCATGTAAAGGGTAAACAATACAGGCCTGAGGATTGATCCCTGTGGGACTCCACAGTTTAGAGGCAAACTAGAGGAGGACTGATGACCAATACGAACACTAAACCATCTGTTGGTCAGATAAGAACGGAACCACTGTAAGACAACGCCACGAAAGCCCACAGATATCTCCAGACGTCTCAACAGGACCTCATGGTCGACCAAATCAAATGCAGCACTCAGGTCTAAAAAAACTAAAGCCATGGATTTCCCAGAATCAGTTTCTGTAAACATATCGCTTGAAACTCTTAAAAGGGCAGATTTAGTTCTGTGTAGAGCAGGGTTCACCAATCTCGGTCCTGGAGGGCTGCTGTCCTGCAGAGTGTAGCTCCAACCAGCTCCAACACACCTGTTTGAAAGTTTCTAGTATGCCTAATGAGACCTTGATTATCTGGTTCAGGTGTGTTTAATTGGGGTTGGAGCTAAACTCTGCAGGACAGCGGCCCTCCAGGACCGAGATTGGTGAACCCTGGTGTAGAGCTTTAAAACCAGATTGAAACGTTTCATGAAGAGAATTTACAGCTAAGTAAGATTGTAATTGAGTCAGTGCAACTCTCTCAAGGATCTTTGAGATAAAAGGTCAATTAGAAATAGGACGGAAGTTAGAAAAAGAGGAAGGATCCAAATATTCCCAAAGTTTTTTTAAAGGTGCTCTAAGCGATGTCACACGTTTTTTAGGCCAAAACATTTTTTGTCACATACAGCAAACATCTCCTCACCATCCGCTAGCTGCCTGTCCCCTGACCACATTGTAAAAAACAGCCCAGGCTCCACAAACGGCAACAAAAACAAACTGGGCTAACCCGCACCACGAAACATAACAAACTGTTCCAGCCAGTAACTGACAAGAAGGATTTGGGGGTGGGGTTTGGGGGGTTAGAGCGCGGATGAGGAGGAGGGAGGGTCTAGCTAATACTTCGAACGTCAACAAAAGTGACGTCACCCAACATCACTTAGAGCACCTTTAAGATATGGTGTTACCACAGCAAATTTAAGACTGTTAGGGAAGGAACCAGTAGACAGGCATTTGTTAATAACCAATAACAGGCCAGGACCAACTGTGTCCATGATTTGTAAGTTTTAGGTGATTTCATTACATGAATCCAGATCAATCGGCTCAAACTCAGACCAGATGGAAGAACATAATGGAACATCATGCAGTATATCCAGAATTAGAGATATTCAAGTTGGGATCTTATCAACAAAAAAACTTTCCAAAGTTGTCACAGAGAGCAATAGAGGGCTCTAAAATGGAATGCACAGGAGGATTTAAAACAGAGTTAATAGTGGAAAAGAGAACTTGAGGTTAATGAGAATTGTTTGTGATAAGTTCAGAAAAATATTAGCATTTTGTGACCTTTGCAGCTTTCTGAAACAAGCTGTAAGAGTTTCAAAATTTCATTAGGATTGTGCAATCTGTCCTTTTTCCATTGGCGCTCAGCCCGTCTACATACCCGTCTAAAGGTACGTGTAGTGTCAGCGTGCCAGGGGCACTGGTTTAGAAGCACGGCAAACATGAATGTTGAATGTATTCTTATACTTATACTGGCACCTACCGGCGTGCATGCAGCAATATGCATATAAAGGTTACAGTAATGAATGTGACTGTTAATGCAGTATTTATATTGACCATGATTATTCCGTGTGTTTCCTAGAATGGGCAGTTTGCGTGATCAACAACATACAATAGCACTGGTATTACACAACATTCAGTGGCACATGCTACTCAAATACAGATGTGCCACCAACTGAATACATGTTTGAAAAATATCTGTAAACGTTTAATTGATATTTATTTTTTTAAAATCACTAAATTAGGCTATTTATTTAGGATTTTGTATCACAATTACGTCAGTATAGCTGCTCAACTCTGTCAGTCACTACTGGAGGTGTCACAACATAAGGTGACATGTTTCACAGAATTGTCAGTGGTACATGACGCAATCCATCGGCATATCACAAGTTTTAGTGCCGCATGTCACTATCCGCTGGCACATGCCAATGAAAACCGCCAATGGCTTCTATGCGTAAGATGCCATGCCACTTAATGTTACTCCATCGGCGGGAGGCGTTTGATGCACAGTGGGATTGTGCTAATTTATTAAATCCTGCTATGAAAAATGTCAAAATTAAAATGAGGTCCATGTTGCTTGGTGGTTGGATGCTCCCTCAGGCCTGGAACTAACCTATGAAACTCAATGTGTCATCTGGATTGCAGAAGTGAAGCGAGAAGTCAACTCAGCACACATTTTGATTCTGGTAATTAAATTATAATTTTTTTTCCCATTTAATCATTATTTCTTTACATGAACAATTTAAGCATTATGCAGCATAACTTGAGCTAGCATTGTGGCTTCGTCATTGTTTACATATGTAGTTAGCTAGTGTTTTGATACGCGTGTAGTGAAAAATTCGCATTTTGTCTATATAGTCACCTGACAAATGTAATGAGTAATACGTTACAATAATAAGGTAACACTTTATTTTACAGTGTCCTTGTTACATATGTTACATGTACTTACCATAGTAATAACAGTAAAGTATGCATAATTACATGCAACTAACCCTAAACCAAATCCTAATCCTACCCTAACCCTATAGTAAGTACATGTAGTTGCTTAATATTACTCAGTACTTAAATATATAATTACACTGTAACAATGACACCTTAAAATAAAGTGTAACCAATAATAATTTATTGTGTAACATTAGCTAATTGCATTAGTACGAAAGACTTTTTCATCACTTATTAAGCTTGGCTATTGTTAATTCAAACATGCGCTGATGCATTAAACAATAACAGTAGTATCTTTAAAGACTGTGCAATGACCAGATTAAGTTAAATAATTACTGTTTTTCTACTTTTGTCTTTAGGAAAGCCATCAGATGACCTAGTACAGACTACAAAAAGGGTTGTTTTCATGTTTGTTTTTAAAGAACCATAAAAAGGTCTTGTTTCTGTGTCTGACATATCTCTCCACAATAATCTGCGAGAAAATATGTTAACATTTAAAAATTACACACACCCTCTTTAAGATCAACTGCTTTATTCCTGCTTAAAGCCGCAGGCTTTTACTAAACATTCTGATGGTTATCTACTCCATATCTGGTGTGCTTCATTTTTGACATCACTGATCTCATCCCACAAGACCTGACCTATAAACTTGAGAAAGCACATCGCTTGTCAAAGGGAGGCTTTATTTCGGAGGCAATTTATGTTCTAGTTAAAATCTGAATATCTGGAGCAGGACCTTGGTTTGCAGAATAATTCTTAAAGGATTTGGCTGTCTAGAGTGTTATCATATGATGAACAATGAAAGATTACTTACAGAATGTAGGTAATGACACCAATACTCCTGAAAAACACCACAAGAGCATGATTAATCATTAGTAATTGAATCTTAAAGCCTATGTATAGAATTCTGAGCTATTCAACATGCAAACAAAAAATAAATATTAATGACATAATAAAAAATATTTCATTAACTATTTGGATAAAAAAAACATTAAAATAAAAATGTTTATATAAAGACTATTTGTATCTCACAACAACGAGTGAAATTACTATTGTTATTATAAAATGTTTTTAAAAAATAATAATTATAAAAAAAAAAATATTTTTATTAGCTATTTTATATATAATATTTAATAAATATGTAACATTTTTATTCAAATAAACATATAATTATAAAATATAATTCACAAAGTCTACATTTTGATATAGAAATTCACCTTATTAATTTAATATATTCTTTTATATGTTAAGTGGCATTTGAAATTGATTCAGATTTTACCAGTGTACTCTGGAAACTGAACCCATGACCCCGGCTTTGTTTATGCCATGCTCTACCAGTTGGGCTTCAGGAACGAATGAGATGTAAACCGAACACATATTATGCTAACAATTATGCTAACCAGGCATGAGTTGTTGTCTTTGGCACAGCAGACGATAGCTACTGCTTTTTGTCAAAAGCCAAAATAGCTTGCCTTCTGACTATGTTTCGTACATGACATCCATGTTCAGTTGCATATTATGACCTACAAATATATATACGCGTTGAGACAGATGCACACACTTAAATGAGCACCTGGTAATGTCTGAGGAAGGACGAATCAAGTCTGAGCATGCCTAAAACTCCCTTATGCATTCTGAGACTGTAGTACGTTTGAGTGTTTGTTACTAATTTAACCAGGCAAGACTTACCACATATCAGCCGCCGTACCGAGAGGCTCAAAGTTGATGATCTCAGGGGCTGAGAGAAAAGGAAAGATAATGTAGAGTTAAAATAAAACTCACAAACTCTCATGTTGGCTCTCATAAAAAACTTTTTTCAGTTGCAACAGCGCACTGATCTCATTTTATTGCATTAATCAAGAGTTTCAGACAGCTTTGGCCAGACATTAGCAAGCTTTTTTGAGAAGCAAGCCAAACTCACAAAAATCACACCATTAAATGTATTCTTTGAGATCCACATGTCCTCACATGAACCACATCAGATTGTGCTCTGTTCCCTACTGAGTTTCATACGAACAAAGCTTCACTTTACCTTGACAGAAAGGTAAAGGTAAGGTAAAGGTTTTTTTTTGTTGGTTTAAAGTAGCTGAGTAACAAACAGACTGCCTTAGTTAACATTCTCAGCGATGAAGGCATCTTCTGTTAATCTCTAATAAAAGTGAGGAAATTGTACTATTTAGGTAAACTATCCCTTTAAACCTGTTAGTCTATCAAATGAAAGTGTATTTTAAATGACAAAGTGGTGGTGATAACTTAAAAATTTGGGATAGGTTCAGCCATAAGTAGGGCAGACTCAGGCACTGGTGAGTTACTGGGATCACAGTTCGGGCCTATCACAATATGTGCTTAGAAAAACACTTAACCTCTATTGTTCACAAAGGATATCCTCATGATAAATAAAGTGCTAGTATCTTTGGACAAAGGGGACAACTTAATACCAAGTAGCATACTACTTCTGCCTAGTCTCATCTGGAGAAAATCAGAATACTTGCTTTGCCCAATACCAATATTCACAGTTTTCTACTTGCATTTACATTTATTCAACATGGTACAACAACGTTTACAGGAAAAATGATCTATTACAAAAGTATTTCTTTAATAATAGACAAAAACTAATAAAATATTATTATTAAAAACTATTATTATTAATTATAAATGTATATTTAGTAGGGCTGTCAAAAGATTAATCGCGATTAATCGCATCCAAAATAAAAGTTTGTGTTTACATAATATATGTGTGTGTACTGTGTATAATTATTTTGTATATATAAATATACACACATGCATGTATATATTTAAGAAATATTTGCATACATATACTGTATATATATTTATATAGTTTATATTATATATAAATATAATTTTTTTTATATATATAAATAACAAATTTTTCTTAAATATATACATGCATGTGTGTGTATTTATATATACAAATTTAATTATACACAGTACACACACATATATTATTAAAAACAAACTTTTATTTTGGATGCGATTAATCGCGATTAATCTTTTGACAGCCCTAATATTTATCAAATAAATTATTTATGATTTATTATTTAATATTCATATTATACATATTTAACCAAATCTGTTTATATGAAGTATTTATATCTCAAAACAGCTACTAAAACTATTATTATTATTATTTACAAATATATTTATTACATTTCTTGATTTTTTTTATCATTTATAATTTAATATTCATATTAATTATGCATGTCAAATCTAAAGATTTGGCTATTTATTATTGTGCCAGAAATCAGAATTAAAATCGGTTCTACATATTAGTCTTAAAAATAATCCTTATTTGTATTGGTTGTAAAAATAATATTGGTCCATAGTCTCCTGAAGTACAGTTTGAGAGTACAAAATATATATGCATGTGCTTTTCTGTCAAGGTCAATATTTAAAAGAGCACTGGCAAGTGTGGCAGGCCAACCAAAGGATGTGCGTTTGTGACATTTCAGTATGTTTTCTACACACACACACACACACACACTCACACATTCACACACACACACACACACACACACACTCACACATTCACACGCTGTAGTTTAAGGGAACTGATGAGCTGTTAAACCACTCAAGGGCATTTGTGAAATACATCAGTAGTGACATCACATCTCACAATAGTTATTTCTGTTTATGTCCACTCATTTTTTTTTTTAGCTGAACTGACGCAGCTCTGCCATTTCATCTGAAGTTTGCCCATCTCCATGGAGACGGCTAGAACTAAAAATTGTGCATATTGCTAAAGGCAGGAACAACACATGCAGAGACAGAAGAAGGTGCTGACTGCTGAGTCAAACACACTCGAGCAGATGCAAACTAAACATGCGCACACACACACTTAGCCAAAAAAAATCAAATATACTGTACGCAGTTATGCAAATGCAGAAGCAATTTAGTTACAAAAGCACACACTCAGCTGTTGACACATTTATAGTTGCTGCTTAAATAATAACAAAACCGGTATAACAGCACAGACAACTGAAGGTAACTCTTTTTTTACCGCCATAGAAGAACGCAAAGTATACAATATCATTCAAATAATTGGGGTCAGTAAGATTTTATATGGACAACTAAATATGACGCAAAACAAAAAGAACTGTGATTGGTTGTGTTACATGTCAGTCAAACGTCCTCTTGGGACCAACAACACCTGGCACAAAGGGTTTAGAGAGCGCATGCTGAGAGCGCCGTGTTCGACCCTCCACCAACACGTCTCTCGTCATGGTGCTTTTTTAGACTCTGCTCTGGCACAGCGTGTGTGTTTTGGAGGAGCCGTGGCTTTGGAGAGCACTCTGAAGGGAGGGCGGGATCTTATGCTTTCAAAGCTAGCATGCTATTGCTAGCTTCTCCAAAACTGCCTAACCTATCTTTAATCAAAGAATCCTGAAGAAAATG
This sequence comes from Squalius cephalus, assembly GCF_949319135.1. Lineage (NCBI taxonomy): Eukaryota > Metazoa > Chordata > Actinopteri > Cypriniformes > Leuciscidae > Squalius > Squalius cephalus. The sequence goes on along the minus strand of NC_137129.1, from coordinate 32,671,842 downwards.
TATCACGGTTTCTAGCAAAATATTAAGTAGCACAACTGTTTTCAACATTGATAATAATAATAAAAGTTTATTGATAACCAAACCAGCATATTAGAAAGATTTTTGAAGGATCAAGACTGGAGTAATGGCTGCTGAAAATTCAGCTTTGCCATCACTGGGATAAATTACATTTTTAAAATATAATAAAATAGAAAACACTTATTTGAAATTGCAATAGTATTGCACAATATTACGGTTTTTACTGTATTTTGGATCAAATAATTACCGCCTTGGTGAATGGTAGTGCATGTCTCATGCTTTTGGTATTGGACAAGCATTCAGGGCTGCATTTGCATATTTGTGTAGGTTTATGGCTTTTAAATGAACACATTCACTTGAAGTCAAAACCACAGACTGAACCACTCACCAATATACTGAGGGGTTCCACCTAAACTCTTATACTCTTCTCCTTGAATGAAGCGATGAGCCATGCCGAAATCAATGATCTTGATGTCTGGATTGGGAGCGAGCTTGTCCGACAACATGATGTTCTCCGGCTGAAGAACAAAAATATAAAAATGTCTTTAGCCTGACTCACAAAGTGTTTATTGATTTTTATTGTAAATTATATGTTTATCCTAACCTTGTTTTTTCTACATAGGTTTTAGGTCAGTAAAATTCTGGTATGGTTTGATGACACAGATATAATTAAGTATAACAGATATTTAGAATGAATATAGCAGATATAATGCATTTCAACAATGTTCACATAATCAAAATATCTGGATAAACATTGTTGTCGTATGAATATTTCATCAGGAAGTGTATAATTTTGGTCAGAGGTGACAGTTTAAGTGAGAAAGGTACACAGTCTACTTCCTCATTACCATGTTGAAATCTTTATAGGAAGTGACAAGCTTGCTACACATGGAGTTAAAAATATATTTTGAAGGCCATTTGAAACTGTTTGTGTGGTTGAACGGTTCGCTTTTCTGACTTATTAAGCTGGGAGTTTAAATACAGCTGGGCATCCTTCCTACCTTCAGGTCAAAATGGCCAACGCTTTTTTTGTGCATGTAGCTGACACCTTCCAGAATCTGCTTCATAAACTCAATGGCCTCCGTCTCGGTGAGGTTTTCTTTCTCAGCGATGAAATCAAAGAGTTCTCCACCCTTTATGCTATATAAAAAATAAAATAAAAAAGATATGTCAGAGAAGACAGGAATGAACCACAGGTCAATGATGATGATGAATGATGATTCATTGGTGTAATGCAAAAACATTTTATTTCATTGTATTATTTAAAAATTAAGGTTTAATTGTAATTTAAGCTAATAATATTTTAATATATTTTAATAAAACATGAAAAGAATTTCACAATTTAAACAGAGGTTAAAAAAATTTCATTTAATTTTTGATTTTATTATAAAATATGATGGATATTTCCTTATAATATTTATTATATTATCACTTTCTGTTTTTTTTCTATTTTAAGAAGCTTCCTCCACCTTTAAAAAAAAAAATTGTACCTCAGACATACACATATACTCACAGCTCAACGATGAGGACCACCTCTGCCCTGCTCTCGAAAACATCTCTGATAGCCATGACATTTTGATGTTGAAGGCTCTGTAGGATCTCCACCTCCTTCTCCACACTCTTCCTCTCCAGGCCCAGCCTGCTTCCTGCACCTTTCTTCAGCTTCAGGAACTTCCCGGCCCACAGAACGCCAGTGGTCCGCTCCCGCACCTCACGCACCTGTCCGAAGTGACCACTAACACAGCGGCGATAGACAGAATGAACAGGTATTCAACTATGTAAGTCCAAGAAAAAACTGGGCCAAAACAGATAATCATAACAGTACATGCATGTTTAGTGCACCAGCTGTGTAATATACATAGAAAAATACTTCATATGGCACTATAAATTATTTTAATTATATTTATTTATTTTAGATTCTTCATTTTACCAATAATTTTTTCTCTGCCAAATAATAATTTATTATGGCACATTTTAATGTAATAATTAACCAATTATAATGACTTTATTTAAATAAACTAACTGTAATTCATTTTTTGTTGGAAATTTTGCCATGTTAATACCAAATTATTATTCGAAGTGCCTTTAAAATACCATTTAAATACCAATGTATATGGATATGATCATAATATTGTTATAAAATATAATATTTTGATAAACACTACCGTCCAAAAGTTTGGATCTGTACGATTTTTTTATGTTTTTGAAAGTCTTGTATGCCCACCAAGGCTGTATTTACTTGATTAAAAATACAGTAAAACAGTAATTTTGTGAAATATTATTACAATTGTAAAATGTTATTCATTCCTGTAATGGCAAATCTAAATTTTCAGCATCATTACTCCAGTTTTCAGTGTCACATGATCCTTCAGAAATCATTTTGATATGCTGATTTGGTGCTCAAGACACATTTCTTATTATCAATCATGAGTTATGCTGCTTTTTGTTAGGATTCTTTGATAAGTAGAAAATTAATAATAAATTGATGACCCTAAACTTTTGAACATGGTACGGTCATCTTTTTTTGTAAGGAAAGAGAATATAGGAGAAAATAGTTTTACATCTATTTACCTTCCCAAAACATTTCCAATCTCATAAAGGTCTTCAACATTATCCAGCTTGAAGACAGCCATGCTCTCTCTCTCTCTCTTTTCAGTGTCCTCTGTCTGTGAATGTCCAAAGGAAAGCTATGGGCTATATAGTGCTCATACTGAGTTTAGCATTTGGTCCATACCTGAAACACAGAGGATAGTAGTTAGTGGTCTATATCTGTTCCATAAGAAAGCTCCAAACCTGTTGAATATATTTCCTTCAGCATTCAACTAAACTAGCACAATCATTTCGCAAAGTACAGTATTTGATGACTTTAAAGGCTGCCTTATGGCACTACAGAACTAGCTGGGAACAGAAAAGGACAGATATCTGGAAATCATTTACGAGTCCCTAAAGGGTAAACATCTGGAATCCAGACCCCTCTGATATGCTAGAACTACATACATGAGAAAGAATGTTGCTCTAAACGCTCTAGAATGTCGGTCACAAGTAAACAAACCAGTCCTTTAAACTTCTGACAAATGTGGACAAACCGTTAGGTCACAATGTGAAATACAGAGTATGAACATACTGCCTAACAGACCTCAGTCACCCTCTCATGGTTATGTTAACACATTCTTAAATAATGAGACCCTTTCCCATATTTAGTTGTTGTGTAATTAGTTTTCAATGGCTAACATTGTTTGTTACTAGGGGAGGAAGAAATGAGAAAATTAATGAGGAGGAGATAGGAGGAGAAAGATTATTTATGGAGTGACGAGATACACAAGTTATTATTTTGGCATATCTATCTGTCTGCCTGTCTGTCCATATAATGTATCATTTCTCCATTTCAGATGAGAAAATTTGAGTTATAAATCTCAATGCAGTTCTACCGGAGACTGATGATTTCCCATTTCATGAACACAGCTGATGTGGTTCTGTTTATTTGCATAAGATAAATCATGTAAATGTAATGTGAATGTGAAAAAATTGGCATTGAGAGAAACTGCAATTGGCAGTTTATCTGATTTGAATACAAGCTGTTCAAACACTAAATTTAGGGATGCACAGACTTTAGGAAGAACTTGACCGAAAACCGAAAATAAATAATAAATAAATAATCAATTCATAAATCAAACTTATTTCATAATCAACACTTAAATAGCAAAAATTGAGTACAAACATTAAAATTGCATATAAGGCAGTTTTTTTTATAAACCTTTTAATAACAGAATTGTTTCTACTCCAGTTTGTTAGTGAAATATAACCATTTAAACGACAATAAGCTGTAATAACTGTTTTTTGTGACAGATTTATTCAAACATACATTAAATAAAAAATATCACTAACAGGTCAAGTAAAAATATAATGAATATGTAATACAGTGCATATATTTCTATGCACCAGTCTGCGTACACGTCACACACCAGGATGCGCGAGCGCCCTCAGATCACTTGGACGTGGCTGTGTACAAGAGTTAAAAAACGATATAAATACTGTTCGTTTTCTCACACAAACTGCTCGTTTCGTGTCTTAGGCCATCAATGTGTACTTACGATGGGGAATTGTTTAATTTGGATGATGGGGAATTGTTTTAATTTGGACTCTGTGCATGCTCTTTGAGACAGTGACCACAGACCTGCATTATAGGACTGACAGACAAGAACGGTTTGACCTAAAAATATCAAAATTGAAACTACTGCGGAAAAAAAGACACCTTCATCTTGGATGCCCTTGAGGTAAGCTAAAACATACCAAAATTTAATTTCAAAGTGAACTATCCCTTTAACTACCGGAGCATATAAGCAGACGCTCACCTTGTTCTGGCATCAGCTGTTTTTACATCCCTCCACCTCCCAACATAATTTAGGCATCTTGCTACCAGACTCATCTTCCAAGCATTATTAGTCCCACTGGGGGGTATATACTGTAACTAAGCTCGAGTTGAAGCTGCTTCCTCGAGCCCCTCCACTGCGGACAGCAAGCCAAATACGTTTAACCTTAATAGCTGAAAGATTACATGGGCAAACGAACTTGTGAAACTTGATAAAAACTATTCTTCAAATCTGATTGGTTGATTGGAGTGTTGTTCCAGGATCAACAATGATGTTTGAACAAGGACGTTCACCACAAACCAGCCAGCAATGCCCTATAGCAACCACCCAGAACACCTTAGAAATCATATAGCAGTGCCTTGACAAACCAACAACACCCTAGCAACCACCCTGAATACCCTAACAACCATATAGCAATGCGATGGTAATAATCCAGCCAGAGTTAGCCCAAGTGCTTAGAAGTAGAAAAGAGCCCCCAAAAAAGAAAGAGATTGTCTTTTGGGAAAACAGAGATACAATCAAACATTTATATTTAGAGAACACACACTACACATCCTTACATATCACAACGCACATCTTATGTTTCTTCCTGAATGCATTTGCATTGCTCAGTGATAATATGGACAACAGCACTTTCTGTGTGCCATGCTGAAGTTTACAAAGCACACGTGACTGGGCATTCAAAGCGTGCTTAGAGCACGTGTTAATTATGTTGTTTAAAGTGCACGTCAATTGTGTTTAGAACGGAACAGAGATGGAAAGGCTGCATCGATCAACAATTCTTTTCCAAAATAACACCCCACCCATCTCACTTCAGCTTCCTACAGAAACATACCAGGAACGCAGCCACAGAGCAGAACAATAGTGTTCATTGCAAAACAAAAACTCCCCTTTTGCTTCACTGGAGCAACAGTCATTCAGCTGTGTTGAATTACACACTCATATTATCTAGTAAAAGTGAAACTAGGCTAAAGCATCTTAGTTCCAGCTTGCGCTTGAATGCAATGTGTGAATCATTAGCGCATTTTGCAACTTTCTAGTTTAAAAAGTACATACACCATGTACGGATTCAGCTTATCTTCCCTCACCTTAGGTTAGCTACTTTATTTTGCAAACTCAGATGTGTGACTGACAGCCTGCGGGTTCAAGTGTGTGAATCCTGAAATTTGAGCATGAGCATGTTTTCATTCTGTTCTATACAATATCAAAGAAAGAGCTTGAAGAGCAATTCCAAGACCTGGAACCTGCCTGCAGATTTAGATCTCCAGCCATAAAACACCCAAGATAATGATCTCATTCTTGATTAGGATCAAAGTCTCAGGGCTTCAGCTTCTTCCCAACTTATAAATGAGGAAAAAGACCAAATAAATAAATAAATAATGGGAAAAGAGAAATGTCATATTCTCATATAAGAATGGAGATAACCAAACGAAATTATAGGCAACAATTCTTGTAATTCTTTCACACAAGCTTCCAGGAAATCCACCACAGCAAATAAAACCTGTTCATTTAGATTTTAGGTAACAACATGTTTTACAGTGTGAGGGCAAACTTACACATTTAACCAGAAACGCCTACTTTAATTGAGCGTTTGCTTAATAAATGTGCTGTAAACCAAATATGGTCAAAAGAAACATGCATTACGGTGCGGATTTAAAAAAAAAAAAAAAAAACATCATTAATCCAGGAGGAAGATCAGGTTGGTTACCCTCAGGGCCTGGGAATGGGAGGTTTTCTGCCAGACTGGTCGTTAGATCCAGGTGATAACCACTAAGAAACTAACATTCTGTGTTACTTGGCTATTTAACATAATAAAGTCAGTGAGTCACCTACAAAGTTTTGAAACTCACTATGGTTTTTACACAGAAGCGGTCTTGACCAATTTTGAAAGTGAATGAGAGAAAGTGAATGTTCCAAATGTCCGTTTGCTTTAGTCTGACGATGACAGAAAATTCCACACGGTATGAAACGATATCACACAATAATTTACAAATGCGAACGTCTCCTGTCAACTCTGTGCTGAACACGACCGAAACCTGCGTGTGGAAACTTGTTAGCGTCTCATTCTTGTACGTCGTGTCTGTTTGATATTCCACTGCGAGTGTTTCTGAGACCCGCACCTACGAAGCCCCCGAAAGTCTGTCACGACCACGATGCAACGATTAATGTCCATTTTCTTATAGTAGGCTACAACTTATATCATGCAATGCGACACATGTAGCCTACACATTTTATGTCCCCCCCCCCCCCCCCCCCTTATCTCCTTACTTCCATATAGGATAGCCTATTCCATATGAAATCCCATGTATCAGACGAAATGGTTGATTTATGTGACGTACCTGGCATAGATCGTCATGAAGCAGTGTCGTGTATGTTTCACGGACGGTATTTCCTCTGGAGCTCCACTCGCTGCAGAAGCGCTCGTAACTGAAATGAGGAAACGCTCGTGTTGACCATGTTAGTGCAGTGCCCGAAATGTGGCAAGCCACTTTAACACTATTCATTAACGTCTGTTTTTATAATGTTACTGATTGGTTATTAGCCTACTGACTTAAATGAATTTCTAGTAAGCATGACTCTTTTTAACATCACTGGTAGGCTGTTCATTAGATTTTCATTTGATACTAGCAAATACTTATTCTAGTAGTGAGTAGCCTACTAGTAGTGTAATGAGTCTAGTGGCTGTAGAAAGGCGCACAACGGAGATGGTAATAGATACAAAGTCTTTTAATTAAATGACAAACTCAGACTCAGAGGGTACACGGCCACGTTCACACAAACGATAACTGACAAGGACTGAACAGAACAGGGAGTAGCCTATAATACACAGTAAATGTGGACACTAAACCGGAACAGTTGACAAGACTTAACTAATAGAGAGCCTAAGTCCCTCCCCTTCCGGTGGACCACCATGGGACCTTATTTCGGGAAAATATTGTATGTCAATGGCGAGAGACAACAAATATTTTGATCTTGTTTGAATTGTGCCCTGAATTACACATATGATGTTTGTCAATTTAAAAGATACATTTTAAAGTCAAGAAAGTCGCAGTATGATGTAAAACTGTTGAGGTATAAGACTGTGAAAATACGTAATTACAAAGACTATAAACCCAAAAGGCGCCGCGGCCGCGCGCACATGTGACGTCATACCTTTTCTCTCAATGAATGAAGCTAACTTTACTGAAGCTAACGTCTGTAATTTTTTCTGTAGTCTTACGTTATAATTGTACTGTTACGCCGTCATGCCTGAGTGTTTTGTACCAGACTGCACACATACGATGCATGTTGGTGACGTACATAGTGCGAGACGAGAGATGTAGTTCATTGAGCGATTTTCACATAAAACTAAATGTTCCTCTTCTGTTTTATGACAAACTGCGACTTTCTTGACTTTCATAATATTTTAAATTGACAAACATCATATGTGTAATTCAGGGCACAGTTCAGATGGAATAAAAAGATAAGTTGTCTCTCGCCGTTGACTAGCATAGCCTACATATTTTTTCCAAAATAAGGTCCCATGAGCCGGAAGCGGAGGGGAGGGACTTAGGCTCTCTATTAGAAACCATAGTGACTAATGAGAACTAATACAGACAAGACAGAAACTGAACTAAACTGAACATAGCCTACATGTGACAAGTAGAGCTATACATTAGTTAACAACCAATCACATTCAACTATGTATTTTGAATGCACCTTACAGTTATTTCATATTTAATAACTATCCATTGTAGTAATTTACCCTTTAATTAGGCTACTTGTAAGAAATGCTAATGCAGCTGGTAAAGATACAAGAGTCCATAAATAGGTACCAGTAGGCTACTGTATTCAATAAATAAGTAAAACTGGAATAAATTATCGGAACTAGTTGAAGAGTAACATGTAATCAAGTTGTAGTAATTAATAGCATATTAGTAAAAGTGTAATGTTGTGTATCAGAAATTGGAATATATACTAGTTGAAAGTGAATTGTTGATATCTGAACCACAGATGCCCATAGAATTTACAGACAAATATTCACTAGTAACAATGATATTATAGTTACCTGTCACCACTGAGAGAGTGACTAGCAAATGAATAAGAATCAGTTTCTAATGAATAGTTACAAATGATATCGAAAACAATCACTTACTAAAATGAACTTTTTAATATGGGAATGAATACTCACATCTAAAAAAGTACTGCCTATCTAATGAATAGTTACTAAATTCAACAATATATTAGTTAGTTGCCATTGAATTACTTAATATTAAATCAGTCAATCAATAGTAGTAAATACGCACTAGTTTTCGAGACTAAATGTTAAAACAGCTTGCCACAGCACACCTCAATTGAAGAATAGGAGGTGGATGTATCAAAGGTAACTCTCTGCAGCTCCATAAAACATCAGGGATTCACGGTTGATAGATTGAGGCTGAATGATTCATTTCTGCAGCAGAACAAAAATGACTCATTTGAAACAAGTCAGAAAAATAGGAACAAGTCAGACAATTATCGGAACATTAGTTAAGGTGACCGTAATATTTCAGGCAAGAATTGGACTTAGCTATGGCTGGAGTCTGGACATCTGTTCTTATTTAACCAACGCGATTTTGAAACGCAGGAAGGAAGGAACGCATTGAAAGATGGAATAATGTGCATGACAATCGCATAAAAATAAATCCGTTGAATAATTAAATTGGTATGCATGACTTATTGTTATTGTTTATTGTCGAGTGCGACGGGTAACAGGCAATTTTCATTCCTGTCTCGTGCCGAATTTCATGCTCAATGTTAATGTAAGTGGGCCATCTAGTGGAGGTATCCTGTAACTGTAAAATAAACAAAAACAGACACAAACGTATATTGTTAAATTAAAATTATTTTCAGAATTAATAATATGATAAATGATTTCACGG